>NC_084746.1:15632613-15707613 GCF_033978785.1 Entelurus aequoreus | reverse complement strand
ATCGCTGCTCATGCTTGCTGCTTGTTGTCTTCTTCTGCAGTACCGGTCTCCTGCAGTACTGGTAGTCGCAAGAAGGATCACTAGCGCCCTCTACCACCAGGTTTTTTTTAACCTGTAAAGCACTTTGGTTCAATCCAAAAAGTTGCTGAAAACGTGCTATATAAATAAAGTTGACTTGACTTGACTTGACTTGCTTCCAAAAGGGAAGTGGGTCGTAAACAGAACAGTTCAAAAGAAAAGGTCATAAACACTTCACAGAAAAGGTCGTAAAACATTTCAAAGAGAGGTTCGTAAAACAGTTCAGAAAGCTGTCTTTGATCCTACCAAGAAGAAGGCTTGTAAAACTCCACTGTGTAGGATGGGAAGCAACATGAAGGTGTTCTGTTTCTTTCATGTATTGTAATCCACAGAAAGATTTGGTCTCGACCCGAGGTCTACAAAGCGGAGAGGAAGCAGGACCTGCCCAAGCTCCAGGCACCTCTTCTTTGAACTCAATCAATCAATCAATCAATGTTTATTTATATAGCCCTAAATCACAAGTGGCTCAAAGGGCTGCACAAGCCACGACGACATCCTCGGTTCAGAGCCCACAAAAGGGCAAGGAAAAACTCACAACCCAGTGGGATGTCAATGTGAATGACTATAAGAAACCTTGGAGAGGACCGAAGATGTGGGTGTCCAGTCCATAGTGGATCTAACATAATAGCGAGAGTCCAGTCCATAGTGGATCTAACATAATATTGTGAAAGTCCAGTCCACAGTGGATCTAACATAATATTGTGAAAGTCCAGTCCATAGTGGATCTAACATGATATTGTGAAAGTCCAGTCCATAGTGGATCTAACATAATAATTAGAGTCCAGTCCATAGTGGGTCTAAAATAATATTGTGAAAGTCCAGTCCATAGTGGATCTAACATAATAATTAGAGTCCAGTCCATAGTGGATCTAACATAATATTGTGAAAGTCCAGTCCATAGTGGATCTAACATAATAGTGAAAGTCCAGTCCATAGTGGATCTAACATAATAGTGAAAGTCCAGTCCATAGTGGATCTAACATAATATTGTGAAAGTCCAGTCCATAGTGGATCTAACATAATATTGTGAAAGTCCAGTCCATAGTGGATCTAACATAATAGTGAGAGTCCAGTCCATAGTGGATCTAATATAATAATGACAGTCCAGTCCATAGTGGATCTAACATAATATTGTGAAAGTCCAGTCCATAGTGGATCTAACAAAATAGTGAGAGTCCAGTCCATAGTGGATCTAACATAATATTGTGAAAGTCCAGTCCACAGTGGATCTAACATAATATTGTGAAAGTCCAGTCCATAGTGGATCTAACATGATATTGTGAAAGTCCAGTCCATAGTGGATCTAACATAATAATTAGAGTCCAGTCCATAGTGGGTCTAAAATAATATTGTGAAAGTCCAGTCCATAGTGGATCTAACATAATAATTAGAGTCCAGTCCATAGTGGATCTAACATAATATTGTGAAAGTCCAGTCCATAGTGGATCTAACATAATAGTGAAAGTCCAGTCCATAGTGGATCTAACATAATAGTGAAAGTCCAGTCCATAGTGGATCTAACATAATATTGTGAAAGTCCAGTCCATAGTGGATCTAACATAATATTGTGAAAGTCCAGTCCATAGTGGATCTAACATAATAGTGAGAGTCCAGTCCATAGTGGATCTAATATAATAATGACAGTCCAGTCCATAGTGGATCTAACATAATATTGTGAAAGTCCAGTCCATAGTGGATCTAACAAAATAGTGAGAGTCCAGTCCATAGTGGATCTAACATAATATTGTGAAAGTCCAGTCCATAGTGGATCTAACATAATATTGTGAAAGTCCAGTCCATAGTGGATCTAACATAATATTGTGAAAGACCAGTCCATAGTGGATCTAACATAATAATTAGAGTCCAGTCCATAGTGGGTCTAACATAATATTGTGAAAGTCCAGTCCATAGTGGATCTAACATGATATTGTGAAAGTCCAGTCCATAGTGGATCTAACATAATAATTAGAGTCCAGTCCATAGTGGGTCTAAAATAATATTGTGAAAGTCCAGTCCATAGTGGATCTAACATAATAATTAGAGTCCAGTCCATAGTGGATCTAACATAATATTGTGAAAGTCCAGTCCATAGTGGATCTAACATAATAGTGAAAGTCCAGTCCATAGTGGATCTAACATAATAGTGAAAGTCCAGTCCATAGTGGATCTAACATAATATTGTGAAAGTCCAGTCCATAGTGGATCTAACATAATATTGTGAAAGTCCAGTCCATAGTGGATCTAACATAATAGTGAGAGTCCAGTCCATAGTGGATCTAATATAATAATGACAGTCCAGTCCATAGTGGATCTAACATAATATTGTGAAAGTCCAGTCCATAGTGGATCTAACATAATAGTGAGAGTCCAGTCCATAGTGGATCTAACATAATATTGTGAAAGTCCAGTCCATAGTGGATCTAACATAATATTGTGAAAGTCCAGTCCATAGTGGATCTAACATAATATTGTGAAAGACCAGTCCATAGTGGATCTAACATAATAATTAGAGTCCAGTCCATAGTGGGTCTAACATAATATTGTGAAAGTCCAGTCCATAGTGGATCTAACATAATAATTAGAGTCCAGTCCATAGTGGATCTAACATAATATTGTGAAAGTCCAGTCCATAGTGGATCTAACATAATAGTGAGAGTCCAGTCCATAGTGAATCTAACATAATAGTGAGAGTCCAGTCCATAATGGATCTAACATAATATTGTGAAAGTCCAGTCCATAGTGGATCTAACATAATAATTAGAGTCCAGTCCATAGTGGGTCTAAAATAATATTGTGAAAGTCCAGTCCATAGTGGATCTAACATAATAATTAGAGTCCAGTCCATAGTGGATCTAACATAATATTGTGAAAGTCCAGTCCATAGTGGATCTAACATAATAGTGAAAGTCCAGTCCATAGTGGATCTAACATAATAGTGAAAGTCCAGTCCATAGTGGATCTAACATAATATTGTGAAAGTCCAGTCCATAGTGGATCTAACATAATATTGTGAAAGTCCAGTCCATAGTGGATCTAACATAATAGTGAGAGTCCAGTCCATAGTGGATCTAATATAATAATGACAGTCCAGTCCATAGTGGATCTAACATAATATTGTGAAAGTCCAGTCCATAGTGGATCTAACATAATAGTGAGAGTCCAGTCCATAGTGGATCTAACATAATATTGTGAAAGTCCAGTCCATAGTGGATCTAACATAATATTGTGAAAGTCCAGTCCATAGTGGATCTAACATAATATTGTGAAAGACCAGTCCATAGTGGATCTAACATAATAATTAGAGTCCAGTCCATAGTGGGTCTAACATAATATTGTGAAAGTCCAGTCCATAGTGGATCTAACATAATAATTAGAGTCCAGTCCATAGTGGATCTAACATAATATTGTGAAAGTCCAGTCCATAGTGGATCTAACATAATAGTGAGAGTCCAGTCCATAGTGGATCTAACATAATAGTGAGAGTCCAGTCCATAGTGGATCTAACATAATATTGTGTAAGTCCAGTCCATAGTGGACCTAACATAATAGTGAGAGTCCAGTCCATAGTGGATCTAACATAATATTGTGAAAGTCCAGTCCATAGTGGATCTAACATAATAGTGAGAGTCCAGTCCATAGTGGATCTAACATAATATTGTGTAAGTCCAGTTCATAGGGAATCTAACATAATAGTGAGAGTCCAGTCCATAGTGGATCTAACATAATATTGTGAAAGTCCAGTCCATAGTGGATCTAACATAATAGTGAGAGTCCAGTCCATAGTGAATCTAACATAATAGTGAGAGTCCAGTCCATAATGGATCTAACATAATAGTGAGAGTCCAGTCCATAGTGGATCTAATATAATAATGACAGTCCAGTCCATAGTGGATCTAACATAATATTGTGAAAGTCCAGTCCATAGTGGATCTAACATAATGGTGTGAGAGTCCAGTCCATAGTGGATCTAACATAATAGTGTGAGAGTCCAGTCCATAGTGGATCTAACATAATATTGTGAAAGTCCAGTCCATAGTGGATCTAACATAATATTGTGAAAGTCCAGTCCATAGTGGATCTAACATAATAGTGAGAGTCCAGTCCATAGTGGATCTAACATAATATTGTGAAAGTCCAGTCCATAGTGGATCTAACGTAATATTGTGAAAGTCCAGTCCATAGTGGATCTAACATAATATTGTGAAAGACCAGTCCATAGTGGATCTAACATAATAATTAGAGTCCAGTCCATAGTGGGTCTAACATAATATTGTGAAAGTCCAGTCCATAGTGGATCTAACATAATAATTAGAATCCAGTCCATAGTGGATCTAACATAATAGTGAGAGTCCAGTCCATAGTGAATCTAACATAATAGTGAGAGTCCAGTCCATAGTGGATCTAACATAATAGTGAGACTCCAGTCCATAATGGATCTACCATAACAGTGTGAGTCCAGTCCATAGTGGATCTAACATAGTGAGAGTCCAGTCCATAGTGGATTTAACATAATAGTGAGAGAGTCCAGTCCATAGTGGATCTAACATAATAGTGAGTGTCCAGTCCATAGTGGATCTAACATAATAGTGTGAGTCCAGTCCATAGTGAATCTAACATAATAGTGAGAGTCCAGTCCATAGTGGATCTAACATAATATTGTGTAAGTCCAGTCCATAGTGGACCTAACATAATAGTGAGAGTCCAGTCCATAGTGGATCCAACATAATATTGTGAAAGTCCAGTCCATAGTGGATCTAACATAATAGTGAGAGTCCAGTCTATAGTGGATCTAACATAATATTGTGTAAGTCCAGTTCATAGGGAATCTAACATAATAGTGAGAGTCCAGTCCATAGTGGATCTAACATAATATTGTGAAAGTCCAGTCCATAGTGGATCTAACATAATAGTGAGAGTCCAGTCCATAGTGAATCTAACATAATAGTGAGAGTCCAGTCCATAATGGATCTAACATAATAGTGAGAGTCCAGTCCATAGTGGATCTAATATAATAATGACAGTCCAGTCCATAGTGGATCTAACATAATATTGTGAAAGTCCAGTCCATAGTGGATCTAACATAATAGTGTGAGAGTCCAGTCCATAGTGGATCTAACATAATATTGTGAAAGTCCAGTCCATAGTGGATCTAACATAATAGTGTGAGAGTCCAGTCCATAGTGGATCTAACATAATATTGTGAAAGTCCAGTCCATAGTGGATCTAACATAATATTGTGAAAGTCCAGTCCATAGTGGATCGAACATAATAGTGAGAGTCCAGTCCATAGTGGATCTAACATAATATTGTGAAAGTCCAGTCCATAGTGGATCTAACATAATAGTGAGAGTCCAGTCCATAGTGGATCTAACATAATATTGTGAAAGTCCAGTCCATAGTGGATCTAACATAATAGTGAGAGTCCAGTCCATAGTGAATCTAACATAATAGTGAGAGTCCAGTCCATAATGGATCTAACATAATATTGTGAAAGTCCAGTCCACAGTGGATCTAACATAATAGTGTGAAAGTCCAGTCCATAGTGGATCTAACATGATATTGTGAAAGTCCAGTCCATAGTGGATCTAACATAATAATTACAGTCCAGTCCATAGTGGGTCTAAAATAATATTGTGAAAGTCCAGTCCATAGTGGATCTAACATAATAATTAGAGTCCAGTCCATAGTGGATCTAACATAATATTGTGAAAGTCCAGTCCATAGTGGATCTAACATAATAGTGAAAGTCCAGTCCATAGTGGATCTAACATAATATTGTGAAAGTCCAGTCCATAGTGGATCTAACATAATATTGTGAAAGTCCAGTCCATAGTGGATCTAACATAATAGTAAGAGTCCAGTCCATAGTGGATCTAATATAATAATGACAGTCCAGTCCATAGTGGATCTAACATAATATTGTGAAAGTCCAGTCCATAGTGGATCTAACATAATAATTAGAGTCCAGTCCATAGTGGGTCTAACATAATATTGTGAAAGTCCAGTCCATAGTGGGTCTAACATAATAATTAGAGTCCAGTCCATAGTGGATCTAACATAATATTGTGAAAGTCCAGTCCATAGTGGATCTAACATAATAGTGAGAGTCCAGTCCATAGTGAATCTAACATAATAGTGAGAGTCCAGTCCATAATGGATCTAACATAATATTGTGAAAGTCCAGTCCATAGTGGATCTAACATAATAGTGAGAGTCCAGTCCATAGTGGATCTAACATAATATTGTGTAAGTCCAGTCCATAGTGGACCTAACATAATAGTGAGAGTCCAGTCCATAGTGGATCTAACATAATATTGTGAAAGTCCAGTCAATAGTGGATCTAACATAATAGTGAGAGTCCAGTCCATAGTGGATCTAACATAATATTGTGAAAGTCCAGTCCATAGTGGATCTAACATAATAGTGAGAGTCCAGTCCATAGTGGATCTAACATAATATTGTGAAAGTCCAGTCCATAGTGGATCTAACATAATAGTGAGAGTCCAGTCCATAGTGGATCTAACATAATATTGTGAAAGTCCAGTCCATAGTGGATCTAACATAATAGTGAGAGTCCAGTCCATAGTGGATCTAACATAATATTGTGAAAGTCCAGTCCATAGTGGATCTAACATAATAGTGAGAGTCCAGTCCATAGTGAATCTAACATAATAGTGAGAGTCCAGTCCATAATGGATCTAACATAATATTGTGAAAGTCCAGTCCACAGTGGATCTAACATAATAGTGTGAGAGTCCAGTCCATAGTGGATCTAACATAATATTGTGAAAGTCCAGTCCATAGTGGATCTAACATAATATTGTGAAAGTCCAGTCCATAGTGGATCTAACATTATATTGTGAAAGACCAGTCCATAGTGGATCTAACATAATAATTAGAGTCCAGTCCATAGTGGGTCTAACATAATATTGTGAAAGTCCAGTCCATAGTGGATCTAACATAATAATTAGAGTCCAGTCCATAGTGGATCTAACATAATATTGTGAAAGTCCAGTCCATAGTGGATCTAACATAATAGTGAGAGTCCAGTCCATAGTGAATCTAACATAATAGTGAGAGTCCAGTCCATAATGGATCTAACATAATATTGTGAAAGTCCAGTCCATAGTGGATCTAACATAATAATTAGAGTCCAGTCCATAGTGGGTCTAACATAATATTGTGAAAGTCCAGTCCATAGTGGATCTAACATAATAATTAGAGTCCAGTCCATAGTGGATCTAACATAATATTGTGAAAGTCCAGTCCATAGTGGATCTAACATAATAGTGAGAGTCCAGTCCATAGTGAATCTAACATAATAGTGAGAGTCCAGTCCATAATGAATCTAACATAATATTGTGAAAGTCCAGTCCATAGTGGATCTACTATAATAGTGAGAGTCCAGTCCATAGTGGATCTAACATAATATTGTGTAAGTCCAGTCCATAGTGGACCTAACATAATAGTGAGAGTCCAGTCCATAGTGGATCTAACATAATATTGTGAAAGTCCAGTCCATAGTGGATCTAACAAAATAGTGAGAGTCCAGTCCATAGTGGATCTAACATAATATTGTGAAAGTCCAGTCCATAGTGGATCTAACATAATAGTGAGAGTCCAGTCCATAGTGGATCTAACATAATATTGTGTAAGTCCAGTTCATAGGGAATCTAACATAATAGTGAGAGTCCAGTCCATAGTGGATCTAACATAATATTGTGAAAGTCCAGTCCATAGTGGATCTAACATAATAGTGAGAGTCCAGTCCATAGTGAATCTAACATAATAGTGAGAGTCCAGTCCATAATGGATCTAACATAATATTGTGAAAGTCCAGTCCACAGTGGATCTAACATAATAGTGTGAGAGTCCAGTCCATAGTGGATCTAACATAATATTGTGAAAGTCCAGTCCATAGTGGATCTAACATAATAGTGAGAGAGTCCAGCCCATAGTGGATCTAACATAACAGTGTGAGTCCAGTCCATAGTGGATCTAACATAATAGTGAGAGTCCAGTCCATAGTGAATCTAACATAATAGTGAGAGTCCAGTCCATAGTGGATCTAACATAATATTGTGAAAGTCCAGTCCATAGTGGACCTAACATAATATTGTGAAAGTCCAGTCCATAGTGGATCTAACATAATAGTGAGAGTCCAGTCCATAGTGGATCTAACATAATATTGTGAAAGTCCAGTCCATAGTGGACCTAACATAATATTGTGAAAGTCCAGTCCATAGTGGATCTAACATAATAGTGAAAGTCCAGTCCATAGTGGATCTAACATAATAGTGAGAGTCCAGTCCATAGTGGATCTAACATAATATTGTGAAAGTCCAGTCCATAGTGGATCTAACATAATAGTGAGAGAGTCCAGCCCATAGTGGATCTAACATAACAGTGTGAGTCCAGTCCATAGTGGATCTAACATAATAGTGAGAGTCCAGTCCATAGTGAATCTAACATAATAGTGAGAGTCCAGTCCATAGTGGATCTAACATAATATTGTGAAAGTCCAGTCCATAGTGGACCTAACATAATAGTGAGAGAGTCCAGCCCATAGTGGATCTAACATAACAGTGTGAGTCCAGTCCATAGTGGATCTAACATAATATTGTGAAAGTCCAGTCCATAGTGGATCTAACATAATAGTGAGAGAGTCCAGCCCATAGTGGATCTAACATAACAGTGTGAGTCCAGTCCATAGTGGATCTAACATAATAGTGAGAGTCCAGTCCATAGTGGATCTAACATAATAGTGAGAGAGTCCAGTCCATAGTGGATCTAACATAATAGTGAGAGTCCAGTCCATAGTGAATCTAACATAATAGTGAGAGTCCAGTCCATAGTGGATCTAACATAATATTGTGTAAGTCCAGTCCATAGTGGATCTAACATAATAGTGAGAGTCCAGTCCATAGTGGATCTAACATAATATTGTGAAAGTCCAGTCCATAGTGGATCTAACATAATAGTGAGAGTCCAGTCCATAGTGGATCTAACATAATATTGTGTAAGTCCAGTTCATAGTGGATCTAACATAATAGTGAGAGTCCAGTCCATAGTGGATCTAACATAATATTGTGAAAGTCCAGTCCATAGTGGATCTAACATAATAGTGAGAGTCCAGTCCATAGTGAATCTAACATAATAGTGAGAGTCCAGTCCATAATGGATCTAACATAATAGTGAGAGTCCAGTCCATAGTGGATCTAATATAATAATGACAGTCCAGTCCATAGTGGATCTAACATAATATTGTGAAAGTCCAGTCCATAGTGGATCTAACATAATAGTGTGAGAGTCCAGTCCATAGTGGATCTAACATAATATTGTGAAAGTCCAGTCCATAGTGGATCTAACATAATAGTGTGAGAGTCCAGTCCATAGTGGATCTAACATAATATTGTGAAAGTCCAGTCCATAGTGGATCTAACATAATATTCTGAAAGTCCAGTCCATAGTGGATCGAACATAATAGTGAGAGTCCAGTCCATAGTGGATCTAACATAATATTGTGAAAGTCCAGTCCATAGTGGATCTAACATAATAGTGAGAGTCCAGTCCATAGTGGATCTAACATAATATTGTGTAAGTCCAGTTCATAGGGAATCTAACATAATAGTGAGAGTCCAGTCCATAGTGGATCTAACATAATATTGTGAAAGTCCAGTCCATAGTGGATCTAACATAATAGTGAGAGTCCAGTCCATAGTGAATCTAACATAATAGTGAGAGTCCAGTCCATAATGGATCTAACATAATATTGTGAAAGTCCAGTCCACAGTGGATCTAACATAATAGTGTGAAAGTCCAGTCCATAGTGGATCTAACATGATATTGTGAAAGTCCAGTCCATAGTGGATCTGACATAATAATTACAGTCCAGTCCATAGTGGGTCTAAAATAATATTGTGAAAGTCCAGTCCATAGTGGATCTAACATAATAATTAGAGTCCAGTCCATAGTGGATCTAACATAATATTGTGAAAGTCCAGTCCATAGTGGATCTAACATAATAGTGAAAGTCCAGTCCATAGTGGATCTAACATAATATTGTGAAAGTCCAGTCCATAGTGGATCTAACATAATATTGTGAAAGTCCAGTCCATAGTGGATCTAACATAATAGTAAGAGTCCAGTCCATAGTGGATCTAATATAATAATGACAGTCCAGTCCATAGTGGATCTAACATAATATTGTGAAAGTCCAGTCCATAGTGGATCTAACATAATAGTGAGAGTCCAGTCCATAGTGGATCTAACATAATATTGTGAAAGTCCAGTCCATAGTGGATCTAACATAATATTGTGAAAGTCCAGTCCATAGTGGATCTAACATAATATTGTGAAAGTCCAGTCCATAGTGGATCTAACATAATAATTAGAGTCCAGTCCATAGTGGGTCTAACATAATATTGTGAAAGTCCAGTCCATAGTGGATCTAACATAATAATTAGAGTCCAGTCCATAGTGGATCTAACATAATATTGTGAAAGTCCAGTCCATAGTGGATCTAACATAATAGTGAGAGTCCAGTCCATAGTGAATCTAACATAATAGTGAGAGTCCAGTCCATAATGGATCTAACATAATATTGTGAAAGTCCAGTCCATAGTGGATCTAACATAATAGTGAGAGTCCAGTCCATAGTGGATCTAACATAATATTGTGTAAGTCCAGTCCATAGTGGACCTAACATAATAGTGAGAGTCCAGTCCATAGTGGATCTAACATAATATTGTGAAAGTCCAGTCCATAGTGGATCTAACATAATAGTGAGAGTCCAGTCCATAGTGGATCTAACATAATATTGTGAAAGTCCAGTCCATAGTGGATCTAACATAATAGTGAGAGTCCAGTCCATAGTGGATCTAACATAATATTGTGTAAGTCCAGTTCATAGTGGATCTAACATAATAGTGAGAGTCCAGACCATAGTGAATCTAACATAATATTGTGAAAGTCCAGTCCATAGTGGATCTAACATAATAGTGAGAGTCCAGTCCATAGTGAATCTAACATAATAGTGAGAGTCCAGTCCATAATGGATATAACATAATATTGTGAAAGTCCAGTCCACAGTGGATCTAACATAATAGTGTGAGAGTCCAGTCCATAGTGGATCTAACATAATATTGTGAAAGTCCAGTCCATAGTGGATCTAACATAATAGTGAGAGAGTCCTGCCCATAGTGGATCTAACATAACAGTGTGAGTCCAGTCCATAGTGGATCTAACATAATAGTGAGAGTCCAGTCCATAGTGAATCTAACATAATAGTGAGAGTCCAGTCCATAGTGGATCTAACATAATATTGTGAAAGTCCAGTCCATAGTGGATCTAACATAATAGTGAGAGTCCAGTCCATAGTGGATCTAACATAATATTGTGAAAGTCCAGTCCATAGTGGACCTAACATAATATTGTGAAAGTCCAGTCCATAGTGGATCCAACATAATAGTGAAAGTCCAGTCCATAGTGGATCTAACATAATAGTGAGAGTCCAGTCCATAGTGGATCTAACATAATATTGTGAAAGTCCAGTCCATAGTGGATCTAACATAATAGTGAGAGAGTCCAGCCCATAGTGGATCTAACATAACAGTGTGAGTCCAGTCCATAGTGGATCTAACATAATAGTGAGAGTCCAGTCCATAGTGAATCTAACATAATAGTGAGAGTCCAGTCCATAGTGGATCTAACATAATATTGTGAAAGTCCAGTCCATAGTGGACCTAACATAATAGTGAGAGAGTCCAGCCCATAGTGGATCTAACATAACAGTGTGAGTCCAGTCCATAGTGGATCTAACATAATAGTGAGAGTCCAGTCCATAGTGGATCTAACATAATAGTGAGAGAGTCCAGTCCATAGTGGATCTAACATATTAGTGAGAGTCCAGTCCATAGTGAATCTAACATAATAGTGAGAGTCCAGTCCATAGTGGATCTAACATAATATTGTGAAAGTCCAGTCCATAGTGGACCTAACATAATAGTGAGAGTCCAGTCCATAGTGGATCTAACATAATAGTGAGAGTCCAGTCCATAGTGGATCTAACATAATAGTGAGAGAGTCCAGTCCATAGTGGATCTAACATAATAGTGAGAGTCCAGTCCATAGTGGATCTAACATAATATTGTGAAAGTCCAGTCCATAGTGGATCTAACATAATAGTGTGAGAGTCCAGTCCATAGTGGATCTAAAATAATAGTGAGAGAGTCCAGTCCATAGTGGATCTAACATAATAGTGAGAGTCCAGTCCATAGTGAATCTAACATAATAGTGAGAGTCCGGTCCATAGTGGATCTAACATAATAGTGTGAAAGTCCAGTCCATAGTGGATCTAACATAATAGTGAGAGTCCAGTCCATAGTGGATCTAACATAATAGTGAGAGTCCAGTCCATAGTGGATCTAGCATAATAATGAGAGTCCAGTCCATGGTGGATCTAACATAATATTGTGAAAGTCCAGTCCATAGTGGATCCAACATAATATTGTGAAAGTCCAGTCCATAGTGGATCTAAAATAATAGTGAGAGAGTCCAGTCCATAGTGGATCTAACATAATAGTGAGAGTCCAGTCCATAGTGGATCTAACATAATAGTGAGAGTCCAGTCCATAGTGAATCTAACATAATAGTGAGAGTCCAGTCCATAGTGGATCTAACATAATAGTGAGAGTCCAGTCCATAATGGATCTACCATAACAGTGTGAGTCCAGTCCATAGTGGATCTAACATAGTGAGAGTCCAGTCCATAGTGGATTTAACATAATAGTGAGAGAGTCCAGTCCATAGTGGATCTAACATAATAGTGAGTGTCCAGTCCATAGTGGATCTAACATAATAGTGTGAGTCCAGTCCATAGTGGATCTAACATAATAGTGAGAGTCCAGTCCATAGTGGATCTAACATAATAGTGAGAGATTCCAGTCCATAGTGGATCTAACATAATAGTGAGAGTCCAGTCCATAGTGAATCTAACATAATAGTGAGAGTCCAGTCCATAGTGGATCTAACATAATATTGTGAAAGTCCAGTCCATAGTGGATTTACATAATAGTGAGAGTCCAGTCCATAGTGGATCTAACATAATAATGAGAGTCCAGTCCATAGTGGATCCAACATAATATTGTGAAAGTCCAGTCCATAGTGGATCTAACATAATAATGAGAGTCCAGTCCATAGTGGATCTAACATCATAATGAGAGTCCAGTCCATAGTGGATCTAACATAATATTGTGAAAGTCCAGTCCATAGTGGATCTAACATAATAGTGAGAGTCCAGTCCATAGTGGATCTAACATAATATTGTGAAAGTCCAGTCCATAGTGGATCTAACATAATAGTGAGAGAGTCCAGTCCATAGTGGATCTAACATAATATTGTGAAAGTCCAGTCCATAGTGGATCTAACATAATAGTGAGAGAGTCCAGTCCATAGTGGATCTAACATAATAGTGAGAGTCCAGTCCATAGTGAATCTAACATAATAGTGAGAGTCCAGTCCATAGTGGATCTAACATAATAATGAGAGTCCAGTCCATAGTGGATCCAACATAATATTGTGAAAGTCCAGTCCATAGTGGATCTAACATAATAATGAGAGTCCAGTCCATAGTGGATCTAACATAATAATGAGAGTCCAGTCCATAGTGGATCTAACATAATATTGTGAAAGTCCAGTCCATAGTGGATCTAACATAATAGTGAGAGTCCAGTCCATAGTGGATCTAACATAATATTGTGAAAGTCCAGTCCATAGTGGATCTAACATAATAGTGAGAGAGTCCAGTCCATAGTGGATCTAACATAATATTGTGAAAGTCCAGTCCATAGTGGATCTAACATAATAGTGAGAGAGTCCAGTCCATAGTGGATCTAACATAATAGTGAGAGTCCAGTCCATAGTGAATCTAACATAATAGTGAGAGTCCAGTCCATAGTGGATCTAACATAATAGTGAGAGTCCAGTCCATAATGGATCTACCATAACAGTGTGAGTCCAGTCCATAGTGGATCTAACATAGTGAGAGTCCAGTCCATAGTGGATTTAACATAATAGTGAGAGAGTCCAGTCCATAGTGGATCTAACATAATAGTGAGAGTCCAGTCCATAGTGGATCTAACATAATAGTGTGAGTCCAGTCCATAGTGGATCTAACATAATAGTGAGAGTCCAGTCCATAGTGGATCTAACATAATAGTGAGAGAGTCCAGTCCATAGTGGATCTAACATAATAGTGAGAGTCCAGTCCATAGTGAATCTAACATAATAGTGAGAGTCCAGTCCATAGTGGATCTAACATAATATTGTGAAAGTCCAGTCCATAGTGGATTTACATAATAGTGAGAATCCAGTCCATAGTGGATCTAACATAATATTGTGAAAGTCCAGTCCATAGTGGATCTAACATAATAGTGTGAGAGTACAGTCCATAGTGGATCTAACATAATATTGTGAATGTCCAGTCCATAGTGGATCTAAAATAATAGTGAGAGAGTCCAGTCCATCGTGAATCTAACATAATAGTGAGAGTCCAGTCCATAATGGATCTAACATAATATTGTGAAAGTCCAGTCCATAGTGGGTCTGACATAATAGTGAGAGTCCAGTCCATAGTGGATCTAACATAATATTGTGAAAGTTTTCTTTGAACTGTTTTGCAACCAAAGGGGGCGGCTGTTTACGACCCCCGTACCTTTAGAAACAGCTGTTGCCCTTTAATCAGGGAAAGTCCAAATAAAAGAGGAGGCGTACAATCTTTCGTCAGAGCGCGGTGGAGACCGTACAAGAGTACAGCCCAGACGTTTCTCCTCAATTGAGCCAAATTTAATTCTGTCTCTGTTTAATTCCTTGCTTCTTGTTTTGTTTAATAGATGTCATCAGTGTTTGAACCTGACATTACCCTTAGCAGAACTGAAGTTTCTCTTTGTTTCTCTCAAGCTGCCTCCCTTGACGCCTCCTGGCACCTCCAAGGGGAAGTCCGCCGCACACTTTGAAAACCTCGGCTAAAGAACGTGTCACTCGGGCGAGTCCTGTTACAACGCAGTAAGTACCTTAATACTGGTGCAATATGCAATCAAGTCAAACCTCACCATGTGATGACGCGGCATGTTTTAATAACCTGCGAATAAAATTAGTGCGCGTGTTTTTGAAATAAACTTTGACACATTTTACAACAACTTGTTCGTTAGCTATTAAAAAATGCAGGCGCCACACCTTTTTTTAAAGAAAATAAAATGCAACAAATTGGTGCATTATGCAATAAAACATTGAATTGAGGCCTTATTAGAAAAACTATCAGAGAAACACAACATTTTATCTTCATTATAATTTGTTTTGAAGAACCTCGTACAGTAGAATGATTTATTGGTCTAATATAAATCAAATTAAGGGGCGCCTATTATGCAAAACCAACCTTTCATACCTATTGGTAACTTTTTTTTGTGTATTTAGGATATACGTAAGTCTTGAAAATCTAAAATTAAACCATAGAGGTATGGCGGAGATATTTATAAAATAATCTTGCCTTCCTTCATACTTCCTGCAAAGGAGCTATTTGGAAATTGCCCCATTTGTGACCTTTTCCCCCCAATCGTGACGTCAGCAGATTACCCATATATGGTATAAATTTGCCCAAAGTGCTTTGCGCAAGTCTGACATTGTAGTCAATAAGCTCCTTCTTTATCGCCGTCCTCTTGTTAGGGGGCAGACTGGCTCGTACGTGCACATGCATCCTGCGCTGTTGCCATTTCTAATGCAAAGTAGCATAACTTATATCTGTCAGTAGACTCGCTATGGAAGTGCTAAAAACTACAACAAAAGTCGGCGGGGAAAAGACGCTGTCGAAGTGGAGGCACGTAAATAAGATCGCCCACAAAGTGTCGGTGAAACATCATCTATGCAACATTTTGAGCAAGGAACCACCGTCACATGTTATGTAGACCACAAGGAAGTGTTTACATGTATAATTAAAAATATCACAATATGCGATTGCAAGCTGGAGACAAAAGTTACACTCATGAAATATTACTGACATGAAAATGAGCAGAGCACTAAAATGTTAGAAATCATACCTTCATACAATATCGATTATGTCCTGCAAATACTATACATGTTACTAAGACTAAAAAACGCCTATACAAATTCGAAACAGAAAAAAATCCAAAACCAGTGAAGTTGTCACGTTGTGTAAATGGTAAATAAAAACAGAATACAATGATTTGCAAATCCTTTTCAACTTATATTCAATTGAATAGACTGCAAAGACAAGATATTTCATGTTCCAACTGAGAAACGTAATTTTTTTTTGCAAATAATCATTAACTTAGAATTTAATGGCAGAAACACGTTGCAAAAAAGTTGTCACAGGGGCATTTTTACCACTGTGTTACATGGCCTTTCCTTTTAACAACACCCAGTAAACGTTTGGGAACTGAGGAGACACATTTTTGAAGCTTCTCAGGTGGAATTCTTTCCCATTCTTGCTTGATGTACAGCTTAAAGGCCTACTGAAAGCCACTACTACCGACCACGCAGTCTGATAGTTTATATATCAATGATGAAATCTTAACATTATAACACATGCCAATACGGCCGGGTTAACTTATAAAGTGACATTTTAAATTTGCCGCTAAACTTCCGGTTCGAAACGCCTCTGAGGATGACGTATGCGCGTGACGTAGCCCGGCGAACACGGGTATGCCTTCCACATTGAAGTCGATACGAAAAAGCTCTGTTTTCATTTCATAATTCCACAGTATTCTGGACATCTGTGTTCGTGAATCTGTTTCAATCATGTTCATTGCATTATGGAGAAGGAAGCCAAGCAAGCAAAGAAGAAAGTTGTCGGTGCGAAATGGACGTATTTTTCGAACGTAGTCAGCCACAACAGTACACAGCCGGCGCTTCTTTGTTTACATTCCCGAAAGATGCAGTCAAGATGGAAGAACTCGGATAACAGAGACTCTAACCAGGAGGACTTTTGATTTGGATACACAGACGCCTGTAGAGAACTGGGACAACACAGACTCTTACCAGGATTACTTTGATTTGGATGACAAAGACGCAGACGTGCTACTGTGAGTATGCAGCTTTGGCTTTTTTTTGCGTATGTACGTAACTTTTTTAAAATATATAAGCTTTATGAACCTTGGGTTAGGTGAACGGTCTTTTGGGCTGAGTGATTGTGTGTGTTGATCATGTGTTTGAATTGTATTGGCGTGTTCTATGGAGCTAGGAGCTAGCAGAGGAGCTAGCATAACACATACCGTACCTACGTGCGCGTCACGTACGTAACTTTTTAAAAATATATAAGCTTTATGAACCTTGGGTTAGGTGAACGGTCTTTTGGGCTGAGTGATTGTGTGTGTTGATCAGGTGTTTGAATTGTATTGGCGTGTTCTATGGAGCTAGGAGCTAGCAGAGGAGCTAGGAGCTAGCATAACAAACACGCAGGTGTTATTATGCAGGATTAATTTGTGGCATATTAAATATAAGCCTGGTTGTGTTGTGGCTAATAGAGTATATATATGTCTTGTGTTTATTTACTGTTGTAGTCATTCCCAGCTGAATATCAGGTACCGTGAGTATGCAGCCTTGGCTGCTAAACATTCGATAACTTGACCGTATGTGCGCGTCACGTACGTAACTTTTTAAAAATATATAAGCTTTATGAACCTTGGGTTAAGGAAACGGTCTTTTGGGCTGAGTGATGGTGTGTGTTGATCAGGTGTTTGAATTGTATTGGCGTGTTCTATGGAGCTAGGAGCTAGCAGAGGAGCTAGGAGCTAGCATAACAAACACGCAGGTGTTTTTATGCAGGATTAATTTGTGGCATATTAAATATAAGCCTGGTTGTGTTGTGGCTAATAGAGTATATATATGTCTTGTGTTTATTTACTGTTGTAGTCATTCCCAGCTGAATATCAGGTCACCCCCGGCTCTCACAGCATCTTCCCTATCTGAATAGCTTCAACTCCCCACTAGTCCTTCACTTGCACTTTACTCATCCACAAATCTTTCATCCTCGCTCAAATTAATGGGGAAATTGTCGCTTTCTCGGTCCGAATCTCTCTCACTTCATGCGGCCATCATTGTAAACAATAGGGAACTTTGCGTATATGTTCAACTGACTACGTCACGCTACTTCCGGTAGGGGCAAGCCTTTTTTTTATCAGATACCAAAAGTTGCAATCTTTATCGTCGTTGTTCTCTACTAAATCCTTTCAGCAAAAATATGGCAATATCGCGAAATGATCAAGTATGACACATAGAATAGATCTGCTATCCCCGTTTAAATAAAAAAAATTCATTTCAGTAGGCCTTTAAGTTGTTCAACAGTCCGGGGGTCTCCGTTGTGGTATTTTAGGCTTCATAATGCGCCACACATTTTAAATGGGAGACAGGACTGGACTACAGGCAGGCCAGTCTAGTACCCGCACTCTTTTACTATGAAGCCACGATGTTGTACCACATGGCTTGGCATTGTCTTGCTGAAATAAGCAGGGGCGTCCATGATAACGTTGCTTGGATGGCAACATATGTTGCTCCAAACCCTGTATGTACCTTTCAGCATTAATGGTGCCTTCACAGATGTGTAAGTTACCCATGTCTTGGGCACTAATACACCCCCATACCATCACACATGCTGGCTTTTCCACTTTGCGCCTAGAACAATCCGGATGGTTCTTTTCCTCTTTGGTCCGAAAGAACACGATGTCCACAGTTTCCAAACACAATTTGAAATGTGGACTCGTCAGACCACAGAACACTTTTACACTTTGCATCAGTCCATCTTAGATGAGCTCGGGCCCAGCAAAGCCGGCGGCGTTTCTGGGTGTTGTTGATAAATGGCTTTGGCTTTGCATAGTAGTTTTAACTTGCACTTACAGATGTAGCGACCAACAGTAGTTACTGACAGTGGTTTTCTGAAGTGTTCCTGAGCCCATGTGGTGATATCCTTTACACACTGATGTCGCTTGTTGATGCAGTGCCGCCTGAGGGATGGAAGGTCACGGGCTTAGCTGCTTACGTGCAGTGATTTCTCCAGATTCTCTGAACCCTTTGATGATATTACGGAGCGTAGATGGTGAAATCCCTAAATTCCTTGCAATAGCTGGTTGAGAAATGTTGTTCTTAAACTGTTGGACAATTTGCTCACGCATTTGTTGACAAAGTGGCGACCCTCGCCCCATCCTTGTTTGTGAATGACTGAGCATTTCATGGAAGCTGCTTTTATACCCAATCATGGCACCCACCTGTTCCCAATTTGCCTGTTCACCTGTGGGGTGTTCCAAATAAGTGTTTAATGAGCATTCCTCAACTTTCTAAGTCTTTTTTGCCACTTGTGCTAGCTTTTATGAAACATGTTGCAGGCATCAAATTCCAAATGAGCTAATATTTGCCAAAAAATAACACATTTTACCAGTTCAAACATCAAATATCTTGTCTTTGCAGTCTATTCAATTGAATATAAGTTGAAAAGGATTTGCAAATCATTGTATTCTCTTTTTATTTACCATTTACACAACGTGACAACTTCACTGGTTTTGAGTTTTGTACATACCACAGCATTATTACACACTGCGTTGTTGTCGCAAGCCCAAGTAACGATGCCACGAAATAGGGAGAAATGGAAAAGGTCACACCGATCATCTTTAGCACCGCCTCAGAAAACCAACATGAAGACCAACCATGAAATACAGTAGTGCAGTAGCCTAAGTATTCATTAAAAACCGGGCAGTGGTTTGATTTAACAAGTATATTTCATATTTGTGTCCACTGTAACATTACACACAGTTTGAACAGTAACACTGTGTTTGAATGTAGGAAAATAAAACACTGTACTTTCATCAAGTGATTCGTTGGCTACACCGCAAGATGGAGCCGGTAGGCGTACCACAGTTTGAGAATCGCCGCTCTATCCGACATCTCCCCGTTGGCTTGAAAACTACCCAGCATGCAGCAGGGCATGCCAACGTGGCTTCGGAAACAAATAAATACAACAGCAGATGCGAGAGAGTTTCCCTTCCCTTTTCCCCACTAATTGACTTGGTTCCTCGTGTTTGTTTCATTCGCACCAATGGGGAGGTGTGCTGGAGTCTTTACATAACTGTGAGGTTGCTAGGCAACCAGTGCAAAGACCCACTCTTTTCACTCTGGAAATACTCCACTTGTTGACGATTCTTTTGCTTAATCATCAATAATTATTCTATTAAATTAGCTTGTAGATCTGTGGTACTATTTGATGCTGTTATTGGAATAAAACTACATTTTTTGACCTTCTAAATAAGTTGTTTAAAAACATTGTGAAGAGGTTGCCCTCTAGTGGGTTCTTCGGACCACCACACACTGCCAGGAGAGCCCGGGATTCAGGGTATAACACTGTTTTATTTTCATCAAGAGTGCCAGGTTTTTGCTTTCCAGCAAAATGTCTTTGTCTGCGTCTGTCTCTCCCTCTCTCTCACTCTGGCTCCCACTCCAACTCCAACTACGTGTCTCATTCCGGCTGCTGCTAATAAAGGCGACAGGTGATTAGATAACAAGGTCCACCTGTTGCTGTCTTCGAGGCCGGTCCTGGCACACCCCGTTCCGCGGCAGGCCCGCAGGCCACGCCCCCCCTCCACACATTGTAAGATCCCTCTGGACAAAAAATAACACCTGGCCTGTAGTCACCTTTACACTCTTTGAAGTTAATATAATAATGCTGCCTGAGGCTGAGCCAATCAGTGGCCACGATACTGAACAGGTTTGGTCTCATCTAGTGGCCAATACTACTGTACTATTAATATGTTTTTAATTGAATTCAGACTTTTTTATGCTTTATGGCCAATTTAGGTCACAAATGGTGTAGAATATGCTTAAAACTAGAATTTGCAAGTTTGGGAAAACCTGGAATTTTGGGAAAGGGACAACTTGTTTTGCGTTAGACAAATGTGAAGAGTAGTGTGGATGTCGGAATTCGGTCAAAAATGGCGCAACATTTTGAGAATTTTGGGCCATTGTATAACTATAAATACGTCCATTCATTTGTTTGTATGCAGGCCTCGAATTTTATCTTTTAAAGGTCAAGGCAAGTGTTGCCTTAAAGGTGGGCTCATATTTTAGGGCAAACATTATTTTCTTTCCAGGCAGGCGTTCCAAAGCATGCATGCATATATATAAGTTTTTTTAAAAATGTATTATTAATATAAACTTGTCAGCTTTTTGTCATTTCAAGATGACTTTATCTCTACTTTTACCTTTTAATAGAGGGAAGTATTTTTCTAAATTATTTATTTTTTAAGTTATGTACATGTAGATGATGTATCGGGACGGATCCATTAAGAGTTTGAGCAGAAATATGTTGTGTAGGAATTAACTACACACAATAAAACATGAACAAAATGATGTGTCAAATGTTTTTAAAGTAATACCTTTGTGACATTAAAAAAAACACAATTATTGTTAAAAAAAACATGGCGTTTACTTTTTGATATCAAAATAAAACACAAAGCCGTTTGGCTAATGAAGATAAAGTCTAATAATGTTCTTCTCTAACGCCCCCTTGTGGTTCAGTACAACAGTTTGGCGAACAACAAAAACAAACAGGAGTGACAGGTGTTTCCTCACCTCATTAACTATGTCACAGCAGCTGATGTTTACTTTTAGTGTGGGGACGAGTGTCTCCAATATTGTCCACACCTGTCTCCATCCAAACACAGCAGTGCGCTCTTAAACACACGGCGGGAAGCGTGGAAAAATGACCGTAGCGTCCTGGAAGAGTTGGTGCTGCACGGAATTCTGGGAATGTGTTCTGTTGTGTTTATGTTGTGTTGCTGTGCAAATATTCTCCCGAAATGTGTTTGTCATTGTTGTTTAGTGTGGTCTCACTAAATGGCACAGGTTTATGACAGTGTTGGCGTTGTTTTTACGGACACCCTTAGTGTGACATGTAGGTCTGTTGAGTAAGTATACTCCGAGGGTGTACCCCTGCAGTGAGATTGGCAATGATGGTCTGCTATTATTAATAAGTCGAGTGACTATAGTTTGCATGTGTCTGACTTCGTGTTGTCGTAAATGAAATAATTATTTTATTGTTTTCTGATAATTTATAAAGATGGCGGTTAGTAACCGTCTAGAAATGTATCGCTATTTATCATTATGCTGTCGACCGTTATAACCCTTGTCCATTAGCAAGTAAAAAGTCAAGGGCGGTCACGGCAAGGTGTTGCCGCAAATATTGGTTAATTTTTGAGGTCATTACGGCAAATTTGAGGGTGGTCGCATTGCCGCATTTGCCGTGGTTAAATTCGAGCCCTGTGTATGTACAGTATGTATATACACACCCCGTTTCCATATGAGTTGGGAAATTGTGTTAGATGTAAATATAAATGGAATACAATGATTTGCAAATCATTTTCAACCCATATTCAATTGAATATGCTACAAAGACAACATATTTGATGTTCAAACTGATAAAAAAAAATGTTTTGCTAATAATCATCAACTTTAGAATTTGATGCCAGCAACACGTGACAAAGAAGTTGGGAAAGGTGGCAATAAATACTGATAAAGTTGAGGAATGCTCATCAAACACTTATTTGGAACATCCCACAGGTGAACAGGCAAATTGGGAACAGGTGGGTGCCATGATTGGGTATAAAAGTAGATTCCATGAAATGCTCAGTCATTCACAAACAAGGATGGGGCGAGGGTCACCACTTTGTCAACAAATGCGTGAGCAAATTGTTGAACAGTTTAAGAACAACCTTTCTCAACCAGCTATTGCAAGGAATTTAGGGATTTCACCATCTACGCTCCGTAATATCATCAAAGGGTTCAGAGAATCTGGAGAAATCACTGCACGTAAGCAGCTAAGCCCGTGACCTTCCATCCCTCAGGCTGTACTGCATCAACAAGCGACATCAGTGTGTAAAGGATATCACCACATGGGCTCAGGAACACTTCAGAAACCTACTGTCAGTAACTACAGTTGGTCGCTACATCTGTAAGTGCAAGTTAAAACTCTCCTATGCAAGGCGAAAACCGCTTATCAACAACACCCAGAAACGCCGTCGGCTTCGCTGGGCCTGAGCTCATCTAAGATGGACTGATACAAAGTGGAAAAGTGTTCTGTGGTCTGACGAGTCCACATTACAAATTGTTTTTGGAAACTGTGGACGTCGTGTCCTCCGGACCAAAGAGGAAAAGAACCATCCGCATTGTTATAGGCGCAAAGTTGGAAAGCCAGCATGTGTGATGGTATGGGGGTGTATTAGTGCCCAAGACATGGGTAACTTACACATCTGTGAAGGCACCATTAATGCTGAAAGGTACATACAGGTTTTGGAGCGACATATGTTGCCATCCAAGCAACGTTAACATGGGCGCCCCTGCTTATTTCAGCAAGACAATGCCAAGCCACGTGTTACATCAACATGGCTTCATAGTAAAAGAGTGTGGGTACTAGACTGGCCTGCCTGTAGTCCAGACCTGTCTCCCATTGAAAATGTGTGGCGCATTTTGAAGCCTAAAATACCACAACGGAGACCCCCGGACTGTTGAACAACTTAAGCTGTACATCAAGCAAGAATGGGAAAGAATTCCACCTGAGAAGCTTCAAAAATGTGTCTCCTCAGTTCCCAAACGTTTACTGAGTGTTGTTAAAAGGAAAGGCCATGTAACACAGTGGTGAACATGCCCTTTCCCAACTACTTTGGCACGTGTTGCAGCCATGAAATTCTAAGTTAATTATTATTTGCAAAAAAAAAATTAAGTTGATGAGTTTGAACATCAAATATCTTGTCTTTGTAGTGCATTCAATTGAATATGGGTTGAAAAGGATTTGCAAATCATTGTATTCCGCGGCCACCGCTACTGCCCACTGCTCCCCTCACCTCCCAGGGGGTGATCAAGGGTGATGGGTCAAATGCAGAGAATAATTTCGCCACAATGTGTGACAATCATTGGTACTTTATATTTACATCTACCACAATTTCCCAACTCATATGGAAACGGGGTTTGTATATATATGAATGCATATACTGTATATATATATATATATATATATATATATATATATATATATATATATATATATATATATATATATATATATATATATATATATATATATATATATATATATATATATATGTATACATATATACATCTAGATACATATATATATATATATATATATATATATATATATGTATACATATATACATCTAGATACATATATATATATATATGTGTGTTTGTATTATTGACAAGTCTTTCTCCCAACAAGCCTGTCTCTGTAAGGCAGTGGTCTCAAACATGCGGCCCGCGGGCAAATTGCGGCCCGCGAGTCGTCATTGTGCGGCCCGCACCTTAATATGAAGGTTTAATGTTAGTGCGGCCCGCGAGTTTTATTTGAACGGCGCTTGACAGCGTTGTGTGCGGAGCTGAAGCATTCTTGCCAACTCTCCCAATTTCCACCCATCAACAATACTGAGGACAACAATATTGAGGGTACGAATTTTAGCGTCCACTTTTTCTCCATACAAGTAATGTGCCTGCACAGTCACATGTTGTATGCGGCTTCAACAGACACACGTAAGTGACTGTAATGCATACTTGTTCAACAGCCACACATGTTACACTGAGGGTGGCCGTATAAAAAAAACTTTATCAATGTTACAAATATGTGCCACAATGTGAACCCACACCAAAAAAGAATGACAAATACATTCTGGGAGAACATCCTCACGTAACACCACATAAACACAACAGAACAAATACCCAGAATTCCTTGTAGCCCTAACTCTTCCGGGCTACAAGGAATCTACCAATCATGGTGTGGTATATGGCTCTCGAGGGCCGAACATTGACGTTCGCGCTCTTCCTCCCTCGCTCCCTCCCTCGCTCTCTCTCTCGCTCTCTCTTGCTCTCTCTCGCTGTAAACTCCACAGCGAGCCCCCCCAACCCCCCGCCCCCTCCCGTTGGCTCCAGACCGAGACGATTTTTGTTATTTGGGTCCAAAATACCCCTGCGTTAGTGGAAAAGCGGCAAATGAGTGAAAGCGAGAGAAACGTTGCCATGGAGACGAGGGCAGTCACACGGCGACACCTGTCCGTCAGTAATAAAGTCCGCGATAACCTGGACCAATTCAAACTGTTATTTGTTTTTTTTATTGTTTAATTTGCATTGCCTCACACGATGAACACTACATATACACTACCGTTCAAAAGTTTGGGGTCACATTGAAATGTCCTTATTTTTGAAGGAAAAGCACTGTACTTTTCAATGAAGATAACTTTAAACTAGTCTTAACTTTAAAGAAATACACTCTATACATTGCTAATGTGGTAAATGACTATTCTAGCCGCAAATGTCTGGTTTTTGGTGCAATATCTACATAGGTGTATAGAGGCCCATTTCCAGCAACTATCACTCCAGTGTTCTAATGGTACAATGTGTTTACTCATTGGCTCAGAAGGCTAATTGATGATTAGAAAACCCTTGTGCAATCATGTTCACACATCTGGAAACAGTTTAGCTCGTTACAGAAGCTACAAAACTGACCTTCCTTTGAGCAGATTGAGTTTCTGGAGCATCACATTTGTGGGGTCAATTAAACGCTCAAAATGGCCAGAAAAAGAGAACTTTCATCTGAAACTCGACAGTCTATTCTTGTTCTTAGAAATGAAGGCTCAAACACAAAATTGTTTGAACGGTAGTGTATATAAAGTTATATACAGTATAGGCGTAATATGATGAAACGTTCTTGTTCTTGTCAAAAGTCTAGCAGCAGCATTTTGTACCAGCTGTAATCTTGTAATGCTAGACATAGGGAGGCCCGAAAATAATACGTTATAGTAATCGAGATGAGACGCAACGAACGCATGAATAATGATCTCAGCGTCGCCGGTGGACAAAATGGAACAAATTTTAGCGATATTACGGAGATGAAAGAAGGCCGTTTTAGTAACACTCTTAATGTATAATGTAGGGCTTACTGTTCAGGTACAAGTAGCTACGTTCTGGTACTGGAACACGGGACACGCTGGCTTAAAGGCCTACCTAAAGCCACTACTACCGACCACGCAGTCTGATAGTTTATATATCAATGATGAAATCTTAACATTGCAACACATGCCAATACGGCCGGGTTAACTTATAAAGTGCAATTTTAAATTTCCCGGGAAACTTCCGGTTGAAAACGTCTATGTATGATGACGTTTGCGCGTGACGTCGATGGTTGAAACGGAAGTATTCGGACACATTGTATCCAATACAAACAGCTCTGTTTTCATCGCAAAATTCCACAGTATTCTGGACCTCTGTGTTGGTGAATCTTTTGTAATTTGTTTAATGAACAATGGAGACTGCAAAGAAGAAAGCTGTAGGTGGGATCGGTGTATTAGCGGATGGCTGCAGCAACACAACCAGGAGGACTTTGAGTTGGATAGCAGACGCTAGCCGCCGACCGCATCGATGATCGGGTGAAGTCCTTCGTCGCGCCGTCGATCGCTGGAACGCAGGTGAGCACGGGTGTTGATGAGCAGATGAGGGCTGGCGTAGGTGGATAGCTAATGTTTTTAGCATAGCTCTGTCGAGGTCCCGTAGCTAAGTTAGCTTCAATGGCATCGTTAGCAACAGCATTGCTAGGCTTCGCCAGGTTGGACAGCATTAACCATGTGGTTACAGGTCCAGAGTTTGGTAGTATTGTTGATCTTCTGTCTATCCTTCCAGTCAGGGGCTTATTTCTTTTGTTTCTATCTGCATTTAAGCACGATGCTATCACGTTAGCTCCGTAGCTGAAGTGCTTCGCCGATGTATTGTCGTGGAGATAAAAGTCACTGTGAATGTCCATTTCGCGTTCTCGACTCATTTTCAAGAGGATATAGTATCCGAGGTGGTTTAAAAAACAAATCCATGATCCACAATAGAAAAAGGAGAAAGTGTGGAATCCAATGAACCCTTGTACCTAAGTTACGGTCAGAGCGAAAAAAGATACGTCCTGCACTGCACTCTAGTCCTTCACTCTCACGCTCTTCATCCACGAATCTTTCATCCTCACTCAAATTAATGGGGTAATCGTAGCTTTCTCGGTTCGAATCGCTTTCGCTGCTGGTGTAAACAATGGGGAAATGTGAGGAGCCTTTCAACCTGTGACGTCACGCTACTTCCGGTACAGGCAAGGCTTTTTTTTATCAGCGACCAAAAGTTGCGAACTTTATCGTCGAAGTTCTCTACTAAATCCTTTCAGCAAAAATATGGCAATATTGCGAAATGATGAAGTATGACACATACAATGGATCTGCTATCCCCGTTTAAATAAGAACATTTCATTTCAGTAGGCCTTTAAGAAGGCCGTGGAGCTCTCATCAGCGTCAGGTGTGTAGATTGCATAGTGAGAGCAGGTGGCTGGGGGAGTGGCCGCGACAGGAGATGAACGCCCGTGGGCGTGTCCGGAGACACGCTCAGAGGAGCGCACAGAAGAATCTCTTATGCGAGGTTCCCGACAAGCATTGGGGCGTATCAGGGCGGGCTTTATAGAAGTCCTCTAGCAGTGAGGGGTCGGCACCCAAGATCGGTCCTCAGGTCCATACCCCTCCCAGTCGACCAGGTAAACTAACCCCCTCCCCTGTCAACGAACCCTGAGAATCTCCTTAACCGTCCAGACAGGGTCACCAATCTCAAGGACCCTAGGACGGGGAGGAGCAGGGGCATGGAGTGAGAGGGAACTGACCGCCACAGGCTTCAGCTGGGAGACATGAATAACTGGATACCCTTTCATGGAGTGTGGCAGAGAAAGACGTACCGAAGCTGGGTTGATAATGGACTCCACAGGAAAAGGACCCATGTAGCGTGGTGCCAATTTTGGGGAGGCGACCGGAAGGTGTAGGTCCTTGGCCTGCAACATCACTTGCTGCCCGGGCTGATAGGTCGGTGCTCGGATGCGCCGCCGGTTGGAGCTACAGCGCATCCTTTCAGACACTTTTAACAGAGCAGCGCGGGTAGTCCTCCAGACTCTGCGGCAGCTTTTAAGGTGGGCTCGGGTGGAAGGCACTGCCGTTTCGATCTCCTGCTGGGGAAACATAGGAGGTTGAAAACCCAAGGAGCACTCGAATGGGGACATACCAGTGGCAGAGATGGTCATGGAATTATAGGCATACACCACCCAAGGTAAGTATTTGCTCCAAGATATGGGCTGGCTGGCAGCCATACAGCGCAGCATGGCCTCCACACTGGTTGGCCCTCTCCACTTGTCTATTGCTTTGTGGATGATAGCCGGAAGAAAGACTGACCGTGGTCCCAATCCCCTTGCAAAAGGTCTGCCAGACACGGGAAATGAACTGGGGACCACGGTCTGACACAATGGAGAACCTGTCGATGAGTTAGAATAGTGGTTTTACCTTGGGAGGTGGAGAATCCGGTCACGAAGTCCAAGGCGATGTGGAACCAGGGTCGACTGGGGATAGGTGGGGGGTCCGAAAGGCCCGCCGGAGGGCTGTGAGCAGCATTGTTGCGAGACATGACAACACAAGACAAGACACAATGAGCAGAGAGTAGGGGAAACACAGAGAGCAAGGAAGCACATAGGCAAAAAGCTAGAGACGTGTAGGGCTTACTGTACGGGTACAAGAAGCTACGTTCTGGCACTGGAACGCAGGACACGCTGGCTTAAGAAGGCCGTGGCGCTCTCATCAGGGTCAGGTGTGTAGATTGCAAAGGGGGCCCGGCCGGGGCAGGGTAGGAGCGCTCGTGGGCGTGTCCGGAAAGGCGCTCAAAAGAGCGAGCAGAAGAATGTGTGGTGGCAGGTGCTTGAGCCGTAACAGTCTCTTTTCTGACTTGCAACATTATTTCCAGTCTGCAAGACAACCACATATATAAAAGGAATTGTTCTCTTTTTATTAGTCTTTCGTTTCATTTCAATTGAGCACTCCATCTTTTTATGACTATATTTTAAACGTCCTCCCTGTGCTCTGCCTCCATACGGTGACTTAGGCGATCATTTAGGGATACATTTCCACTTACGCTTAAACTTGGCTTACATCACAGTAGTAACCCAAAGACCACCAGTATGCTATCAGCTAGGGGTGTCCCGATCCAAGATTGATATCGGCGATTGTTCAGTTATCAGTAAAAAAAATTATTGGATGATATATGATTTACCATGAATTGATTAACGTGGACCCCGACTTAAACAAGTTGAAAAACTTATTGGGGTGTTACCATTTAGTGGTCAATTGTACGGAATATGTATTGGACTGTGCAATCTACTAATAAAAGTTTCAATCAATCAATCAAATCGGCTTGAATCTGACATTTCTGATACAAACACATAAGGTTGGTCTTTTCTAGTGTTTTAGCAGAGGTGTGGACTCGAGTCACATGACTTGGACTCGAGTCAGACTCGAGTCATGAATTTGATGACTTTAGACTCGACTTGACAAAATGTAAAGAGACTTGCAACTCGACTTAGACTTTAACATCAATGACTTGTGACTTCACTTGGACTTGAGGCTTTTGACTTGACATGACTTGCTACTTTCCCCAAAACCCAAACCTTAAAAAGTTATTTGGGAGCGCTCCGTACCTTTCATTTTATACGTCTGTGTCTATCAGCGTGTGTGCTGCTTGTCAGCGTGTGTGCTGTCAGTACAACAGCCAATCAAATTAAATCTACGTTGTTTTCATCCCACAGCTCTCATCCAATCCAATTGCAGGACAACCACCGAACATGAGTTGTCAAACAACGCGGCAGTGAGAAACAATTATGCCAAAGTTGGTTTCGTTCGGGTATAAAAACTACGACTTGGTCAACAAAAAACGAATTGCCGTATGCAAATCACGCAGTTGGAATATTACAGACGGAGACGCAACAACTTCCAACTTCGTTCGACATTTGAAGTTGCACAAAGAAGGGTAAGTTTTGAATGTAAGCTAACGTTTATTGGCTAAGTTACATGACTTTTATTTGCTGTGTAGTTAAATCAGTGAGGCTGCAAACTCACTGCTAACGTTATAACCATAGACATCTTATAAGGGTACGCAGCATTGAGCGCTACTGCCTACTGGCGCAGACGAGACGCGGAGCCGCCATCTTGGAGTGGTGATCCGCTCCACTCAGTGCAATTCATTTGGCAGGAGCAATGAACTGTCAGCAAATTTAATTCATCTTACCTCACTGAATACCACTGATTTTCACGCGTTTTTTTGTCATACGTGTAGCTATGATAACGGACACATGTTTTATTATTCATAGTTTGCTTAACAGTAATATAATATTCTTATACGCTATAAATGACCAGACGTCCGAGATCAAAACTGGGAATATAATCCCAGAGAAGGGGGAAAAAAACGGTCAGCTATTTTTAAGTTGAAGAAACAATATGATTAGATTATATATACATGCGTATATCCTACATAAACAATGTATGAATACATTAGATATCTATATATTTTAGGGACCTATAGACTGTAACTCTGTTGCTGCAGCAGCAGAGAGTTTATTCTGTCTTGACACTTTGTATTGATATTTTGTATTACATTCTTCCCTTAAATGATAATGTTTACAGTGATTGTTTTATATGTATTTTTTATGTATGTCGCTTTGGATAAAAGCGTCTGCCAAATACTTAAACATATATAAACACCTGAAAGTCTTTATATCAGCTAAAACCACCAATCTGTTTCACTGGATTCAGAATAAAACCAAATGCTGTCTTACCCAACAATGTTAGTATTTGAATATTGTTACTTGAAGACTTATTCCTGGTTACAATTATACTGTTAAGAAAGTATTGTCTTATACTTTGCCTAAAATGAGAATGCATCATAATCAGTGGCGGCTGGTGAATTTTGTTTTAGGTGGGGCTGAAAGTTTGTAAACCAAACCCCTGTAGGGGCGTCATCCTCCCCCAGAAGATTTATTTGTGATTCTCACATACAAATATTGAAGATCTTTGCTCCTTCTCAACTTTGTGGTAATGTTATTTTCATAAAATACAACCAATAGTATGTTAATGTTTGTTTTTGCAAATGTGTTTATTCTGTAAAGGAATGAGTTAAATGTTTAAAATTGTTTAAACTATTAAAATGACTGGTTAATAGTGCTATTATGAATTGCAATGTCAGCACTATTTTTTTTCCTGCAATTTCAAATGCACTTGTTTTAATAAATAAATACAGCGTTTTAAAAGCATACACAATCTGTGTAAAAATATTAGTCTGTGGTTAAAAGGACTTGAAAGGACTCGAAACTCAAAATGCAGGACTTGGGACTTGACTTGAGACTTTCTAGTCTTGACTTTGGACTTGACTCGGGACTTGCCTGTCTTGACTCGGGACTTGACTCGAGACTTGAGGGCAAAGACTTGAGACTTACTTGTGACTTGCAAAGCAATGACTTGGTCCCACCTCTGTGTTTTAGTGAAGTCATTTATAAAAAGGTAAACGTTATAGGCTACTAGGAGCTAGCAGCTACACAAGCTAGTCCTCAATTGAACATTATTGCAGTCTGAAACACCGCATTTGTCAATATAAACAAATATCAAGTACTTTCACTTCCTTTTGAGGCAGAAGCGCATTAGAAAACATCCAGTAACAAATGTGTCCGCATCATTCAATCTACTGTGTCATGATCTTAACGTGACGGATTATTGTGCCCACTCGGTGTCGCCAAAATCAAATTACAGCGTACGACTTCTCGTAAGTTTAGTGTTTTTCGTACCCACCATTGTTCCCTGAGTAATTTCGCTTCATCAAGCCTTTTCTAACATTTAACACTACAAAATAATAGAAGTGTTTATTAAGATTGGTGCTGATATCAATATCGATATCGGCCAATACTCAAGGCGTATTTGTCTCAGAGCCGAGCAACAAAGGCTGCGAGAGCCCTATTGTAATTGCTCTGCGCATCATTTTTCACCCACTTCGAATTTTTGAGGCCCTTCCCAGCAGGCACAAGACATTGAAACAACGTTGAGAAATTGTTGAATTAGGTCCTGACGTTGAACAACTCAAACATAACGTTCAAACAACGTGCTTTTTGACCACGTTTAACCAATGTTGGGTTCTGATGTTGACTTGATCATTAAATTTTGGTAATTTCCCACCCAATATTCTACAACTCAAACATAACGTTGAAACAACATGCTTTTTGACAACGTTTAATCAATGTTAGTTTCTGACATTGATTTAACATTGAAATTTGGTAATTTTCCTACCAATATTCTGCAACTCAAACATAACGTTGAAACAACATAATTTTTGACGACGTTTAATCAATGTCTGGTTGTGACGTTGATTTAACATTGAATTGTGGTCATTTTCCAACCAAAATTCTACAACTCAAACATAACGTTGAAACAACTTGCTTTTTGACGACATTTAATCATTGTTGGTTTCTGACGTTGATTTAACATTGAAATTTGGTAATTTTCCTACCAACATTGTACAACTCAAACATAACGTTGAAACAACATGCTTTTTGATGACGTTTAATCAATGTTGGTTTCTGACGTTGATTTAACATTGAATTGTGGTCATTATCCTAGCAATATTCTACAACTCAAACATAACGTTGAAACAACATGCTTTTTGAAGACGTTTAATCAATGTTGGTTTCTGACGTTAATTTAACATTGAAATTTGGTCGTTTTCCTTCCAATATTTTACAACTCAAATATAACGTTGAAACAACGTGCTTTTTAACGACGTTTAATCAATGTTGGTTTCTGACGTTGATTTAACATTAAATTTGGTCATTTTCCTACCAATATTCTACAACTCAAACATAACGTTGAAACAACATGGTTTTTGACGACGTTTAATCAATGTTGGTTTCTGACGTTGACTTAACATTGAAATTTGGTCATTTTCCTACCAATATTCTACAACTCAAACATAACGTTGAAACAACGTGCTTTTTGACGACGTTTAATCAATGTTGGTTTCTGACGTTGATTTAACATTGAAATTTGGTCATTTTCCTACCAATAATCTGCAACCTCAAACATAACGTTGAAACAACATGCTTTTTGACAACGTTTAATCAATGTCTGGTTGTGACGTTGATTTAACATTGAATTGTGGTCATTATCCTAGCAATATTCTACAACTCAAACATAACGTTGAAACAACATGCTTTTTGAAGACGTTTAATCAATGTTGGTTTCTGACGTTGATTTAACATTGAAATTTGGTCATTTTCCTACCAATATTCTGCAACTCAAACATAACGTTGAAACAACATAATTTCTGACGACGTTTAATCAATGTCTGTTTGTGACGTTGATTTAACAATGAATTGTGGTTATTTTCCAACCAATATTCTACAACTCAAACATAACTATGAAACAACGTGCTTTTTGACGATGTTTAATCAATGTTGGTTTCTGACGTTGATTTAACATTGAAATTTAGTAATTTTCCTACCAATACTCTACAACTCAACCATAACGTTGAAACAACATGATTTTTGACGACGTTTAATCAATGTTGGTTTCTGACGTTGATTTAACATTGAAATTTAGTCATTTTCCTACCAATACTCTACAACTCAAACATAACGTTGAAACAACATGCTTTTTGATGACGTTTAATCAATGTCAGGTTGTGACGTTGATTTAACATTTAATTGTGGTCACTTTCCAACCAATATTCTACAACTCAAACATAACGTTGAAACAATGTGCTTTTTGACAACGTTTAACCAATGTTGGGTTCTGATGTTGACTTGATCATTGAATTTTGGTAATTGTCCAACCAATATTCTACAACTCAAACATAACGTTGAAACAACATGCTTTTTGACGAAAATTAATCAATGTTAGTCTCTGACGTTGATCTAACACTGAAATGTGGTCATTTTCCAACCAATATTCTACAACACAAATACAACAATGAAACAACATGCTTTTTGATGACGTTTAATCAAAGTTGGGTTGTGATGTTAATTTAAACATTGAATTTTGGTAATTTCCCAACCAATATTCTACAACTCAAACATAATATTGAAACAACGTGCTTTTTGATGACGTTTAATCAATGTTGGTTCTGACGTTGATTTAACATTGAATTGTGGTCATTTTCCTACCAGTATTCTACAACTCAAACATAACGTTGAAACAACGTGCTTTTTGAAGACGTTCAATCAATGTTGGTTTCTGACGTTGATTTAACATTGAAATTTGGTAATTTTCCAACCAATATTTTAACACAAATACAACGTAGAAACATAATGCTTTTTGACGACGTTTATTCAATGTTGGGTTCTGATGTTGATTTGATCATTGAATTTTGGTAATTGTCCAACCAATATTCTACAACTCAAACATAACCTTGAAACAACATGCTTTTTGACGAAGTTTAATCAATGTTAGTCTCTGACGTTGATCTAACACTGAAATGTGGTCATTTTCCAACCAATATTCTACAACACAAATACAACAATGAAACAACATGCTTTTTGATGACGTTTAATCAAAGTTGGGTTGTGATGTTAATTTAAACATTGAATTTTGGTAATTTCCCAACCAATATTCTACAACTCAAACATAACGTTGAAACAACGTGCTTTTTGACGATGTTTAATTAATGTTAGTTTCTGACGTTGATTTAACATTGAAATTTGGTAATTTTCCTACCAATAATCTGCAACTCAAACATAATGTTGAAACAACACAATTTTAGACGACGTTTAATCATTGTCTGGTTGTGACGTTGATTTAACATCGAATTGTGGTCATTTTCCAACCAAAATTCTACAACTCAAACATAACGTTGAAATTACGTGCTTTTTGACGATGTTTATTTAATGTTGGTTTCTGACGTTGATTAAACATTGAAATTTGGTCATTTTCCTACCAATATTCTGCAACTCAAACATAACGTTGAAACAACATAATTTTTGACGACGTTTAATCAATGTCTGGTTGTGACGTTGATTTAACAATGAATTGTGGTCATTTTCCAACCAATATTCTACAACTCAAACATAACGTTGAAACAACGTGCTTTTTGACGACGTTTAATCAATGTTGGTTTCTGACGTTAATTTAACATTGAAATTTGGTCATCTTCCTACCAATATTCTACAACTCAAACATAATGTTGAAACAACATGCTTTTTAAAGACGTTTAATCAATGTCAGGTCATGATGTTGATTTAACAATGAATTGTGGTCATTTTCCTACCAATATTCTGCAACTCAAACATAACGTTGAAACAACATAATTTTTGATGACATTTAATCAATGTCTGGTTGTGACGTTGATTTAACAATGAATTGTGGTCATTTTCCTACCAATATCCTACAACTCAAACATAACGTTGAGACAACGTGCTTTTTGACGACGTTTAATCAATGTTGGTTTCTGACGTTAATTTAACATTGAAATTTGGTCATCTTCCTACCAATATTCTACAACTCAAACATAATGTTGAAACAACATGCTTTTTAAAGACGTTTAATCAATGTCAGGTCATGATGTTGATTTAACAATGAATTGTGGTAATTTTCCTACCAATATTCTGCAACTCAAACATAACGTTGAAACAACATAATTTTTGATGACATTTAATCAATGTCTGGTTGTGACGTTGATTTAACAATGAATTGTGGTCATTTTCCTACCAATATCCTACAACTCAAACATAACGTTGAGACAACGTGCTTTTTGACGACGTTTAATCAATGTTAGTTTCTTACGTTGATTTTACATTGAAATGTGGTCATTTTCCAACTAATATTCTACAACACAAATACAACGTTGAAACAACATGCTTTTTGATTATGTTTAATCAATGTCGGGTTGTGATGTTAATTTAAACATTGAATTTTGGTCATTTTCCAACCAATATTCTACAACTCAAACATAAAATTGAAGCAACATGCTTTTTGATAACGTTTAATCAATGTCGGGTTCTGACGTTGATTTGACATTGAAATGTGGTCATCTTCCTACCAATATTCTGCAACTCAAACATAATTTTGAGACAACGTGCTTTTTGACAACGTTTAATCAATGTTGGTTTCTTATGTTGATGTTACATTGAAATTTGGTCATTTTCCAAGTAATATTTTATAACACAAATACAACGTTGAAACAACATGCTTTTTGACGACGTTTAATCAATGTTGGTTCCTGGCGTTGTTTTAACATTGAAATTTGGTCATTTTCCAACCAATATTCTACAACTCAAACATAACGTTGAAACAACATCATTTTTGACAACGTTTAATCAATGTCTGGTTGTGACGTTGATTTAACATTGAATCGTGGTCATTTTCCAACCAGTATTCTACAACTCAAACATAACATTGAAACAACGTGCTTTTTGACGACGTTTAATCAATGTTGGTTTCTGACGTTGATTTAACATTGAAATTTGGTCATTTTCCTGCCAATATTCTACAACTCAAACATAACGTTGAAACAACGTGCTTTTTGACGACGTTTAATCAATATTAGTTTCTGAAATTGATTTAACATTGAAATTTGGTCATTTTCCTACCAATATTCTACAACTCAAACATAACGTTGAAACAACATCATTTTTGACGACGTTTAATCAATGTCTGGTTGTGACATTGATTTAACATTGAATTGTGGTCATTTTCCAACCAGTATTCTACAACTCAAACATAATATTGAAACAACGTGCTTTTTGACGACGTTTAATCAATGTTGGTTTCTGACGTTGATTTAACATTGAAATTTGGTCATTTTCCTGCCAATATTCTACAACTCAAACATAGCGTTGAAACAACGTGCTTTTTGACGACGTTTTATCAATATTAGTTTCTGACATTGATTTAACATTGAAATTTGGTCATTTTCCTACTAATATTCTGCAACTCAAACATAACATTGAAACAACGTGCTTTTTGACGACATTTAATCAATGTCGAGTTCTGCCGTTGATTTAACATTGAATTGTGGTAATTTTTCTACCAATATTCTACAACTCAAACATAACGTTGAAACAACGTGCTTTTTGAAGACGTTTAATCAATGTTGGTTTCTGACGTTGATTTAACTTTGAAATTTGGTAATTTTCCTACCAATATTCTACAACTCAAACATAACGTTGAAACAACATGCTTTTTGACGACGTGTAATTAATGTCAGGTTGTGATGTTGATTCAACATTGAATTGTGGTCATTTTTCTGCCAATATTCTACAACTCAAACATAACGTTGAAACAACATCATTTTTGACAACGTTTAATCAATGTCTGGTTGTGACGTTGATTTATCATTGAATTGTGGTTATTTTCCAACCAGTATTCTACAACTCAAACATAATATTGAAACAACATGCTTTTTGACGACGTTTAATCAATGTTGGTTTCTGACGTTGATTTAACATTGAAATTTGGTCATTTTCCTGCCAATATTCTACAACTCAAACATAACGTTGAAACAACGTGCTTTTTGATGACGTTTAATCAGTGTTGGTTTCTGACATTGACTTAACATTGAAATTTGGTCATTTTCCAACCAATATTCTAAAATACAAATACAACGTTGAAACAACATGCTTTTTGACGACATTTAATCAATGTTGGTTTCTGACGTTGATTGAACATTGAAATTTGGTCATTTTCCTACCAATATTCTACAACTCAAACATAACGTTGAAACAACATGCTTTTTGACGACGTTTAATCAATCTCAGGTTGAGATGTTTATTTAACATTGATTGTGGTCATTTTTACTACCAATATTCTACAACTCAAACATAATATTGAAACAACGTGCTTTTTTATGACGTTTAATCAATGTTAGTTTCTGACGTTGATTTAGCATTGAATTGTGGTCATTTTCCTACCAGTATTCTACAACTCAAACATAACGTTGAAACAACGTGCTTTTTGAAGACGTTCAATCAATGTTGGTTTCTGACGTTGATTTAACATTGAAATTTGGTCATTTTCCAACCAATATTTTAACACAAATACAACGTAGAAACATAATGCTTTTTGACGACGTTTACTCAATGTTGGGTTCTGACGTTGATTTGACATTGATATTTGGTCGTTTTCCAACCAACAACATGGGATCCAACATTAGACATCAACTTCTTCTCAATTTATTAACACAACTATTTTGCAACATTGTTTCAAAGTCAGTTTTAAAGGACATGAACGTATAATCAACGTTGTATCAATGTCTTGTGCCTGCTGGATTAACACGGATGTAAACTCATAATTTTTTTCGAGCGCCTCAGGTGGGGCGAAAAATATTACATTTTGTGGTGAAATGTCAAAACGGAATTTCGAGCGCCTCCTTGACAATTTAAAAAAAACTTTCACATATCTTTACGAACATTGCTGGAGACGCCTGTCGTGACAAGACGCACGTCAAGAACCCATATTTGAAAACAAACAGGAAGTCGGCCATCTTGGTTTTTGTCGGCCATTTTTAGGCCAAACACAAACTCGTTACACGTTAACTTCCTCCAAGGGACTTTGACTAAATGAGTCGCGGTTAAAATAGCAGATACTAGACTGATGGGGGATGGTCATTTATGACGGAATTTTCCCTGCGCCGTAGGAAGTGGGCGTGGCATGGCGCCAAACTTTGATCTGATGAGTTGCCACAAAACTCACAACATTTATAACTCGGCTGCACAATTTCCGATCTTGGTCATATTTGGTAGAAATGATGATGATGACGCCTTGAAGTGCCGATTGGGTCAGTACTTATTCGTACCCATTCACGGGGGTGGAACCTGGCAGCGAAACCTGCCCCTCGCCATCGACGATCAAACCATCATTACTTCACTTTAGATGATCGGATCTCCTTCCAAACTGATAGGAGGCTTTTGAGTTGGGGTCTGATCCTGACTAGAAGTTGATATCGACACCAATATCGCCCCCTTGTGGTGGAAAATTACAACAGCGGTAACTTCCTTCTGCATTCGCCGATCTTCCTGACATTTTTTGGTGGCGGGTCATGCGTTACTGTTGATTTCGCAGCTCGCAGCTTTAATTTAATGAATTCATCTTAATAACTATTTTTAAAATATCTTGAAAAGAAGGAATCCTTGTCGTAAATGTGACCAAAATTGGTGGAACACAGGAAGTACCTGCTCCTAGATGCTCATAAAATTCCGTCAATAAATTCAGATAAATAACCATTCAACAAACGCCAACAATACTCCATTGTTGACTTGAATATTAACAAGTATTAGTGGTATTGTTGTTATAAGTGCTAACGCAGGCAAACTATTTATAGCAGCGACATGATCACTTCCTGTGTGTCTATGTTTACATCATCGAGTGGTCTGCTGCTTCCTCGCTTCCTTTCTCCCTGTAAGTTTATTCTACATCAGAAATCAGGCCTCTCAAATGAAAAATAGATGGCTGAGGATATATAATCTGACAAGTTGGGACACTTTGGTAGCCAATTTTGACCTAGAATTGGCAAGAAGGACACGAAAAGATGCTTGATTTCACCCTCCTTTTGTCGGTGAAGATTATGAAACATTCTTCATCTGAATGGGAATATATGAACATCCTATCAGTCGGCATTCTAATGACAGCAGACCTTGTACAGTAAGTGATGTTTTGTCATGTTTGTTGGCTCTCATGAAGTCTGCAGTGAGTAATAATCAGTGGGGTGGGGGGGGGGGGACACAACTGAAATGAATGCGCCGCGTATACTAAAATGATCAAAATAGGTACATTTTAAATGTTATAATAAATGTTCCTACATTACGTATATACAAAACCCAAAACCAGTGAAGTTGGCACGTTGTGTAAATGGTAAATAAAAACAGAATACAATGATTTGCAAATCCTTTTCAACTTATATTCAATTGAATAGACTGCAAAGACAAGATATTTAATGTTCCAACTGAGAAACAATTTTTTTTTGCAAATAATCATTAACTTAGAATTTAATGGCAGCAACACATTGCAAAAAAGTTGTCATAGGGGCATTTTTACCACTGTGTTACATGGCCTTTCCTTTTAACAACACTCAGTAAACGTTTGGGAACTGAGGAGACACATTTTTGAAGCTTCTCAGGTGGAATTCTTTCCCATTCTTGCTTGATGTACAGCTTAAGTTGTTCAACAGTCCGGGGGTCTCCCTTGTGGTATTTTAGGCTTCATAATGCGCCACACATTTTCAATGGGAGACAGGTCTGGACTACAGGCAGGCCAGTCTAGTACCCGCACTCTTTTACTATGAAGCCACGCTGTTGTAACACGTGGCTTGGCATTGTCTTGCTGAAAATAAGCAGGGGCGTCCATGATAACGTTGCTTGGATGGCAACATATGTTGTTCCAAAACCTGTATGTACCTTTCAGCATTAATGGTGCCTTCACAGATGTGTAAGTTACCCATGTCTCGGGCACTAATACACCCCTATACCATCACACATGCTGGCTTTTCAACTTTGCGCCAGTAACAGTCCGGATGTTTTTTTTCCCTCTTTTTTCAGGAGGACACGACATCCACAGTTTCCAAAAACAATTTGAAATGTGGACTCGTCAGACCACAGAACACTTTTCCACTTTGCATCAGTCCATCTTAGATGAGCTCGGGCCCAGCGAAGCCGGTGGCGTTTCTGGGTGTTGTTGATAAATGGCTTTCGCCTTGCATAGTAGAGTTTTAACTTGCACTTACAGATGTAGCGACGGACTGTAGTTACTGACAGTGGTTTTCTGAAGTGATCCTCAGCCCATGCGGTGATATCCTTTACACACTGATGTCGGTTTTTGATGCAGTGCCGCTTGAGGGATCGACGGTCCATAATATCATCGCTTATGTGCAGGTATTTCTCCAGATTCTCTGAACCTTTTGATGATATTACGGACCGTAGATGGTGAAATCCCCAAATTCCTTGCAAGAGCTGGTTGAGAAATGTTGTTCTTAAACTGTTGGACAATTGGCTCATGCATTTGTTGACAAAGTGGTGACCCTCGCCCCATCCTTGTTTGTGAATTACTAAGCATTTCATGGAAGCTGCTTTTATACCCAATCATGGCACCCACCTGTTCCCAATTAGCCTGTTCACCTGTGGGATGTTCCAAATAAGTGTTTGATGAGCATTCCTCAACTTTCTCAGTCTTTTTTGCCACTTGTGCCAGCTTTTTTGAAACATCAAATTCCAAATGAGCTAATATTTGCAAAAAATAACAAATGTTTCCAGTTCGAACGTTAAGTATCTTGGCTTTGCAGTCTATTCAATTGAATATAAGTTGAAAAGGATTTGCAAATCATTGGATTCTGTTTTTATTTACCATTTACACAACGTGCCAACTTCACTGGTTTTGGGGTTTTGGATGTTTGTTGCCTCTCATGAAGTCTGCAGTGAGTAGTAATCAGTGATGATGAAAATAACCCAATTTAAATTAATGCGCCGCGTATACTTAAAATGATCAATATACGTAAATATTAAATGTTTTTATAAATGTTACTACATTACGTATATACACTACCGTTCAAAAGTTTGGGGTCACCCAAACAATTTTGTGGAATAGCCTTCATTTCTAACAACAAGAATAGACTGTCGAGTTTCAGATGAAAGTTCTCTTTTTCTGGCCATTTTGAGCGTTTAATTGACCCCACAAATGTGATGCTCCAGAAACTCAATCTGCTCAAAGGAAGGTCAGTTTTGTAGCTTCTGTAACGAGCTAAACTCTTTTCAGATGTGTGAACATGACTGCACAAGGGTTTTCTAATCATCAATTAGCCTTTTGAGCCAATGAGCAAACACATTGTACCATTAGAACACTGGAGTGATAGTTGCTGGAAATGGGCCTCTATACACCTATGTAGATATTACACCAAAAACCAGACATTTGAAGCTAGAATAGTCATTTACCACATTAGCAATGTATAGAGTGTATTTCTTTAAAGTTAAGACTAGTTTAAAGTTATCTTCATTGAAAAGTACAGGGCTTTTCCCTCAAAAATAAGGACATTTCAATGTGACCCCAAACTTTTGAACGGTAGTGTACTTACATCATGCATATTGCATGTTTTTGCAGTGTTGGTATTCATCTTCCTATGAAAAAACAGCAAATGTTTACATTTTAAAATACCGAACCAAAGAGGAGAGAAACCAATTAATTGTTCCGCACCCATCAAAGTTTCTTCAGCACTTTTATTTGCGTCCTTTTAGAACGGTTTTCTTAGTCGTGGTTTTCCTTCACCGTCATATTTTTTTTTAAACAGGGAATGCATTACAGAATCACATTTACTGCAACTCTTCTAGGGGCTATAAAAAAAAAAGAAAAAAAAGAAAAGAAAAAAAAAAAAAAAAGGAAATGTCCGTGAAAAGAGAACCGATAAAGAAAGGCGACAAACAAATTGAAGAGTGGACATAATTAGAGAAAAAAAAAAATCATCTAAATTCAGCAAGCCATCCAAGTAACATCATGTTCCACTGTCAGTTTTGCACAGAACCATGCAAAGGGGGCAGGGTGGTGTTATTTTCTTCTTTTTCTCGCTCTGGACCATTTACGCCGGCCGCCCTCAAGACACGCCATTATCTGTCGAGCACAGGGAGCTCCAATTAGCGGTGCCGAGACAGGTGCACGCCACCTTTCCATTGTTGTGTTCGGGTGTGCAGCACCCGGCCAAAAACATACAACGCACTCTGAGCATTCTCCTTTTTTTTTTTCTTCTTCCCCCACCACGGTGTTAGTATAAATAGAAAAAGAAACAGAAGGGAAAACAAAACAAAACATGTTGCGTAATGGAGGCAATGTTATGCATCATTTTAAAGACGTTTTCTTTTGAATTGTCGGAGAGGAATGTATCTGAAAAGGGAATGCAATGCTGTATTCAGACTGTTAACATCGTAAAAAAGCTTCGGAAATTAGTAATTAAATAACCCTCTACTATTTATACATTCAGGCACTGAAAAAATCACATGTCAGTATGGAACTAAAAAAGATAGTCGCTCTGGTGTTTTTCCTCGAGAGCAAGGAGGCCGGAACCCTTGAAAGTTGGCAATTGTGTAAAGTCTTCCGCTTGAGGTGCGAGTCCCAAACGCCGACCTCCGGTTCAGCCTCTGCTGCGGCCTTCGCCTGCCAGACCTGTACAGGAAACCCAAAGTTTTGTCCGGACCCGTCGCGGTTAAGGACTCTCCGGTGTGATAGCCAGCTCTCACCCCAAGCGACCCTGAACTCGGTCCAATTTAAGGGCTTTTACAAAAAAGCTAACTTGAACAGCCATACAATGGCTAAAACATAAACCATACCTCTACTTTATCTCGGCTTTTCAGTCTTTTTCTTTTGTTTCTTTTTTTGTTTTTCGGATGCACTTGGTTTGTTTTTTTTTCCTCCTCTCCGTTTCTCCGATCCGGTCCTGCGCTGAAAGGCTCAGTCACAGGGGGGGAGAGGAGTCGTGGTTCGGGAGGGTAGAGAGGGAAGGGAGGGGGAAGGATGGATCCGTCGGATGGATCCGGAGGTTATCCGCTATCGGAGGAGGTGTGTGGTGCGGTGGAGGGGGAGCGCCGCCTGCGGGTGGTGGACGTCCAGGATCGCTCCGAGCGCTCCGAGCGCTCTGAAGCTAGCGACGCGGGCCGAAAGCGGTGAACGAAGCCGTCCAGGAAGTCCTGCTGCTGCTGGGTTATGGCTTGGGAGATGAGGCAGGGCAGCGCCTGCAGGCTGCCCGTCACCGAGTCCAGCTTGTCCTCCAGTGTGCCGATGCGCTTGTCCAGCTCCTCGCTGCGCTCCTGGAGCTCCGACACCAGGTCGTACATCACATTCTGGGTCTGGGTAACAACACAGAATTGGAAGAATGTTATTTCGATTCAATCTAATATCCGTCGCAGCCAGACTCTTTGGGGGTAAAAGTTGACATGTTTGTGAGTGGATCCTTAAGTCCATCCGGCATATGAATGTTTATATTCAACTTGGGGAAAGCGAGCCACCAGGTAAATCAAGGAGCCTTAGTCGGACATTCGTAAGTGGACTGGATTAGCTCTCTCACGAGAAGAGGCTATGAATTCAGACTTCGGAATGCAAAAGTGATAGCCCTATCCTGGAGGAGAGACTCCACGTCTATCTTCACGCCAACTTTTAAGGTAAGTGGCGGCATGGCGTAGTGCAGGGGTGGGCAATTAATTTTTACCGGGGGCCGCATGAGCTACCCGAGCACTGCTGGAGGGCCACATCGACAATATTTCAATTAAATTTTGCTCAATATTATTTTTGATATATACCGTAAGATAAATAATAATAATAATAATAATAATAGTAATACCTCAACATAGTGTGTGTAACAGCATTCCATGACTAATATATATAAATTAACATTAATAATAAATGACAGTAAAATAAGCACACGTATGACTGAGGAGTCATAGTGTAACTTTGTGTGGTGTTTGAGTTGTCCGACTTTTTGCGTGGCCTTAAACGCACCAGTGGTTTAGTGCTATGCGTGTTGGTGACAGATGACAAGTTGGTTTTGGCCTGGTTTGTACGGCAGAAAATGACTAGTTTTTCGAGATAGAATTGTTTTACTCATGTTTTTGGTGTGGTTATGTCCGAATATAAACAGTTTTGTTCAATAAAGTGATCGATATAATTCCTGTCCTCGAAGCATCTCGATAGACGTTACAATAATTGAACGGTGTTCAATTGAACGGTGTTGACGAACACCGTTAGGGCCGCTTGTTGTCACTGTCACTCAAAGTTGCATTGCAAAATTACATAGAATAAATATGTTTATTTTGTTTAGAATTCAGATGGGATTTGATTTGGTGCGCGGCATATACTTGCTGCGCGCAGCGGACGCTTGAGCAGTGCGCAATTGCGCAGGCACGCACCTTAGGTGAGGGGACGTTGCTTTGCAGTTCATGTGTTGTTGAAAACACGCCATTCCTCATCAACTTTTCTCTTTTTGGCGTCTCGGGTGTAAACCGTGCATCACTTGTCGCTGCATGTGCACCTTCACTCGCAGGTTACACACGGACACACGCCCATAAATAATACTTTTCAAAATAAAAGCAGCACAGTTGTATTGCGCGCAGGACATAGATGTTTTTTCAACTTTATTTTGTAATTGCAGTTGTTCACATTCACTCACAATCACGCATACGTCCACACGGAAGTAATACAAATAACGATTTTCAAAACAAAAGCAGCACCGTTGTATTGCACACTCGACATAGATACTTTTAAAAATTTATTTTGTAATTTATAATTGGCCTCACGCGGGCCGGACAGGGACGCACAAAGGGCCGGATGCGGCCCGCGGGCCGCAGAATGCCCAGGTCTGGCGTAGTGGGTAGAGCAACCGTGTCAGAAACCTGAGGGTTGCAGGTTCGCTCCCCGCCTCTTACCATCCAAAAATCGCTGCCGTTGTGTCCTTGGGCGGGACACTCACACCGGTGAATTGAATGATGAATGATAGGTGGTGGTCGGAGGGGCCGTTGGCGCAAATTGCAGCCACGCTTTCGTCAGTCTACCCCAGGGCAGCTGTGGCTATGAAAGTAGCTTACCACCAGGTGTGAATGAATGATGTGTTCTACATGTAAAGCGACTTTGGGTACTTAGAAAAGCGCTATATAAATCCCAGTTTTGTGCCCAAGGGACTGATTTTATTCAACACTATAGTATTATTTATACACCTATAGTGATCACAGAGACAGGTTGTTTTTGTGTTACTGTATATATTTGTTTTTCTGAAAAATCCCACTTAATATACTTTGGGTAACAACAGTCAATATTTTTTATTTTTTTTAATTTTTTTAGGGGGGTAACAGTCAATATTTATTTATTTATTAGATTTTATTTTTTTCTTATATAATAAAAGTAAGCTTTTGTTAAACCAAATATTGTGTGTTTTTTTCCATATACAACAACCTATCTGGACTCGATAAGAGAATCGATGAGGAATCGGTTCGATAAGAGGATTCGATAATAGGCTCGAACTCGATAATTTCTTATCAAACATCATCCCTACATACAGGTCACACTGAGGGTGGCCATATAAACAACTTTAACACTGTTACAAATATGCGCCACACTGTGAACCCACACCAAACAAGAATGACAAACTCATTTCGGGAGAACATCCGCACGGTAACACAACATAAACACAACAGAACAAATAAACCAGAATCCCTTGCAGCACTAACTCTTCCGGGACGCTACAATATACACCCCCCGCTCCCTCCCCACCGCAACCCCGCCCACCTCAACCTCCTCATGCTCTCTCAGGGAGCTACCCCAGGGCAGCTGTGGCTATGAAAGTAGCTTACCACCAGGTGTGAATGAATGATGTGTTCTACATGTAAAGCGACTTTGGGTACTTAGAAAAGCGCTATATAAATCCCAGGTATTATTATTATTATTATTGTATTATGTTCTACATATGGTGAATGTTTATATTCAACTTGGAGAAAGCGAACCACCAGGTTTAAGTAAATAATGGTTGAGCCCGTAATAAATCAAGAAGCCTTAGTTGGACATTCGTAAGTGGACTGGATTAGCTCTCTCACGAGAAGAGGCTATGAATTCAGACTTCGGAATGCAAAAGTGATAGCCCTATCCTGGAGGAGAGACTCCATGTTTATTTTCACGCCAACATTTAAGGTACAACCTACGGAGGTTGTTTTCCGGTCAATTACACATGAACATCTCCTTACATGGTCATGTTGTGCTGTCCTGACTTAGCACACACACCCAGAGACAGAAGGGAGGAATATAAAAACTGATGGTTTGGCTTCTCCAGGTTAGGAGTACCTCATTTTTTGACCTGACCTCCTCCAGGAACTGCAGTCCTGTATAATGACGCTTGCTTGTAATAAAGCAACTGTTTGGTTCAGTAAAGCGTCTCCGACGTCTCTTTTGATCCAGCCACACTGCCGTGTCACCCTTCGGTCCGGACAAGGGTGACAAGACCAGAAATACACATCACCTTCTTTGTCATATTCTTCAGCCAAATGGCAAGTACCCCACAGGAAGATTTCCAAAAAGTATCTTCCCGTAGAACCCGCACACCTCGAACTGACCGACTAATGTCCACATATTTTATTTTTGTTGTGGCACCATCTTGGTCTTCTAAAGTGGAACTGCAATTTTTTTGGAATTTTGCCTATCGTTCGCAATTGTTATGAGAGACATGACGATGGATATATTTTTAAAAAAAAAAGCATTCTAAATATTAAATACATGTAAATAAAAGTCTGCTTACAGTGGAATGAATGGGAGCTCCTCTATTCTGCCCATAAAATCCGATAAAAACGCCAAACAATACTCCATTTACATTTGGTGACTTGAATATAAACAAGTATTAGTGATATTGTTATTATAAGTGCTAACGCAGACAAACTATTTATAGCGACGCCGTGATCACTTCCTGTGTGTCTATGTTTACATCATCGCGTGGTCTGCTGCTTCCTCGCTTCCTGTAAGTTTATTCTAAATCAAAAATCATGCCTCTCACCTAGATAGTAGATGGCTGAGGATATAATCCAACAAGTTGGGACACTTTGACAGCCAATTTAGACCCGGAAATGGCAACAATGACACAAAAAGACGCTTGGTTTCACCCTCCTTTTTCTTGGTGAGGATTATGAGTCATTCTTCATTTATGAACATCCTAGCAGTCTGCTTCCTAACGACAGCAGACCTTGTACAGTAAGTGATGTTTTATTATGTTTGTTGTCCCCCATGAAGTCTGCAGTGAGTAATAATCAGTGATGAATAAAAAAACAATTGAAATGAATACTTAATACTTAAAATGTTCAAAATAGGTAAATATCTAATGTTATTATAAATTTTCCTACATTACATATATACTTACATCATGTATATAAAACACTAATGGAGATGTTTGGAGGTTTTTTAAGGGCTATATAGGCAGAATTGAACGGCTCCCGTAAGCTCTATTGTAAGCAGACTTTTGATCGCATTTATTTAATATCTGGCCTGCTTTTACCGTATCAACCCTCGAGGATCCTGAGGTCCTCTGGCACTGGCCTTTTAGCTTGACCAAATACCAGAACAAAGACCCACGGTGAGGCGGCATTTCGCCACTGTGGCCCCCACCTGTGGAACAGCTTACCAGAGAGCCCCAGGACTGCAGAGAGCGTTGAACTTTAAAAACAAAGGCTAAAAACTCACCTTTTTAGGCTTTTTACTAATTTGTTATATTATTGGGTTATTCATATTTACATTTGTTTTGTTGTATGTATGTTTTGTGCTGTGTATATGCATACATACATATATATGTATGTGTATGTATATATGTAGTATATAACTATGCATATATATAAATATATGTACGTATGTATGTATATATATATATATGTATGTATATATGTATATGTATATGTATGTATATATGTATATATTTATATGCATATGTATATATATGTATATATTTATATGTATATGTATATGTATGTATATATGTATATAATTGCATATGTGTGTATGTAGAGTATATAGTATAAAACGTGATAAAATATATGTACATGTACAATGTTAATTTAAGTGCATGAAAAGTGCTATATAAATAAAGTTTGATTTGATTTGAATATTTAGAATGCATAAAAAGAAAATCCATCCGTCATCATGTCTTTCACAATGATTGTGAACCACAGTCAAAATCCCCCCCCCCCCCCCAAAAGTGCAGATCCCCTTTAAATAAGGTGGTATGCACCACTTTTCAATTGCCCACGCAGCCTTAGTAAATCACACGCAACACTCCCAATAGTACACGCTATTTCATAAATTGCACACGCAGTTTAGCGCTTGGTATTTGGATCTTAGTAAATCGGGCCCAAAGTGTTTATGCCATGGGCCGACCCTGGACGAAGCTTGGAGAGAAAAATCGGAATCAGTGATGGGCAAGCTACTTGTAAAGTGTAGCGAGCTAGACTACAAGTTACTCTCCAATAAATGTAGCTAAACTACAAGTTACTCTCCATTAAATGTAGCTAAACTACAAGTTACTCTCCATTAAATGTAGCTAAACTACAAGTTACTCGCCATTAAATGTAACTAATCTACAAGTTACTCTCCATTAAATGTAACTAAGCTACAAGTTACTCTTCAATAAATGTAGCTAAACTACAAGTTACTCTCCATTAAATGTAGCTAAGCTACAAATTACTCTCCATTATATGTAGCTAAGCTACACGTTACTCTCCATTAAATGTAGCTAATCTACAAGTTTCTCTCCATTAACTGCAGCTAAGCTACAAGTTACTCTCCATTAAATGTAACTAAGCTACAAGTTACGCTCCATTAAATGTAACTAAACTACAAGTTACGCTCCATTAAATGTAGCTAAGCTACACGTTACTCTCCATTAAATGTAGCTAAGCTACAAGTTACACTCCATTAAATGTTGCTAATCTACAAGTTTCTCTCCATTAACTGCAGCTAAGCTACAAGTTACTCTCCATTAAATGTAACTAAGCTACAAGTTACTCTCCATTAAATTTAACTAAGCTACAAGTTACGCTCCATTAAATGTAACTAAACTACAAGTTACGCTCCATTAAATGTAGCTAAGCTACAGGTTACTCTCCATTAAATGTAGCTAAGCTACAAGGTACTCTCCATTAAATGTAACTAAGGGGGGGGGGGGGGGGGGGGGGGGGGGGGGGGGAATATATATATATATATATATATTTTTTTTTTTTCTCCATAAAGAAATACAATCATGTGTGCTTACGGACTGTATCCCTGCAGACTGTATTGATCTATATTGATATATAATGTATATATTGTGTTTTTTATGTTGATTTAATTAAAAAATATATATATATATTTCTTGTGCGGCCCGGTACCAATCGGCCCGGTGGTTGGGGACCACTGCTCTAAACTAACGCCAAGCTACTGGAAAATGTAGTTAAGCTACGTAGCTCAGCTCCATGTAGCTTGCTACTAGGGGTGTGGAAAAAAAATCGATTCGAATTCAAATCGCCATTCTCACGTTGTACGATTCAGTATCGATTCTCATTTTTCCAAAATGTTTTTATTTATTTTTTATTTTTTACTTTTTTAAATTCATCAATCCAACAAAACAATATTATCAACAATAGTATCAATATTAGTGACCATTTCAACATAGCGGTGATTAAAAATCCCTCATTGACATTATTATTTGACATTTATAATTAAAAAAATAAATAAATTTGAATCGAATGGTGACCCCAATAATTGATATTGAATCGAATCGTGGGACACCCAAAGATTCGCAGCCCTACTTGCTACTGCCCATGACTGGTCTGGATGCAACTCAAAGGTTATGTAACAAAACATATGCAAGTTAATTACTGCCCTTTTTGATAATAATAACAATAATAACAGGGCCTTATTGGCTTGGACACAGGAACAAGTCTTAACGTCGACTCACAGCCAAATAAGTCTTTTATATAATTATTTGCTCTCATTCCAAAAGGTGACTCGGGGAGACGAGAAGACGCGCGAGAGGGAGGAGGCGTGTGATTTCGGCAAGTCAGCAAAGATTTTATCCATCTGCCGATTTAACAACCGGCGTCTCCATTTATAGCCGGAGCGGCTCTTTAATGTCCCGAGTATTAGCTTCACGCTACTCATTCAGCTAATGAGAGCCTTTGGAACTGTCAACGCACGCTCCGCAGCGTTTCCGCACGTGTTCCGAGCAGGGGTTGCTTCCGTGCCGCAATAACGTCTCACGCCACGTAACGCCGTCTCTGCAGAAAGAGCACGGCGCACACGGCCGGATCAGATGGTAGAGCGCATTAGGAGGAGGTGGCCGTGCGTGACCTTTAGAAACACACCCGCTGGAGTGGAAATGCCACCCGCTTCAAAGCAGGCGGCAGACTGGCACCTCCCTTTGAACCGCGTCTCTACTCGCCGTCTGCGGCAACCCCTGACCATGCTGCACGCCGGTGGGATGCTCGCTGTCTTGGAGAACGTGCGACTCGCGCGGGCACGGTTGCTATCGGCAACGTGGCGACTTTTTTTGGTATTTTTTTAGTCGTGGTGTGACGTACACTTCAGTCTTCATAGTCGGTGATGTCATCTCCCAGTCAGAAATAGTTAGAACAAGCCAAAACATCGAGTTTTAACCGCAATTATTGTGTTTTTACGTGATCTGTTGGCATAAGGAATGTGTATTTTAGCACTCATATTTAAAGTTGTATTTCGTATCATTGATGAAAAGTAGGGATGTCCGATAATGGCTTTTTGCCGATATCCGATATTCCGATATTGTCCAACTCTTTAATTACCGATACCGATATCAACCGATACCGATATCAACCGATACTGATATATACAGTCGTGGAATTAACACATTATTATGCCTAATTTGGACAACCAGGTATGGTGAAGATAAGGTCCTTTTTAAAAAAAATAAAAAAATAAAATAAGATAAATAAATTAAAAACATTTTCTTGAATAAAAAAGAAAGTAAAACAATATAAAAACAGTTACATAGAAACTAGTAATTAATGAAAATGAGTAAAATTAACTGTTAAAGGTTAGTACCATACCATACCATACCATACCATACCATACCATACCAACTTTATTTATAAAGCCCTTTAAAAACAAGCACAGTTGAAAAACAAATGGGCTGTACACCACAAAGAAATAGAGGCAAAGGACAGACTAAAAAATAACATTTAAAGGCCTACTGAAACCCACTACTACCGACCACGCAGTCTGATAGTTTATATATCAATGATGAAATCTTAACATTATAACACATGCCAATACGGCCGGGTTAACTTATAAAGTGACATTTTAAATTTGCCGCTAAACTTCCGGTTCGAAACGCCTCTGAGGATGACGTATGCGCGTGACGTAACCCGGGGAACACGGGTATGCCTTCCACATTGAAGCCGATACGAAAAAGCTCTGTTTTCATTTCATAATTCCACAGTATTCTGGACATCTGTGTTCGTGAATCTGTTGCAATCATGTTCATTGCATTATGGAGAAGGAAGCTGAGCAAGCAAAGAAGAAAGTTGTCGGTGCGAAATGGACGTATTTTTCGAACGTAGTCAGCAACAACAGTACACAGCCGGCGCTTCTTTGTTTACATTCCCGGAAGATGCAGTCAAGATGGAAGAACTCGGATAACAGAGACTCTAACCAGGAGGACTTTTGACTTCGATACACAGACGCCTGTAGAGAACTGGGACAACACAGACTCTTACCAGGATTACTTTGATTTGGATGACAAAGACGCAGACGTGCTACAGTGAGTATGCAGCTTTGGCTTCTAAACATTTGATCGCTTGACCGTATGTGCGCTACTTTTTTTTGCGTATGTATGTAACTTTTTTAAAATATATAAGCTTTATGGACCTTGGGTTAGGTGAACGGTCTTTTGGGCTGAGTGATTGTGTGTGTTGATCAGGTGTTTGAATTGTATTGGCGTGTTCTATGGAGCTAGGAGCTAGCATAGGAGCTAGGAGCTAGCATAACAAACACGCAGGTGTTTTTATGCAGGATTAATTTGTGGCATATTAAATATAAGCCTGGTTGTGTTGTGGCTAATAGAGTATATATATGTCTTGTGTTTATTTACTGTTGTAGTCATTCCCAGCTGAATATCAGGTACCGTGAGTATGCAGCCTTGGCTGCTAAACATTTGATAGCTTGACCGTATGTGCGCGTCACATACGTAACTTTTTAAAAATATATAAGCTTTATGAACCTTGGGTTAGGTGAACGGTCTTTTGGGCTGAGTGATTGTGTGTGTTGATCAGGTGTTTGAATTGTATTGGCGTGTTCTATGGAGCTAGGAGCTAGCAGAGGAGCTAGGAGCTAGCATAACAAACACGCAGGTGTTTTTATGCAGGATTAATTTGTGGCATATTAAATATAAGCCTGGTTGTGTTGTGGCTAATAGAGTATATATATGTCTTGTGTTTATTTACTGTTGTAGTCATTCCCAGCTGAATATCAGGTACCGTGAGTATGCAGCCTTGGCTGCTAAACATTTGACAGCTTGACCGTATGTGCGCGTCACGTACGTAACTTTTTAAAAATATATAAGCTTTATGAACCTTGGGTTAGGTGAACGGTCTTTTGGGCTGAGTGATTGTGTGTGTTGATCAGGTGTTTGAATTGTATTGGCGTGTTCTATGGAGCTAGGAGCTAGCAGAGGAGCTAAGAGCTAGCATAACAAACACGCAGGTGTTTTTATGCAGGATTAATTTGTGGCATATTAAATATAAGTCTGGTTGTGTTGTGGCTAATAGAGTATATATATGTCTTGTGTTTATTTACTGTTGTAGTCATTCCCAGCTGAATATCAGGTCACCCCCGGCTCTCACAGCATCTTCCCTATCTGAATAGCTTCCACTCCCCACTAGTCCTTCACTTGCACTTTACTCATCCACAAATCTTTCATCCTCGCTCAAATTAATGGGGAAATTGTCGCTTTCTCGGTCCGAATCTCTCTCACTTCATGCGGCCATCATTGTAAACAATAGGGAACTTTGCGTATATGTTCAACTGACTACGTCACGCTACTTCCGGTAGGGGCAAGCCTTTTTTTCTATCAGATACCAAAAGTTGCAATCTTTATCGTCGTTGTTCTATACTAAATCCTTTCAGCAAAAATATGGCAATATCGCGAAATGATCAAGTATGACACATAGAATAGATCTGCTATCCCCGTTTAAATAAAAAAAATTCATTTCAGTAGGCCTTTAAAACAGAAATAAAAATACACATTGAAAAAGCAAATATAAATGACCCTAAGAACAGTTTGTTAGATAAAAAACAGTTTAGTACTATTAGTGGACCAGCAGCACGCACAATCATGTGTGCTTACGGACTGTATCCCTTGCAGACTGTATTGATATATATTGATATATAATGTAGGAACCAGAATATTAATAACAGAAGGAAACAACCCTTTTATGTGAATGAGTGTAAATGGGGGAGGGAGGTTTTTTGGCTTGGTGCACTAATTGTAAGTGTATCTTGTGTTTTTTATGTTGATTTAATAAAATTTTTTTAAAAAAAACGATACCGATAATAAAAAAACGATACTGATAATTTCCGATATTACATTCTAAAGCATTTATCGGCCGATCTCTAATGAAAAGTATTTTCAACTCAGTTCAATAAGTGCCAGTGCAAAAATCAATAAATGCAAATATAAATAAAAGCCCTAAAATGTCACCTGACCTTAAGGTGATATGATCTAATATATATCACAGGTGTCAAACTCATCATTGTTGTGAAAGCTTGGAAATAATGTGCTACAGTATAATACTTAAGGCCTGATGCTAAAGCAGGGGTCCCCACACTGTTTGACTACAGGGGGCAACATTGGGTAAGAAGAATTAGAATTTTATAAATATATACAGTATATGTAATGTATGTCACTTTTACATGTATATATATATATATATATATATATATATATATATATATATATATATATATATTTATATATACTAGTGTTGTCCCGATACCAATATTTTGGTACCAATACCAAAATGTATTTTGATACTTTTCTAAATAAAGGGGACCACAAAAAATGTCATTATTGGCTTTATTTTAACAAAAATTCTTAGGGTACATTAAACATATGTTTATTATTGCAAATTTGTCCTTAAATAAAATAGTGAACATACTATTCAACTTGTCTTTTAGTAGTAAGTAAACAAACAAAGGCTCCTAATTAGTCTGCTGACGTATGCAGTAACATATTGTCATTTATCTACCTATTATTTTGTCAAAATTATAAAGGACAAGCTGTAAAAAAAAAAAAGATTAATCTACTTGTTAATTTACTGTTAATATCTGCTTATTTCCTGTTTCAACATGTTCTATCTACACTTCTGTTAAAATGTAATAATCACTTATTCTTCTGTTGTTTTATACTTTACATTAGTTTTGGATGATACCACACATTTGGGTATCGATCCGATACCAAGTAGTTACAGGATCATACATTGGTCATATTCAAAGTCCTCATGTGTCCAGGGACGTATTTCCTGAGTTTATAAACGTAATATACATTTTTTTTAAACAAAAAAAGATTTTGTGATGCTAAAAAATATTGATGTAATCAAATCAAATCAAATCAAATCAACTTTATTTATAAAGCACATTTGAAATTTACCACAGGGGTAGCCAAAGTGCTGTACAATGGGCAGGTTAAAAATAATACGAGAACCGAGCAAACACAACACAACACAAACAGAACACGATAAAAAATAAATAAATAAAATATAAAAACATAAAAACATAAAAACAGGTTCACAGCATCATAGTGGTATTGACCAGATACACTCCTGTACTTGGTATCATTACATGGCATTTGTTTACATTGTGACGCCGGTGAGCTACGGCGTGTAGTGAAGCATGTTTAGCTATTCCTCGTCCTGCTGGAATGATACTTGTAAGAAACGTACTTTATTTGTCGCCATGGAGACCAGGATTAGTGATTTAGAAGTAGCTGCCCACTGCGGATGGACGTTAGCCGCTAGCTAGCTAGCCATGTCTTAAAGCACCTCTTCCTGAGGGCGTTTCAGTGTTATAACTTCACCTTTATCCTTACTTTTCAGGCCAAAATGCGTCCATTCTCCCTTTTCTGTCTACACACTGTGTCTGCTTGTAAGTACTCCGTGATTGTGCGCTGCCGGACATGCTCTTATGCTCGTAAAACCAGCAATGTCAAGACGTGACGACGACGGGGAACCGGTACTTTTCAGAGGCGACCGCTACTTTTTGGAGGCGATATAGTACCGAATATGATTAAATAGTATCGCGGTGCTATACTAATACCGGTATATCATACAACCCTAATACATGCACATATATAACATATATATGTATATATCGTAAATTCCGCATTATAAGATAATCCTTTTTCTTACACTTTGAACCCTGCGGCGATTAAAACGGCGCGGCTAATTTATGGATTTTTCTCCGTCAACAGCCACAATAAAAATAGTTTGAAAAAACACAAGCAAATACACCTAGAAAGTGTTTTATTGTTTGTGCTATGGCGCCATCTCATGGATGAGTTCACTCACTGCAGGCGTCCTTCCATTTACGGGTAGTGCATTTTTTTTTTCTCAACCGGAGTACCGTGTTCGTCTTCTAGAGGTGCATAGCGTAATATTTTGACTCGGGGGGCCACTAGAGAGAAAAAATGTGTTGCATGCTGGGTAGTGTAGTTGTTATTTTCCCTAGCTCATAACATCACATCTTTACCCCTATAAAGAAAGATTTTAAGTCAATAAAGTGTATTTCTTTTTTTAGCTTTAACTTTTCATTTTTTAGCATTGTAACCACATTTGCAAACAACTTTTCTCTTCATAGAATTTTCTTTCAATAAAGAAATAAAGTGTAAAAATGTCAAAGCATCATAACAAACAGTTATGTCAAATAGCAGCAGAAGTGCACTTTTTGGAGAGCTGTATTATTTTCAGTTTTGTGCCCAAGGGACTGATTTTATTTAACACTATATTATTATTTATACACCTATAGTGATCACAGAGACAGGTTGTTTTTGTGTTACTGTATATATTTGTTTTTCTGAAAAATCCCACTTAATATACTTTGGGTAACAACAGTCAATATTTTTTTATTTTTTTTATTTTTTTAGGGGGGTAACAGTCAATATTTATTTATTTATTAGATTTTATTTTTTTCTTATATAATAAAAGTAAGCTTTTGTTAAACCAAATATTGTGTGTTTTTTTCCATATACAACAACCTATCTGGACTCGATAAGAGAATCGATGAGGAATCGGTTCGATAAGAGGATTCGATAATAGGATTCGATAATAGGCTCGAACTCGATAATTTCTTATCAAACATCATCCCTACATACAGGTCACACTGAGGGTAGTCGTATAAACAACTTTAACACTGTTACAAATATGCGCCACACTGTGAACCCACACCAAACAAGAATGACAAACTCATTTCGGGAGAACATCCGCACGGTAACACAACATAAACACAACAGAACAAATAAACCAGAATCCCTTGCAGCACTAACTCTTCCGGGACGCTACAATATACACCCCCCGCTCCCTCCCCACCGCAACCCTGCCCACCTCAACCTCCTCATGCTCTCTCAGGGAGAGCATGTCCCAAATTCCAAGCTGCTGTTTTGAGGCATGTTAAAAAAAAATAATGCACTTTGTGACTTCAATAATAAATATGGCAGTGCCATGTTGGCATTTTTTTCCATAACTTAAGTTGATTTATTTTGGAAAACCTTATTACATTGTTTAATGCATCCAGCGGGCATCACAACAAAATTAGGCATAATAATGTGTTCATTCCACGACTGTATATATCGGTATCGGTTGATATCGGAATCGGTAATTAGGAGTTGGACAATATCGGAATATCGGATATCGGCAAAAAAGCCATTATCGGACATCTCTATTGACAACATATGAACGTTGCTCCTCTTATACTTCTCAGACCAGCTCCTTGATAGAAATATTTTACAATCAAGCAAAACACAACAAAAATGTAACAAACAGCGAAATATGAACGCAAAGTGTAATAAACACCTACAATATGATATATTATTGTTATGATCCGTGGCCCGGATCGTGTTTTGTTATTTTCTGTTAGATTTGGACTCCCTTAGTTCCTGTTTGTGCACCTCTGGGTTTGTTTTAGTTTCCATGGGGATTAATTGGGTTCACCTGCCTCTGGTTAGTGGTCGGCACGCTCACCTGTTGTCGACCACTAATCAGAGAGCTATTTACTCACCTCTCTCGCCACACTCGTTCTGGCTTCATTGTTTGCTGAACGCAACGAGTTATGTTAGTATTTCTTGACTACTAGTTTATGCTTCCTGAGCTAACTTGGTAACTTATGCCTGGTTCACACCAACGGCGCTTGCCGCGCTTTAAATCGGCGAGCAAAGCGCCGTCATTTTTGTCAATTTTTCCACGAATATCCCGATCTCCGAAGTAATGTTATGCTTTGATATGCTCTGATACGCTCTGATACCCTCTGATACGAATTAGTTGCCGCTTTGTTACCGTTCCTCACGCTTTGATAAGCTTTAAATCACGATTTGATACGTTTTATTACACTTTATTGAACATTATTACGCTTTGATAAGATCCTGACGCTTTAAATCAGGCTCTAACACGATTATCAAGCTCTGTTGTGCATTGTTACAACAAAAACAAAAACAAAAAGTGAAAAACTCAGTATACTGTTTTCCACACATTTTTATATTCATTTATTTTTTCAATTTCTCTTTTTTTTCCGTTATGTTATGTTTTATATCTTCATTTCTATTATTTTTGTCATCTTAATAAATATCTATCTTTTATTTATTATGCTAGTTGAAAATAATCAAAGGCAATTATCCACACATTTTTGATATCAATTTATTTTTTCAATTTCTCTTTTTTTTCCCGTTATATTATGTTTTATATCTTCATTTCTATTATTTTTGTCATCTTAATAAATATCTATATTTTATTTATTATGCTAGTTGAAAATAATCAAAGGCAATTATCCACACATTTTTTATATCAATTTATTTTTTCAATTTCTCTTTTTTTCCCGTTATATTATGTTTTATATCTTCATTTCTATTATTTTTGTCATCTTAATAAATATCTATCTTTTATTTATTATGCTAGTTGAAAATATTCAAAGGCATTTCTTTTAAACGTAACATATTCTCTTTATTATTAACATTTTCAGAAAGAAAAATTACAGACAGTATTGTCAAACTGCAACATCAAACAGCAATATAAAAAAAGTATAAAAAAGGCAATGATGCAAATGAGAATGAACTTGTAATCACGCTTCACAGGAGATGATGGCACGGTGTTTATCCCTGCAGTGGTGATGGCGGGGTGTCGATAAAGTCACTGAGGTTTCCTACGCTTTTAGTCAAGTTTTGCTGAGCTTTGTCATGCTTTTTCACGCTTTGATAAGCTCTCGGCGCATTATTCCATTCTTGACAGAGCGCATAATTTTTTTGGGGCTGGCTGCTCTGAAAACAAACCCCGCCCTCTCTGCTGTGTTCCTGTTTGAGCTGCTGTGACGTAGATTACCGTAATAACTCCTATAACACCCAAAAGCGTCGATTCCAACCATTGAAACACTTTCTATAGTTCAAAGCTTACGGTCATTTCAAAACAATATAATGGCGGCTACAGTTTTGATGTTAAAGGTCTAAAATAATTATGTAGAACATCCGGCGGGCCGGATCGAAAATCTTAATGGGCCGCATGTGGCCCGCGGGCCGAATTTTGCCCAGGTCTGGCGTAAGGATTCTTCATTCGTCACTCCATGCAAGGTTTGTAAGTTTTACAATATAACTAAAACAATTCATACTTGCTAAAGCGTCCCATGTGTGATGTCTGTAAGAGTTTTTTCATGCATATTTGTACGTGCTATCGTGATGTAATGAAAGTAGCGTCGTTAGCATTAGCTAATATGCTAACACGTTTACGAGTGTCTGTGTTACTGTTATTAACTTACAATGGCATTCTTTTTGTATTGTTTCAGTTTCACAAATTCCTCAGTAAATCCACCAAAATGTCACCGTGGAGTTAGTGAGTCTGTTTAGCTGATTGGAGAGCTAGCTTGCGGAGCTCGTGGGTCCATGACGATGACTTCTGTTTTGTTGGATCAATCGTTTTACTGCCCTGTTACAGACACCGTTTGGAAACTAAGGTATGTAAATAAATCTTTACAGAATATTTATGTGTAAATAACTAATTTCACAACGTATATATGTGGCTTATAGTCCGGTGGGGCTAATATATGGCCAAAATATTTTTTTCTTTGAAGATTTAAGTGAGTGCGGCTTATATAATAGTGTGCTCTATAGTCCGGAAAATACAGTCACTTTTACTTACACGTGTATATAAAGAACCACCATGACATGTTATGGAGACCACAAGGAAGTGTTTTTAAAAGATACACTACCGTTCAAAAGTTTGGGGTCACCCAAACTATTTTGTGGAATAGCCTTCATTTCTAAGAACAAGAATAGACTGTGGAGTTTCAGATGAAAGTTCTCTTTTTCTGGCCATTTTGAGCGTTTAATTGACCCCACAAATGTGATGCTCCAGAAACTCAATCTGCTCAAAGGAAGGTCAGTTTTGTAGCTTCTGTAACGAGCTAAACTGTTTTCAGATGTGTGAACATGATTGCACAAGGGTTTTCTAATCATCAATTAGCCTTCTGAGCCAATGAGCAAACACATTGTACCATTAGAACACTGGAGTGATAGTTGCTGGAAATGGGCCTCTATACACCTATGTAGATATTGCACCAAAAACCAGACATTTGCAGCTAGAATAGTCATTTACCACATTAGCAATGTATAGAGAGTATTTCTTTAAATTTAAGACTAATTTAAAGTTATCTTCATTAAAAAGTACAGTGCTTTTCCTTCAAAAATAAGGACATTTCAATGTGACCCCAAACTTTTGAACGGTAGTGTACATTGTGATAATTTGGAGAGGGCGGAGCATGGACAGCTTCATCTGCAATCTAAAGGGAACGCCTTCACACACTAACTGTTTGCAGACAGGAAGTAGGTAATTAGTACACGTTATAAAAGTGACTGTGGAGCAACATTTACACAAAAGCGTAGCCCATACATATCATATGAACCAGAGGTCTTCAACAGGAGGGCCGTGACCCCTAGGGGTCCGCACAGGGACCTCAGCGGGGTCGTGAAAATTTTGGTTAATTAGACCTTTTTTTCCATTTAGATTTTATATTACACCTGCAATTTTTCCAAATTTTTAAAATTAATTTAACATTGGTTTTGGCCACCCTATTCACTGTGCTTTACAGGTTTGAAATAAACTAAATATATTGATAAATAATAATACTGTGTTATTATAATAATGTTAGCATTTAAGATAGCAGGCAATTAACGCTCAAGTTGCAAGCATATACATGTATACATATATATATATATATATATATATATATATATATATATATATATATATATATATATATATATATATATATATATATATATATATATATATATATATGTATATATATATATATATATATATATATATATATATGTATATATATATATATATATATATATATATATATATATATATATATATAGTATATATATATATATATATGTATGTGCCTGTATCTGTGTATACGTGAGTATGTTTGTGCCAAAAAATTTTTACACGTGAGATAAAGATTATTAATAATATATTAAAGTAAGACCAGTATATTCATCATTGTATAATAATGACAAAAAACTAGGTCGTTATTTAAGAATAAGGGGAGTAAATACGTTTCACTACTTTCCACTTCCTATTGGATATGAAAAACCTCATCATTATGTGTTGTTTTCACTAGTTATGTGTTTTCATTTGAAGTATTTGTTTCTATATCTGTTAAATATTATATATATTTTTTTAGTTTTTGTTATTTTGTTCTTGTGTATAACACATTTTTTTCCCGATTACTACGACACTCAAAGTTCGATATAAGCCCGTAGTTGATTTTTATTATGCAAATGTTATATTTTTATCAACATGTGACAGCAGGGACCCTGCCATTCAAAACTAGGCTGCTCCATTACTAATGATTAATGTAACTATAGCTGAAAAAATAGTACAATAGCAATAGGATAGACTATTCATCCCTGAACACCATGGAGTTCATGTAGGCTTTACGATGCAGTTACATTATTATATCAACTATCAGAGACAGAAACTCTTCATTTAACATAATGTCCTTTTTTGCTGCTTCAACACAGCTCAATCAACACGGAAAAAGGTAAAGTGAAATAACAGACACACAGGGCTTTGCTGTCTGTAACACACACACACACACACACACACGCCGCAAAATGAGCTAACGTTATGCTAAAAGCGAATTAGCCTTCACCTCAAGCCAGGACCGCGAGCGAGCTGAGCTGCAGTTTATGTTTCTAGAAGGTCAACGGGCTCATAGTGATGTTACTAGTAGTTGACTGGGAGGTGTTTATTATTATTTGGGGAGAGTCCGCAGCCTGATGATTACCTGCTAAACGCTAAGCACTGATTACATGCGCTCTGAATACGCACTGCTGATTGGCTGTTACCGCTCTGTATGTAACCAATCAGATGGTTGTGTGGGTGGGACAATGCTGGGTGCTGAGTAGAGCAGTGTTTTTCAACCTTTTTTGAGCCAAGGCACATTTTTAGTGTTGAAAAAACCGGAGGCACACGACCAGCAGAAATCATTAAAAAACAAAACTCAGTTGACAGTAAAAAGTCGTTGTTGCAATTGTTGGATATGAATTTAAAGCATAACCAACCATGCATCACTATAGCTCTTGTCTCAAAGTAGGTGTACTGTAACGACATGACTTATTTAGAGTTTTTTGCTGTTTTCCTGTCTGTTGTGTTTTAGTTCTTGTCTTGCGCTCCTATTTTGGTGGCTTTTTCTCTTTTTTTTTTGTATTTTCCTATAGCAGTTTCATGTCTTCTTTAAAGCGATATTTCCCACATCTACTTTGTTTTAGCAATCAAGAATATTTCAGTTGTTTGTATCCGTCTTTGTGGGGACATTGTTGATTGTCATGTCATGTTCGGATGTACACTCTCTTTGCTCCACAGTAAGTCTTTGCTGTCGTCCAGCATTCTGTTTTTGTTTACTTCGTAGCCAGTTCAGTGCATAGCCTTCCCTACGCTTTAATGCCTTTTCTTAGGGGCACTCACCTTTTGTTTATTTTTGGTTTAAGAATTAGACACCTTTTTACCTGCACGCTGCCTCCCGCTGTTTCCGACATCTACAAAGCAATTAGCTACTGGCTGCCACCTACTGATATGGAAGAGTATTACACGGTTACTCTGCCGATCTCTAGACAGCACCGACACTCAACAACAACACATCATTTGCAGACTATAATTACTGGTTTGCAAAAAATATTTTTAACCCAAATAGGTGAAATTAGATCATCTCCCACGGCACACCAGACTGTATCTCAGTGGTTGAAAAACACAGGTGTGCCGCGGCACAGTGGTTGAAAAACACTGGTGTAGAGGACTGACAGAGACAGGCAGAAGGAAGCTTAGCTTAACATGTTCGTGTGGAAACTCGTTCGGTACACCTCCGAACCGAACCGAACCCCCCCGTACCGAAACGGTTCAATACAAATACACGTACCGTTACACCCATACTTGCCAACCCTCCCGTTTTTAGCGGGAGACTCCCGGTATTCAGCGCCTCTCCCGATAACCTCCCGGCAGAAATTTTCTCCCGACAAACTCCCGGTATTCAGCCGGAGATGGAGGCCACGCCCCCTCCAGCTCAATGCGAACCTGAGTGGGGACAGCCTGTTCTTACGTCCGCTTTCCCACAATATAAACAGGTTGCCTGCCCAATGACGTCATAACATCCACGGCTTTTAGAGAGTAGAGTGCACAACTGCGCACACAACAAGGAGACGAAGCAGAAGAACGACGAAGTTACAGACATGGCGACGCCGTCGACGAGCAAGATGAAGAAATACGCTTGCAAGTTCCAAAACGAATGGAAACAAGAATTTCAGTTCATCCAGGACAGTTCGAAGGGGAAGGGGTATGTAATTATGTTGCCTGTACATTTAGTAGAACAGACTTCTCCATTGAACACGGTGGCCGAGTCATGAACGGAGGAGAAGTTAAACAGGACAATACTGCCATCTACTGGATAGCCCCGGAACACTGAAATTCAAGTATTTATTTTATTTATATGTATAATAAATTAAATATATATATATATAGCTAGAATTCACTGAAAGTCAAGTATTTCATATATATATATATATATATATATATATATATATATATATATATATATATATATATATATATATATATATATATATATATGTATATATATATATATATATATTAGGGCTGTGAATCTTTGGGTGTCCCACGATTTGATTCAAAATCGATTCTTGGGGTCACGATTCGATTCAGAATCGATTTTTTTTTTCAATTCAACACGATTCTCGATTCAAAAACTTTCTTTTTTTATTTTAATTTTTTTTATTTTATTTTTTTTATTTTTTTTATGAAAACAATACACAACAATACCATAATAATGCAATACAATTTCAAAACAAAACCCGACCCAGCAACATTCAGAATAGCAATAAACAGAGCAATTGAGAGCAATTGAGGACACACAAACATGACACGGAACAATCTAAAAGTAGTGAGACAAAAATGAATATTATCAACAACAGTATCAATATTAGTAACAATTTCAACATAGCAGTGATTAAAAATCCCTCATTGATATTATCATTGAGGGACAGCACCGACATTAATTAAAAAAAAATTACAAAAAATGAACAATAGTGTCACAGTGACTTACACTTGCATCGCATCTCACAAACTAAATGTCTAATGATAATGTCAATGAGGGATTTTTAATCACTGCTATGTTGAAATTGTAACTAATATTGATACTGTTGTTGATAGTATTCATTTTTGTTTCACTACTTTTGGTTTGTTCTGTGTGGTGTTTGTGTCTCCTCTCAATTACTCTGTTTATTGCAGTTCTGAGTGTTGCTGGGTCGGGTTTGGTTTTGGAATTGGATTGCATTGTTATGGTATTGCTGTGTATTGTTTTGTTGGATTGATTAATTTAAAAAAAATAAAAAAAATAATTTTTATTTTTTATAAATAATAAAAAATTAAAAAAATAGATTTTTAAAAAATGAGAATCGATTCTGAATCGCACAACGTGAGAAACGCGATTCGAATTTGAATCGATTTTTTCCCACACCCCTAATATATATATATATATATATATATATATATATATATATATATATATATATATATATATATATATATATATATATATATATATATGAAATACTTGAGCTGTAAATATACTCCCCTATTAACCACGCCATTAACCACGCCCCCAACCACGCCCCCCACCCCTCACCCCCACCTCCCGGTATCGGAGGTCTCAAGGTTGGCAAGTATGGTTACACCCCTAACATTCTCAGAATGTGCTGGTTCTATTTTTAAACAAAAATAAATAAATCCGAAGTTGTCGTTATCGTGCCGTGATTTTACCAGTCCGGCCCTATTGTCGACAAATATAAATGTCAGCGACACGTTTTGTCGTCGACATTTGCCGACTTATCGCTGCGGCCCTATTATTGTTCATTATGGTGGTCCTTGCCAACTCCTGCCCGAGGTGGCACTTGGTGAACAGTCAGTTTGGACCCCTGAAAACGCACAACAACAACAACAACAAAAAAACAACTCACCTTTGCCAGGTCCACCAAGGTGTTGGCCTGATCATTGAGCTTCCTCTGCTCCATCTTGACGCTGCGCAGTCTAAGTGGAAGTATGGAGTCAAGGGGACAGAGGCGGGACAGAGGAAACACACACAAAGGAGGCAAGGTGGGGGGGAGGACGGCAAAAAGAGTGGAAGGGCCAATAGAGAGGAAGAGAGGAGGAACACATTTGGTTATCAGCGATGTTCTCTCAATGGCAACACTTGGTTTTCAAAGTAAAAGATGCCAGTGCGCATGCATCATAGACAGCGGCTTGGAACTTCATATACATACATATATACTAAATAGATATATGTATACAGATTCAAGCATTTCCTGGTCTTTGTCAAGTCAACCAAAGCATGCAAAATGAGGGAAGCATATTACATTTGTGTCCAGTTGTTAGCCCGCTCATGTTGACTTTTTTTTTTACATTATTTTGTTCTAAAGCAAAATCGTCAATATAACTCTCTATATCAGGGGTCATCAACGCGGTGCCCGCGGGCACCAGGTCGCCCGTAAGGACCAGATGAGTCGCCCGCTGGCCTGTTCTAAAAATAGCTCAAATAGCAGCACTTACCACTGAGCTGCCTCTATTTTTTAAAATTGTATTTATTTACTAGCAAGCTGGTCTCGCTTTGACTGACATTTTTAATTCTAAGAGAGACAAAACTCAAATAGAATTTGAAAATCCAAGGAAATATTTTAAAGACTTGGTCTTCGCTTGTTTAAATAAATTCATTATTTTTTTTACTTTGCTTCTTATAACTTTCAGAAAGACAATTTTAGAGAATACAACCTTAAAAATGATTTTAGGATTTTCAAACACATATACCTTTTTACCTTTTAAATCCCTTCCTCTTCTTTCCTGACAATTTAAATCAATGTTCAAGTAAATTTATTTTTTCTGTTGTAAAGAATAATAAATAAATTTTAATTTAATTCTTCATTTTAGCTTCTGTTTTTTCGACAAAGAATATTTGTGAAATATTTCTTCAAACTTATTATTATTCAAATTCAAAAAAATGATTCTGGCAAATCTAGAAAATCCGTAGAATCCAATTTAAATCTTATTTCAAAGTCTTTTGAATTTCTTTTAAAATGTTTGTTCTGGAAAATCCAGAAGAAATAATGATTTGTCTTTGTTAGAAATATAGCTTGGTCCAATTTGTTATATATTCTAACAAAGTGTAGATTGGATTTTAACCTATTTAAAACATGTCATCAAAATTCTAAAATTAATCTTAATCAGGAAAAATTACTAATGATATTCCATAAATTCTTTTTTTAAGTTTTTCTCTTCTTTTTTTCGGTTGAATTTTGAATTTTAAAGAGTCGAAATTGAAGATAAACTATGTTTCAAAATTTAATTGTCATTTTTTTCGTGTTTTCTCCTCTTTTAAACCGTTCAATTAAGTGTAAATATAATTAATTATTTATAATAACATATAGTTAAAGGTAAATTGAGCAAATTGGCTATTTCTGGCAATTTATCTAAGTGTGTATCAAACTGGTAGCCCTTTGCATTAATCAGTACCCAAGAAGTAGCTCTTGGTTTCAAAAAGGTTGGTGACCCCTGCCTAAAGCATCCTTTTAACTCATGTCAAAATAATGCCATCTTGAAATGGAAACTTTTTCAAAACGTCACTGTTTTGGGGCCGAAAACGTGCCATGCAATATGCTTCCGTTCTGGAGAACCTTTTGAAATCAGTTTGAAGTCACTGGAGAACATTCTCGCCGGCTATATCGCCCAAAAAAAAAGAAAACACGGCATGCTCGTCGTCACTGCGACACGCGGTCCAGTGCCAGGAATCCAAATAAACATTTGTTTTCTGCAAGCGTGCAGTGATTGTGAGTGATTTGTACACAATGAAATGTGGGTTTTTTTTGTTTTGTTTTCTCAGTGATTTAGTGCCTTTGTATAGGATGTGTCATGGTGGACTGGAGATGTGATGTTGTGGCGACTGTACTTTGTTTTGGGGAAAACACAATCGCATTGTTTTGTGGTGTGGAGGCATCGACTCCAAGGGAGGAATTACTGTCCTCTTAGGCCAGGGGTGTCCAAACATTTTGACTTGGGGGCCGCATTGGGCTAAAAAAATGTGGTTGAGGGCCGAAAGCCGACTGCATGTAAAGTAACAACTATCTATATACAGTATACAGTGTTTTTCCATAAACTGCCAAGATACCTGTGGCGGTGGGGGCGTGTCTATGGGCGTGGTCACCATGACATCATCGAACAATTTGCATAATTTACTACAATGATATGATTTTCTCTAAAAAGGCTAAAAAAATGTATACTTACTAATTAATAATAACAGTTTTGTTTTAAACGTCCATCCATCCATCCATCCATTTTACAATATAATTAAAACACTTTATGTACATATTTATATACAGATTTGAACAATAAGTTATTCACTGAAATATATTTATTAATTGTGGTTCTTACGAAAAATATATCTTATAAAATATAAAAGCTAAAATGTCTCTTAAAGCTCTGCCCCTTTAATTAGTGCATACTAAATAATTTAACTTTAGCCTACTACTACAACCATATTATTTACCAGCAACATAAAGTGCATCTACATCAACTATATGATTTGCCTGAGAAGCTGGACAGGACAAAAAAAAATAAAAAAAAATGAAAAAAATAAAACATTTATTTTATTTTATTTTATTTTATTTGTGGCGGACGCAATTCTTTCGTGGCGGGCCACCACAAATAAACGAATGTGTGGGAAACACTGGTATATATATATATATATATATATATATATATACATATATATATATACATATATATATATATATATATATATATATATATATATATATATATATATATATATATATATATATATATATATATATATATATATATATATATATATAACTGGAGAACATTTGGGTATATATATATATATATATATATATATATATATATATATATATATATATATATATATATATATATATATATATATAACTGGAGAACATTTGGGTATATATATATATATATATATATATATATATATATATATATATATATATATATATATATATATATATACACATATATATATATGTATATATATGTATATATATATATACACATATATATATATATGTATATATATATATATATATATATATATATATATATATATATATATATATATATATATATATATATATATATATATATATATATATATATATATATATATATATATATATATACATACACACACACACACACAATATATTAATATGATTGGATATTAAGAGTATGCAAAAGTTTGACTTCTACCTTGTTTACTTCCGTGACCTTAAAGTTTTGTAATCAATCAGAATTATCAAGCAACTAAAATGCACCAAACATGGATAAGTTTGGAGAGTGTTAAGCATTTTCCCATCATGCTTTGTAATGGATTTAAATGGGTGTAATTTAATTTTTTATTTTTTTTATGGTGATTGGATGTTTTTTTATAATATCCACTAAGTTCAGTGACCATGTCTGTTTACATTTTGTGTTGGTTGGATTTTTGTGATTTTTTTTTTGCACCATGACTAGAGAAGGTTGTTTGCATTTGGTCATATAAATAGATGCTGCACATTTTAATCATAACAAGTCTTTGACCATGGAAAGCGCACGTTGTCCCCTAGAACAGTGGTCCCCAAACACTGATTGGTACCAGAAAAAAAAAAATATATATATATATATATTTTTTTTAAATTAAATCAACATGAAAAAACACATTTTATACATTATATATCAATGTAGATCAATACAGTCTGCAGGGATACAGCCCGTAAGCACACATGATTGTATTTCTTTATGAAAAAAAAAAAAAATTAAAAAAAATTACATTTTGTCCCCCCCTCCCCGGTCCGTGGGACAAATTTTCAAGCGTTGACCGGTCCGCAGCTACAAAAAGGTTGGGCACCACTGCCCTAGAATATGTCAAACTAGCAGCATTCAATATGATATAAGATTTTTATTAAACTCATGACGTCTCACGGGCCAATTTGAAGACGCCGGCGGGCCGCGTTTGGCCCGCGGGCCGTACTTTGGACACCCCTGTCTTAGGCAAATTATGAGACCAGGTGGCAATCAAGGGCTTTTAAAGTAGCAGTAGAGTGTTAAAAACAAGTTGCTTCTTGTCAGAATAATTGTATCTAAGTTATCACAAAACTTTGTGTTGCCATGAGTTCCCGGCGAGAGGACGAAAGCTGTCTTTGATCCTACCAAGCAAAAGGCTTGTAAAACTCCACTGTGTAGGATGGGAAGCGACGTGAAGGTGTCGGTTTCTTTGATGTATTGTAATCCTCAGGGAGATTTTGTTTTACCCGAGATCTACAAAGCGGAGAGGAAGCAGGACCTGACCCCCCTCCAGGCACCTTTTCTTTGAACTGTTTTGTGACCAAAGGCAGCGGCTGTTTACGACCCCCTTCCTTTAGAAACAGCTGTCGCCATGTAATCAGGGAAAGTTCAAATACATCTTTCGTCAGAGCGTGGTGGGAGACTGTACAAGAGTACAGGCCAGTAGTTTCTCCTCAATTGAGCTAAATTGAATTCTGGCTCTGTTTAATTCCTTTCTTCTTTGTCTGTTTAATAGATGTCATCAGTGTTTGAACCTGACATCTTCTATATCTTCTATATCTATATACTGTATATCTGATTTATGACACCTAAAGACTTACAAAGTGCGCGAATAAATAGATATGATCAAAATAGTATCAATCTCACGGAGATTCCCGAGACATTTTGAGAAAATCGTGATAGCGTGACGTAGAGGAGGAACCACAGATCCCTTCGCCATCAACAACAATGCTAATCAAGCAGACTTTATGAGAGCCAACAGCTACTTTGGGAAAAATTATGATCCAGAACCTTATATTTTTGAACCCGAGCACAAAGAGGATGAGTTTTAGAAGCCGAGTGATGGATGTAGCTTTATTGTGACACCATAGCAATAGCATCATTGCTAGGTGCTGTCACGGTTGGTTACACCAGGCCGTGCCCTTTTGTTGGGGTTTTCTGTGTTTGTGTTTATTTCCTGTCAGCGCTCTTATTTTGGTTTTGTTTCCTGCTTGTCTCCCTGAGCGCTGTTTCCCTGCTGCTGATTGGCAGTCGGGCCACAACTGGTGCCAATCAGCTGACTGCTATTTATGCCTGCCCCGCCCTCCAGTCAGGGCTTGAGGATTGTTAGCTGGTAGCTGTTTGCTGTCTCCAGTTCTCCTTGTATCCTGTTGCCTGTTTTCTGTTTCCTGTCTCCCGTGTTCCTGTTATCCTGGTTCCTGGTTCCTCATTCCTGTTTTCCTGCATTTCCTTTGGACATTAAAGTCATGTTTTCCTGCATAACGCCTGCCATCTCTGCATCTTGGGGTTCGCCACCGTCAATTCCCGACAGGTGCTAAACATACAAACTAACCACAACAAACTACAATAAAACAAACACTTAGTGTAATATTTCCACTCTCACTGGGATGCCGACCGACGGGACGCTCACATATTTCCGTTTAGATGAAGATTCAATCACGATCCTCGGGGTTAAGAAAAAGTTGTCGCAACTAGCGTCTTTTTAGCCATCTCGGGGGATGTGAAAGTGGACTAGACTGTTGGTCCACGGCCACGTTTGTCTACCAGCAGGTAAGAGATGCATGAATTATAATCTAGGATTTACTTTTCGCAAGTTTGAGACCAAGCAGAAGCAGCCGCCGGCTCAGTGTGTCAACAATAGCAGCGTAAGCTAGCATTAGCTCACTGCTATCAATGCGCCACTAAAATAGTCCGTCTGCGTTAGCGCTTGTAATAACAATATCACTCATATTTGGCTAATTTTGAGGTCACGACATGTAAATGGGAGTATTGTTGGCGCTTTCTAGATGTTTTTAGAGAATATAATGAGATTCACATTCACCTGATAAAAATCCATTTAAAGTAGCAGAGTGTAAAAACAAGTTGCTTCTATATTGAAACTATTATCATAAATATCTGATTTATGACACCTAAAGACTTACAAAGTTTGCAAGTTTGAGACCAATCCGAATCAGCCGTCGGCTCAGTGTGTCAACTATAGCGGCGTTAGCTAGCATTAATCGTCCGTCTGCGTTAGCGCTTGTAATAACAATATCACTCATAATTGGCAAATTTCTGGATGTTTTTAGAGAGTATAATGAGATTCACATTCACCCGATAAAAATCGATAAAAATCCCATTCACCCGATAAAAATCCATTTAATCCATTTATATTGAATTTATATTTATATCATATATACAGGTATATGATTTATGACACCTAAAGACTTACAAAGTTTGCAAATAAATAGATATGATCAAAACAGTATCAATCTCACGGAATTTCCCGAGACATTTTGAGAGATAATGAGGAAGCCAGTCACGTGATCGCGTGACGTGGAGGAGGAACCACAGATCCCTTCCCCATCGACAACAATGCTAATCAGGCAGACTTTGTGAGCGCCAACAACGATTACTTATGATCCAGAACCTTATATTTTTGAGCCCGAGCACAAAGAGGATGACTTTTAGAAGTCGAGTGATGGATGTAGCTTTATTTTGACACTATAGCATTAGCACCATTGCTAGATGCTGAACATACAAACTAACTATAACAAAACAAACACTCACTGTAATATTTCCACTCTCGCTGGGATGCCGACCGACGGGACGCTCGCATAATTCCGTTTAGATGAAGATTCAATCGCAATCCTCACAAAGGGTTAAAAAAAAGTTGTCGCCACTAGCGTCTTTTTGTGTATTTTTTGCCATCGTGACCAGCCTGTCGGTCCATGGCCACATTTGTCTACCAGCAGGTGAGAGATGCATAAATTATAATCTAGAATTTACTTTTAGCAAGTTTGAGACCAAGCAGAAGCAGCCGCCGGCTCAGTGTGTCAACAATAGCAGTGTTAGCTAACATAAATAGTCCGTCTGCGTTAGCGCTTGTAATAACAAAATCACTCATATTTGGCAAATTTCTGGATGTTTTTAGAGAGTATAATGAGATTCACATTCACCTGATAAAAACTGCTAAAAATCACATTCCACCGATAAAAATCGATTTAATCCATTTATATTGAAGCTATTATCACATATATCTGATTTATGACACCTAAAGACTAACAAAGTTTGCAAATAAATAGATATGATCAAAACAGTATTGAACTCACGGAGATTCCCTAGACATTTTGAGAGAAAACGAGGAAGCCAGTCACGTGATCGTGTGACGTAGAGGAGGAACCACAGATCCCTTCACCATCGACAACAATGCTAATCAGGCAGATTTTGTGAGAGTCAACAACGATTACTTATGATCCAGAACCTTATATTTTTGAGCCCGAGCACAAAGAGGATGACTTTTAGAAGTCGAGTGATGGATGTAGCTTTATTTTGACACTATAGCATTAGCACCATTGCTAGATGCTGAACATACAAACTAACCATAACAAAACAAACACTCACTGTAATATTTCCACTCTCGCTGGGATGCCGACCGACGGGACGCTCGCATAATTCCGTTTGGATGAAGATTCAATCGCAATCCTCACAAAGGGTTTAAAAAAAGTTGTCGCCACTAGCGTCTTTTTGTGTATTTTTTGCCATCGTGACCAGCCTGTTGGTCCATGGCCACATTTGTCTACTAGCAGGTGAGAGATGCATACATTATAATCTAGAATTTACTTTTAGCAAGTTTGAGACCAAGCAGAAGCAGCCGCCGGCTCAGTGTGTCAACAATAGCAGCGTTAGCTAGCATAAATAGTCCGTCTGCGTTAGCGCTTGTAATAACAAAATCACTCATATTTGGCAAATTTCTGGATGTTTTTAGAGAGTATAATGAGATTCACATTCACCTGATAAAAATTGCTAAAAATCACATTCCCCCGATAAAAATCAATTTAATCCATTTATATTGAAGCTATTATCACATATATCTGATTTATGACACCTAAAGACTAACAAAGTTTGCAAATAAATAGATATGATCAAAACAGTATTGAACTCACGGAGATTCCCTAGACATTTTGAGAGAAAACGAGGAAGCCAGTCACGTGATCGCGTGACGTAGAGGAGGAACCACAGATCCCTTCACCATCGACAACAATGCTAATCAGGCAGATTTTGTGAGAGCCAACAACGATTACTTATGATCCAGAACCTTATATTTTTGAGCCCGAGCACAAAGAGGATGAGTTTTAGAAGCCGAGTGATGGATGTAGCTTTATTGTGACACTATATCATTAGCATCATTGCTAGGTGCCTAACATAGAAACTAACCTTTGCAAAACAAACACTTACTGTAATATTTCCACTCTCACTGGGATGCCGACCGACGGGACGCTCACATAATTCTGTTTGGATGAAGATTAAATCGCAATCCTCACAAGGGATCGTTGTCACGTGATCGCGTGACGTAGAGGAGGAACCACAGATCCCTTCCCCATCAACAACAACGCTAATCTAGCAGACATTGTGAGAGCCAACGACGAGGACTTTGGGAATAATTATGATCCAGGACCTTATATTTTTGAGCCCGAACACAAAGAGGATGAGTTTTAAAGCCGAGTGATGGATGTAGCTTTATTGTGACACTAAAGCATTAGCATCATTGCTAGGTGCTAAACATACAAACTAACCACGACAAAACAAACACCTTAATTCGATTTAGATGAAGCTAGCCATATGAATCGCAATCCTCACAAAGGGTTAAAAAAAAGTATTTGTGTGTCTTTTTCGCCATCTCGACCAGCCTGTCGGTCCATGGCCACATTTTTCTACTAGCAGGTGAGAGATGCATGAATTATAATCTAGAATTTACTTTTTCGCAAGTTTGAGATCAAGCAGAAGCAGCCGCCGGCTCAGTGTGTCAACTGAGCCGACACATTAGCTCACTGCTATCAATGCGCCGCTAAAATAGTCCGTCTGTGTTAGCGCTTGTAATAACAATATCACTCATATTTGGTTCATTTCCAGGTCACGACATGTAAATTGGAGTATTGTTGGCGCTTTCTGGATGTTTTTAGAGACTATAATGAAAGGACCCTCCACCTGTTGACTCAATTATTTACCATTTAGAATGCATAACTAAACTAAAAACATATGTGTTCTTGTCTTGCATAAGGATTGGGAACGATAAACAGCACATCTCTTCCGCATTTCTGCGTATTTCCAGTATGACTGACCTAATAATGTGGTCAAAATGTAGAAGTGTTACTACTGTGATGTCAATCTCCGAAAATAGCCGAAGGTATTCAGTGCGCATTATTCAAAATGGCTGACTGAATTGGTGGCATTTTGGGATGTTTAGACGGCATTTTCACATACTTTGCAGACTATAAACACAATTGGATGTGTTTAATGGATACAATGAAACACGTGTATAAAGTAAACTTGTTTTTCCACTCTACTGCAACTTTAAGTCACTTTTGGAGAGCAGGATGTGACCATACTTGCCAACCTTGAGACCTCGGATTCCGGGAGGTGGGGGGTGGGTTGTGGGTGTGGTTGGAGGCGGGGGCGTGGTTAAGAGGGGAGGAGTATATTTACAGCTAGAATTCACCAACTCGAGTATTTCATAAATATTTCATATATATATATGTATGAAATACTTGACTTTCAGTGAATTCTAGCTATATATATATATATATATATATATATATATATATATATATATATATATA
>NC_084746.1:15625113-15627613 GCF_033978785.1 Entelurus aequoreus | reverse complement strand
CTGAACCCGAGCGGTGTTTTGTTATTGGACTTTTGTGCCCGTCACAGATTGTCCATAACAAACACCATGTTCAAACATAAGGGTGTCCATATGTGCACTTGGCACCAGGACACCCTAGGCCGCAGTTCCATGATCGACTTTGTAGTTGTGTCGTCGGATTTGCGGTCTCATGTTTTGGACACTCGGGTGAAGAGAGGGGCGGAGCTTTCTACCGATCACCACCTGGTGGTGAGTTGGCTGCGATGGTGGGGGAGGATGCCGGACAGACCTGGCAGGCCCAAACGCATTGTGAGGGTTTGCTGGGAACGTCTGGCAGAGTCTCCTGTCAGAGAGAGTTTCAATTCCCACCTCCGGAAGAACTTTGAACATGTCACGAGGGAGGTGTTGGACATTGAGTCCGAATGGACCATGTTCCGCACATCTATTGTCGAGGCGGCTGTTTGGAGCTGTGGCCGCAAGGTAGTTGGTACCTGTCGTGGCGGTAATCCTAGAACTCGTTGGTGGACACTGGCGGTGAGGGATGCCGTCAAGCTGAAGAAGGAGTCCTATCGGGTTATTTTGGCTCATAGGACTCCTGAGGCAGCGGACAGGTACCGACAGGCCAAGCGGTGTGCGGCTTCGGCGGTCGCGGAGGCAAAAACTCGGACATGGGAGGAGTTCGGGGAAGCCATGGAAAACGACTTCCGGACGGCTTCGAAGCGATTCTGGACCACCATCCGCCGCCTCAGGAAGGGGAAGCAGTGCACTATCAACACCGTGTATGGTGAGGATGGTGTTCTGCTGACCTCGACTGCGGATGTTGTGGATCGGTGGAGGGAATACTTCGAAGACCTCCTCAATCCCACCAACACGTCTTCCTATGAGGAAGCAGTGCCTGGGGAATCTGTGGTGGGCTCTCCTATTTCTGGGGCTGAGGTTGCTGAGGTAGTTAAAAAGCTCCTCGGTGGCAAGGCCCCGGGGGTGGATGAGATCCGCCCGGAGTTCCTTAAGGCTCTGGATGCTGTGGGGCTGTCTTGGTTGACAAGACTCTGCAGCATCGCGTGGACATCGGGGGCGGTACCTCTGGATTGGCAGACCGGGGTGGTGGTTCCTCTCTTTAAGAAGGGGAACCGGAGGGTGTGTTCTAACTATCGTGGGATCACACTCCTCAGCCTTCCCGGTAAGGTCTATTCAGGTGTGCTGGAGAGGAGGCTACGCCGGATAGTCGAACCTCGGATTCAGGAGGAACAGTGTGGTTTTCGTCCTGGTCGTGGAACTGTGGACCAGCTCTATACTCTCGGCAGGGTCCTTGAGGGTGCATGGGAGTTTGCCCAACCAGTCTACATGTGTTTTGTGGACTTGGAGAAGGCATTCGACCGTGTCCCTCGGGAAGTCCTGTGGGGAGTGCTCAGAGAGTATGGGGTATCGGACTGTCTGATTGTGGCGGTCCGCTCCCTGTATGATCAGTGCCAGAGTTTGGTCCGCATTGCCGGCAGTAAGTCGGACATGTTTCCAGTGAGGGTTGGACTCCGCCAAGGCTGCCCTTTGTCACCAATTCTGTTCATAACTTTTATGGACAGAATTTCTAGACACAGTCAAGGCGTTGAGGGGATCTGGTTTGGTGGCTGCAGGATTAGGTCTCTGCTTTTTGCAGATGATGTGGCCCTGATGGCTTCATCTGGCCAGGATCTTCAGCTCTCGCTGGATCGGTTCGCAGCTGAGTGTGAAGCGACTGGGATGAGAATCAGCACCTCCAAGTCCGAATCCATGGTTCTCGCCCGGAAAAGGGTGGAGTGCCATCTCCGGGTTGCGGAGGAGACCCTGCCCCAAGTGGAGGAGTTCAAGTACCTCGGAGTCTTGTTCACGAGTGAGGGAAGAGTGGATCGTGAGATCGACAGGCGGATCGGTGCGGCGTCTTCAGTAATGCGGATGCTGTATCGATCCGTTGTGGTGAAGAAGGAGCTGAGCCGGAAGGCAAAGCTCTCAATTTACCGGTCGATCTACGTTCCCATCCTCACCTATGGTCATGAGCTTTGGGTTATGACCGAAAGGACAAGATCACGGGTACAAGCGGCCGAAATGAGTTTCCTCCGCCGGGTGGCGGGGCTCTCCCTTAGAGATAGGGTGAGAAGCTCTGCCATCCGGGGGGAGCTCAAAGTAAAGCCGCTGCTCCTCCACATCGAGAGGAGCCAGATGAGGTGGTTCGGGCATCTGGTCAGGATGCCACCCGAACGCCTCCCTAGGGAGGTGTTTAGGGCACGTCCGACCGGTAGGAGGCCACGGGGAAGACCCAGGACACGTTAGGAAGACTATGTCTCCCGGCTGGCCTGGGAACGCCTCGGGATCCCCCGGGAGGAGCTGGACGAAGTGGCTGGGGAGAGGGAAGTCTGGGCTTCCCTGCTTAAGCTGCTGCCCCCGCGACCCGACCTCGGATAAGCGGAAGAAGATGGATGGATGGATGGACGTTTGTTTGTCAACATATATGGACGGTCAAAGATACAAATATTAGTCATATCGTCTA
>NC_084746.1:15505113-15620113 GCF_033978785.1 Entelurus aequoreus | reverse complement strand
AGCTTCCAAAATGTGTCTCCTCAGTTCCCAAACGTTTACTGAGTGTTGTTAAAAGGAAAGGCCATGTAACTCAGTGGTAAAAATGCCCCTGTGCCAACTTTTTTGCAATGTGTTGCTGCCATTAAATTCTAATTTAATGATGATTTGCAAAAAAAACATTAAGTTTTTCAGTTGGAACATTAAATATCTTGTCTTTGCAGTCTATTCGGTTTTGGGTTTTGTATAAAGTCAACTTGTTTTTCCACTCTACTGCGACTTTAATTCACATTTTGAGTACTAATAAATACAAGAGTGGCTGTTTATGTTTCTTCCTTAAATCGGTGGTATTTTCCGTGCATCTTAATATAACATTTTGTCATTGTAAGGGAAAATATTCACTCTTTTTTAACCTCATTAGATGGTTACTTTGGTGTGTGTGTGTGTGTGTGTGTGTGTGTGTGTGTGTGTGTGTGTGTGTGTGTGTGTGTGTGTGTGTGTGTGTGTGTGTGTGTGTGTGTGTGTGTGTGTTCTTGTATTTCTACCTTTCTTGATACATCAACAAGGAAAAGTAGCTTCCATATGAGGAGGTGTGAACAAGTGATGACATAAATCATGGTCCCAATACAGAAAACCATTGCATCTAATAGAGAATGTCTCATTTGCACCCCTGGTGGTGAAATCTATCAAAATGTGGGTAGTCCCAAAAAGGAGGGATTTTTTTTTTTATATTGACTGTGTGTCGCTTTTAAAAGTGCTCCCCCTCTGGTCAACATATGAAAAAGCAAGTGTGTGTAAGAAATTGAAATGCGCCACCTTTGGCCAAAATTAATTAATTTAAAAAATAAAAATATGTATATAGAGACATACTGTGATAAGTTGAAGTAAATAATGAAGATTAAAAACCAATTACAAACAAAAAAAATTATAATTAAATAAATTAACTAAAAGCAGTCTATTTCTCACAATGTGTAATTTTTTTTTTGTAAAATTGGGAACAATTTCTCATATTCTTTCTGTTTCCGTAATGTTGCAATATTTTTTGGTAAAATATTACTTTATGTAGTAAAACAATTACTTTTGAATGCAAAATGGTGACATTTGTCATACAAAATTCGGACTTTTATCGCAACATTGTTTGTCAGTCTTGTAAAACAGTGACTTTTTTTTAGTAAAATTATTAATTTTGTCATCATTTTGCTAATATTGTAATACTGCCAACATTTTAAAGTCTTCTTATAAAATTGTGAGATTTGTCGAGTAAAATGACGATTCTTTTCATCAAATTGCCAACATTTGAAGCGTTTTTTTTTTTGTAAAATTGCGACTCACATTGCGTAAAATTCCAACTTTTATCATAATATTGCACAAATATTCAGTTTTTCTTGTAACATTTTGACTTGCGTCGAGTAAAATGACGACCTTTATTGTAATACTGCCAACATTCCGAGTTTTTATTGTGAAATTGTGACCTTTTTCTTGTGAAATTCCAACTCATTTTTCACAACAAGCTTTTTTATATTTGCATAGTATGTATATATTATTAATGTTGTAAATACACATCTTTATATATCTAGTAAGGGTGGTCCTAAAGAGGTAGGGATTTTTTTTATATTGACTCTGTGTTGCTTTTAAAAGTGCTCCCCCTCTGGTCAACATATGAAATAACAAGTGTGTGTAAGATATTGAAATGCGCCCCCTTTGGCCAAAACTAATGAAACTTTTTTTTTTTTTTTTTAATGTATATAGAGACATACTGTCATAACTTGAAGTAAATAATGAACATTAAAAAACCAATTACAAACAAAAAAATTAAAATTAAATAATTTAACTAAAAGCAGTGTTTTTCTCACATTGTGTCAACTTTTTTTATATATATAAAATTGGGAAAAATGTCTCATATTGTTTCTGTTTCTGTAATATTGAAATATTTTCTCGTTAAATATTACTTTATGTAGTAAAACAATTACTTTTGAATGCAAAATGGTGACATTTATCATATAAAATTCTGACTTTTATCGCAACATTGCCAATTTGTTTGTCAGTCTTGTAAAACAGTGACATTTTTTTAGTAAAATTATGACTTTTGTCATCATTTTGCTAATATTGTAATACTGCCAACATTTTAAAGTCTTCTTATAAAATTGTGAGATTTGTCGAGTAAAAGTACGACTCTTTTCATAAAATTGCCAACATTTTAAGCGTTTTTTTTTGTAAAATTGCGACTCACATTGCGTAAAATTCCAACTTTTATCATAATATTGCACCAAAGTTCAGTTTTTCTTGTAAAATGTTGACTTGCATCGAGTAAAATAACGACCTTTATTGTTATACTGCCAACATTCCGAGTTTTTCTCGTGAAATTGTGACCTTTATCTTGTGAAATTGTGACCTTTTTCTTGTGAAATTCCAACTCATTTTTCACAACAAGCTTTTTTATATTTGCATAGTATGTATATATTATTAATGTTGTAAATACTAATCTTTATATATCTAATAAGGGTGGTCCTAAAGAGGTAGGCATTATTCGAAGGTCTCAAGAAAGTACAAAATACAAGAACGTGTGTGTGTGTGTGTGTGTGTTCTTATATTTCTACCATTCTTGAGACATCAACAAGGAAAAGTAGCTTCCATATGAGGAGGTGTGAACAAGTGACATAAATCATGGTCCCAATACGGAAAACCATTGCATCTAATAGAGAATGTCTCATTTGTACACCTGGTGGTCAAATCTATCAAAATGAGGGTGGTCCCAAAAAGGAAAGATTTTTCAAATTCACTGTGTGTCGGTTTTAAAAGTGCTCCCCCTCTGGTCAACATATGAAATAACAAGTGTGTGTAAGGAAATCGAAATGTGCCCCCTTTGGCCAAGATTAATTAAAAAATAAAAAATAAATTATATAGAGACATACTGTCATAACTTGAAGTAAATAATGAAGATTAAAAAACAATTACACACAAATAAATTACAATTAAATAAATTAACTAAAAGCAGTCTATTTCTCACAATGTGTCACTATTTTTATTTCATTTTACAAAATTGGGAACAATTTCTCATTTACTTTCTGTTTCTGTAATATTGCAATATTTTCTCGTAAAATATTACTTTATGTAGTAAAACAATTACTTTTGAATGCAAAATGGTACAAAATTCTGACTTTTATCGCAACATTGCCAATTTTTTTGTCGTTCTTGTAGAACAGTGACTTTTTTTTAGTAAATTGACTGTGTGTCGCTTTTAAAAGTGCTCTTCCTCTGGTCAACATATGAAATAACAAGTGTGTGTAAGATATTGAAATGCGTCACCTTTGGCCAAAATTAATTTATAAAAATTAAAACATGTATATAGAGACATACTGTCATAACTTGAAGTAAATAATAAAAATCAAACAACAATTACAAACAAAAAAAATACAAATTGAATAAATTAACTAAAAGCAGTATTTTTTTCACAATGTGTCGACTTTTTTGTTTTATAAAATTCGGAACAATTTCTCATATTCTTTATGTTTCTGTAATATTGCAATATTTTCTCGTAAAATATTAATTTATGTAGTATAACAATTACTTTTTAATCCAAAATGGTGACATTTGTCATGTAAAATTCTGACTTTTAGCGCAGCATTGCCAATTTTTTTGTCGTTCTTGTAAAATAGTGACATTTTTCTTTTAGGAAAATTCCAACTTTTAGCATAAATTGCACAAATGTTCAATTTTTCTTGTAAAATGTCGACCTTTATTGTAATACTGCCAACATTCTGAGTTTTTCTCGTGAAATTGTGACCTTTTTCTTGTGAAATTCCAACTCATTTTTCACAACAAGCTTTTTTATGTGTGCATAGTATGTATATATTATTAATGTTGTAAATACACATCTTTATATATCTAGTAAGGGTGGTCCTAAAGAGGTAGGCATTTTTTTATATTGACTCTGTGTCGCTTTTAAAAGTGCTCCTCCTCTGGTCAACATATGAAATAACAAGTGTGTGTAAGATATTGAAATGCGCCCCCTTTGGCCAAAATTAATTTAAAAAAAATGTTTTTTTAAATGTATATAGAGACATACAGTGATAAGTTGAAGTAAATAATGAAGATTAAAAACCAATTACAAACAAAAAAAAATGTAATTAAATAAATTAACTAAAAGCAATCTTTTTCTCACAATGTGTCGACTTTTTATTTTAATGAAATTCGGAACAATTTCTCATATTTTTCTGTTTCTGTAATGTTGCAATATTTTCTCGTAAAATATTACTTTATGTAGTAAAATAGTTACTTTTTAATGCAAAATTTTGACATTTGTCATATAAAATTCTGACATTTATCGCAACATTGCCAATTTTTTTGTCGTTCTTGTAAAACAGTGACTTTTTTTTTAGTAAATTGACTGTGTGTCGCTTTTAAAAGTGCTCCTCCTCTGGTCAACATATGAAATAACAAGTGTGTGTAAGATATTGAAATGCGCCACCTTTGGCCAAAATTAATTTATAAAAATTAAAACATGTATATAGAGACATACTGTCATAACTTGAAGTAAATAAAGAAAATTAAAAAACAATTACAAACAAAAAAAATACAAATTAAATAAATTAACTAAAAGCAGTCTTTTTTTCACAATGTGTCGACTTTTTTTGTTTTATAAAATTGGGAACAATTTCTCATATTCTTTATGTTTCTGTAATATTGCAATATTTTCTCGTAAAATATTACTTTATGTAGTAAAACAATTACTTTTTAATCCAAAATGGGGACATTTGTCATGTAAAATTCTGACTTTTATTGCAGCATTGCCAATTTTTTTGTCGTTCTTGTAAAATAGTGACATTTTTCTTTTAGTAAAATTCCAACTTTTAGCATAAATTGCACAAATGTTCAGTTGTTCTTGTAAAATGACGACCTTTATTGTAATATTGCCAACATTCCGAGTTTTTCTCGGGAAATTGTGACCTTTTTCTTGTGAAATTCAATCAATCAATCAATCAATCAACCAATGTTTATTTATATAGCCCTAAATCACAAGTGTCTCAAAGGGCTGTACAAGCCACAACGACATCCTCGGTACAGAGCACAAATTCCAACTCATTTTTCACAACAAGCTTTTTTATGTTTGCATAGTATGTATATATTATTAATGTTGTAAATACACATCTTTATATATCTAGTAAGGGTGGTCCTAAAGAGGTAGCCATTATTCGGAGGTCTCAAGAAAGTACAAAATACAAGAAAGTGTGTGCGTGCGTGCGTGTGTGTGTGTGTGTGTGTGTTCTTGTATTTCTACCCTTCTTGAGACATCAATCAATCAATCAATCAATGTTTATTTATATAGCCCTAAATCACAAGTGTCTCAAAGGGCTGTACAAGCCACAACGACATCCTCGGTACAGGAAAAGTAGCTTCCATATGAGGAGGTGTGAACAAGTGATGACATAAATCATGGTCCCAATACAGAAAACCATTGCATCTAATAGAGAATGTCTCTTTTGCACCCCTGGTGGTCAAAATGAGGGTGGTCCCAAAAAGGAGGGATTTTTTTTATATTGACTGTGTGTCGCTTTTAAAAGTGCTCCCCCTCTGGTCAACATATGAAATAACAAGTGTGTGTAAGAAATTAAAATGCGCCCCCTTTGGCCAAAATTAATTAATAAAAAATAAAAAATAATATGTATATAGAGACATAATGTGATAAGTTGAAGTAAATAATGAAGATTGAAAACCAATTCCAAAAAAAAAAAAAAAATTAAATAAATTAACTAAAAGCAATCTTTTTCTCAAAATGTGTCGACTTTTAAAAAAAAAATGAAATTGAGAACAATTTCTCATATTTTTCTGTTTCTGTAATGTTGCAATATTTTCTCGTAAAATATTACTTTATGTGGTAAAACAATTGCTTTTTAATGCAAAATGGTGACATTTGTCATATAAAATTCTGACATTTATCGCAACATTGCACATTTGTTTGTTGTTCTTGTAAAACAGTGACATTTTTTTTAGTAAAATGATGATCTTTGTCATCATTTTGCCAAGTTAAATTCCAAACATTATTGTAATATTGCCAACATTTTAAAGTCTTCTTATAAAATTGTGAGTTTTGTCGAGTAAAATGACGACTCTTTTCATCAAATTGCCAACATTTGAAGCGTTTTTTTGTAAAATTGCGTCTCTCATTGCGTAAAATTCCAACTTTTAGCATAATATTGCACAAATATTCCGTTTTTTTAGTAAAATTTTGACTTGTGTCGAGTAAAATGACGACCTTTATTGTAGACTGCCAACATTCCGAGTTTTTCTCGGGAAATTGTGACCTTTTTCTTGTGAAATTCCAACTCATTTTCCACAACAAGCTTTTTTATGTTTGCATAGTATGTATATATTATTAATGTTGTAAATACACATCTTTATATATCTAGTAAGGGTGGTCCTAAAGAGGTAGCCATTATTCGGAGGTCTCAAGAAAGTACAAAATACAAGAAAGTGCGTGCGTGCGTGAGTGCGTGTGTGTGTGTGTGTGTGTGTGTGTGTGTGTGTGTGTGTGTGTGTGTGTGTGTGTGTGTGTGTGTGTATTCTTGTATTTCTACCCTTCTTGAGACATCAATCAATCAATCAATCAATGTTTATTTATATAGCCCTAAATCACAAGTGTCTCAAAGGGCTGTACAAGCCACAACGACATCCTCGGTACAGGAAAAGTAGCTTCCATATGAGGAGGTGTGAACAAGTGATGACATAAATCATGGTCCCAATACGGAAAACCATTGCATCTAATAGAGAATGTCTCTTTTGCACCCCTGGTGGTCAAAATGAGGGTGGTCCCAAAAAGGAGGGATTTTTTTTATATTGACTGTGTGTCGCTTTTAAAAGTGCTCCCCCTCTGGTCAACATATGAAATAACAAGTGTGTGTAAGAAATTAAAATGCGCCCCCTTTGGCCAAAATTAATTAATAAAAAATAAAAAATAATATGTATATAGAGACATAATGTGATAAGTTGAAGTAAATAATGAAGATTGAAAACCAATTACAAAAAAAAAAATTAAAATTAAATAAATTAACTAAAAGCAATCTTTTTCTCAAAATGTGTCGACTTTTAAAAAAAAAATGAAATTGAGAACAATTTCTCATATTTTTCTGTTTCTGTAATGTTGCAATATTTTCTCGTAAAATATTACTTTATGTGGTAAAACAATTGCTTTTTAATGCAAAATGGTGACATTTGTCATATAAAATTCTGACATTTATCGCAACATTGCCAATTTGTTTGTTGTTCTTGTAAAACAGTGACATTTTTTTTAGTAAAATGATGATCTTTGTCATCATTTTGCCAAGTTAAATTCCAAAAATTATTGTAATATTGCCAACATTTTAAAGTCTTCTTATAAAATTGTGAGTTTTGTCGAGTAAAACGACGACTCTTTTCATCAAATTGCCAACATTTGAAGCGTTTTTTTTGTAAAATTGCGTCTCTCATTGCGTAAAATTCCAACTTTTAGCATAATATTGCACAAATATTCCGTTTTTTTAGTAAAATTTTGACTTGTGTCGAGTAAAATGACGACCTTTATTGTAGACTGCCAACATTCCGAGTTTTTCTCGTGAAATTGTGACCTTTTTCTTGTGAAATTCCAACTCATTTTCCACAACAAGCTTTTTTATGTTTGCATAGTATGTATATATTATTAATGTTGTAAATACACATCTTTATATATCTAGTAAGGGTGGTCCTAAAGAGGTAGGCATTTTTTTATATTGACTCTGTGTCGCTTTTAAAAGTGCTCCTCCTCTGGTCAACATATGAAATAACAAGTGATATGATAACTTTTGTCATCATTTTGCCAGTATTGCAATATTGGCAACATTTTAAAGTCTTCTTATAAAATTGTGAGTTTTGTCGAGTAAAATTATGACTCTTTTCATAAAATTGCCAACATTTTAAGCGTTCTTTTGTAAAATTGCGGCTGTCATTGCGTAAAATTCCAACTTTTTTCATAATATCGCACAAATGTTCAGTTTTTCTTCTAAAATTTTGACTTGCGTCGAGTAAAATGACGACCTTTATTGTAATACTGCCGACATTCCGAGTTTTTCTTGTGAAATTGTGACCTTTTTCTTGTGAAATTCCAACTCATTTTCCACAACAAGCTTTTTTATGTTTGCATAGTATGTATATATTATTAATGTTGTAAATACACATCTTTATATATCTAGTAAGGGTGGTCCTAAAGAGGTAGGCATTATTCGGAGGTCTGAATGTGTGTGTGTGTGCGTGCGTGCGTGTGTGTGTGTGTGTGTGTTGAGAACATCAGTGGGAGTGCACAATGATGCAGGTTAATATAGCCTCCAGAGCAGCTATATTAATCATGGGCAAACATTAAACAGGACGTTGGAGATGAATATGAACCGCTGGTCAGGCCCACAAAGCTCAAGCTCATTCTCTGCAAGATGCCTTTTTTTTTTTTGTCTTTCACACGCTTTTCTCAAACAAGCTTCCACTATCAACATGGTTGAAGTTTCATTCCATTCAACGAGGATGGCAGAGAGAGAGAGAGAGAGAAGTCGATGGAACGCCCACTCGAGTCAAACCAAAAAAAAAAAAAACAAATCGGCATTCAGCACTTTTTTTTTGGAGGGGGAAGTTTTCCCCCGTCTTCTCCGGGCAACAAACACTCTGTTCATGCACGTCAGAGGCAGACATGGAGGAGAGAGGAGGAGACAGGAGGAGGAGACATAGAAGACTCAACTTACTTCTGAGCTCTGCGGTGATCGAGCAAAACAAAAGACAGAAGACAGTACAGTTTTAACTCCACGACATTCACTGCGACCTTCACACTTCTCACTGTGGGGGTCAAAGGGCGTCGGGGCGGGGGGGGGGAGGGAGGAGAGGGAGGAGGGCTGGGGAGGACCATTACAATAGTGTGTGTGTGTGTGTGTGTCACAGGAATGATGATTCTTGTACTTTCCCCCCTAAAAGTTGTTAAAGGCGCAGGACTTACTGGTGGATGGCTTGCAGGAACTTGCGTTGGTGTTTCCGCACCTTGGCGTGATCGATCTTCTTCACCAGCTTGGTGTGTTTGTAGATGAGCCATGTTTCCCTGAGTACATTGGCAGCTGTGTTCTTCACCTGTGGAACCACGTCAATTATTTAATAAGCCCTTTAGAAGCATTGAAGATAAACGGACTCAATTTAAGAAATTGAATAGATTGTATTTGACATCTTCTCCGCTGTTTAAAATTGGTGTAGACCAGGGGTCACCAACCTTTTTGAAACCAAGAGCTACTTCTTGGGTACTGATTAATGCGAAGGGCTACCAGTTTGATACACACTTAAATAAACTGCCAGAAATAGCCAATTTGCTCAATTTACCTTTAACTCTATGTTATTATTAATCATTAATGATATTTACACTTAATTGAACGGTTTAAAAGAGGAGAAAACACGAAAAAAATGACAATTCAATTTTGAAACATAGTTTATCTTCAATTTCGACTCTTTAAAATTCAAAATTCTACCGAAAAAAAGAAGAGAAAAACTAGCTAATTCGAATCTTTTCATGGAACATCATTAGTAATTTTTCCTGATTAAGATTAATTTTAGAATTTTGATGACATGTTTTAAATAGGTTAAAATCCAATCTACACTTTGTTAGAATATATAACAAATTGGACCAAGCTATATTTCTAACAAAGACAAATCATTATTTCTTCTAGATTTTCCGGAACAAAATTTTTAAAAGAAATTCAAAAGACTTTGAAATAAGATTTAAATTTGATTCTACAGATTTTCTAGATTTGCCAGAATATTTTTTTTTAATTTTAATCATAATAAGTTTGAAGAAATATTTCACAAATATTCTTCGTCGAAAAAACAGAAGCTAAAATGAAGAATTAAATTAAAATGTATTTATTATTCTTTACAATAAAAACATTTTTTTTACTTGAACATTGATTTAAATTGTCAGGAAAGAAGAGGAAGGAATTTAAAAGGTAAAAAGGTATATGTGTTTAAAAATTCTTAAATCATTTTGAAGGTTGTATTTTTTCTCTAAAATTGTCTTTCTGAAAATTATAAGAAGCAAAGTAAAAAAATGAATGCATTTATTTAAACAAGTGAAGACCAAGTCTTTAAAATATTTTCTTGGATTTTCAAATTCTATTTGAGTTTTGTCTCTCTTAGAATTAAAAATGTTGAGCTAAGCCAGACCAGCTTGCTAGTAAATAAATACAATTTAAAAAATAGAGGCAGCTCACTGGTAAGTGCTGCTATTTGAGCTATTTTTAGAACAGGCCAGCGGGCTACTCATCTGGTCCCTACGGGCTACCTGGTGCCCGCGGGCACCGCGTTGGTGACCCCTGGTGTAGTAGATAGCAAGTTATGTATGATGTGTCGGGCTGCCGAGGCAACTCTTGTTCATTTATTGCGGGAATGTCAGAGAATAAAAGAGTTATGGTTGAAAACAACAAAAGAAGCAATCACAGTCCTTAATATAAACATCCCAGTGACACTGCAAACTTGTATTCTTGGGGATCTCCATCAATTTAGTAACGTGTCATCAAAGAGTAAAAATGCTTTTCTTTCAATATGCATCATAACAAAAAGGGTAATATTAAAAAAATGGATAGATGTTGATAGTCCAACTCATACTGACTGGTACACACAAGCTAGGGAGATGATATCAGTAGAAAAAACTGCATTTAGTTAAGATAATAATGAGTCATATATTGGAATATGGGATCCATTATTTAAATTTGTTTCAACTATTAAATGAACCAAAATATGACTTATTATATCATTGTGCAAAATATTGGACACAATGTGTTGTCAAGATTGTCAGATGTGATGCAAGTGTAAGCCACTGTGACACTATTGTTCATTTCTAATTTTTTTTATTAATTTTTATTAATGTTTTTAATGATAATATCAATGAGGGTTTTTTTAATCACTGCTATTTTGAAATTATTACTAATATTGATGCTGTTGTCGATAATGTTCATTTTTGTTTCACTACATTTGTATTGTCCCGTGTCATGTTTGTGTGTCCTCAATTGCTCTGTTTGTTATTGTTCTTAACGTTGCTGGGACGGGTTTGGTTTTGGAATTGGATTGCATGATGGTGGTATTGTTGTGTATTGTTTTGTTGATTGATTAATAAATTCATTAAAAAAAAATGAAAAAAAATAAATAAAAATTATTTAATTTTTCCCTGCGCTTTGAGACCTGCGGCTTACAAAAACAATGCGGCTTATTTAATTTTTTTAAATCAAAAGTACATTGGCAGCTGTGTTCTTCACCTGTAAAACCACATCAATTATTTTATTTTTCCCTACGCTTTGAAACCTGCGGCTTACAAAAACGATGTGGCTTATTCAAAAATGTTTGATTAAAAGTACATTGTTCTTCACCTGTGAAATCACATCAATAATTTTATTTTTTCCTACGCTTTGAGACCTGCGGCTTACAAAAACAATGCGGCTTTTTTTTTTTTTTAATCAAAAGTACATTGGCAGCTGTGTTCTTCACCTGTAAAACCACATCAATTTTTATTTTTTCCCCTACACTTTGACACCTGCTGCTTACAAAATCGATGCGACTTATTTACATTTTGTCATCACAATAAATTGGCAGCTGTGTTCTTCACCTGTAAAACCCACATCAAATTAATGTTTTTTTTTCCTACGCTTTGAGACCTGCGGCTTACAAAAAACAATGCGGCTAATTTATAATTTTTTCATCAAAAGTACATTGGCAGCTGTGTTCTTCACCTGTGAAACTACATCAATCATTTATTTTTTTCCCTACGCTTTGAGACCTGCGGTTTATTTAAATTTTTTTAATCAAAAGTACATTGGCAGCTGTGTTCTTCACCTGTAAAACTACATCAATTATTTTATTTTATTTCTTCCCCCTACGCTTTGACACCTGCTGCTTACAAAAATGATGCGGCTAATTTCTAAATTTTTCATCAAAAGTACATTGGCAGCTGTGTTCTTCACCTGTGAAACTACATCAATTATTTTTTTCCCTACGCTTTGAGACCTGCGGCTTACAAAAACGATGCGGCTAATTTTTTTTAAATTTTTCATCAAAAGTACATTGGCAGCTGTGTTCTTCACCTGTGAAACCACATCAATTTAATGTTGTTTTGTCCTACGCTTTGAGACCTGCGGCTTACAAAGACGATGCGGCTAATTAAAAAATGTTTAATCAAAAGTACATTGCTAGCTGTGTTCTTCACCTGTAAAACCACATCAATTATTTTATTTTCCCCTACGCTTTGAAACCTGCTGCTTACAAAAAACGATGCAGCTAATTTATAATTTTTTCATCAAAAGTACATTGGCAGCTGTGTTCTTCACCTGTGAAACTACATAAAACAACTTTCCTACGCTTTGAAAACTGCGGCTTACAAAAACGATGCGGCTAATGTTTTTGGATTTTTCATCAAAAGTACATTGGCAGCTGTGCTCTTCACCTGTAAAACCACACCAATTTAGTCGCTCCTCAGGTCTACGGGTGTATCTCAATACATTTACTTTTTTTCCTACGCTTTGAACCCTGCGGCTTACAAAAGCGGTGCGGCTAATTTATGGATTTTTCATCAAAAGTACATTGACAGCTGTGTAATTCACCTGTAAAACCACATCAACTCATACGCCATTCGGTCGCTCCTCGGGTGTACGGGTGCATTTCAATACATTTGACTTTTTTCCTACGCTTTGAACCCTGCGGCTTACAAAAACGGTGCGGCTAATCCATGGATTTTTCATCAACATTGGCAGCTGTGTTCTTCACCTGTAAAACCACATTTTGCTGAACATATGAAAGAAGATTTTTTGATGCTAAAAAACACTGTACTTTTTAGAGGCGGTATAGTACCGAATATGATTCATTAGTATCGCGGTACTATACTAATACCGGTATACTGTACAACACTGGTGTATAGACTGCCATGCTATATTGCAGAAAAGGTGTTGCATGTTATAGATGTGTGCCGTTAGAACAACTTTCACACACTTTTGAAAAGAAGCGTGTTTAAATGGGTGTTGGACTCAAAGCCAAAGACGATGCTTTGGTTCACTCACTCGTTTGCAGAGTTGCGTGTCCATCATGAAGTTGTGGACGTGCTTCTCTGCCTTGGTCAGCTCCAGCTTCCTGGCCACCACTGCAACCACGAGCGCAGTGCAGCCAGCTCCCTGTGGCACAAACACTCTCTCAACATACACATTTCTTCCATTTCTTAAATGTAACTAAGCTACAAGTTACTCCCCATTAAATGTAACTAAGCTACAAGTTACTCTATATTAAATGTAGCCAAGGTACAAGTTACTCTCCATTTAATGTATCTAAGCTACAAGTTACTCTCCATTAAATGTAACTAAGCTACAAGTTACTCTCCATTAAATGTAACAAAGCTACAAGTTATTCTCCATTAAATGTAGCTAAGCTACAAGTTACTGTCCATTAAATGTAGCTAAACTACAAGTTACTCTCCATTAAATGTTACTAAGTTACAAATTACTCTCTATTAAATCTAGCTACGCTACAAGTTACTCTCCATTAAATGTAGCTAAGCTACAAGTTACTCTCTGTTAAATGTAACTAAGCTACAAATTACTCTTTATTAAATCTAGCTAAGCTACAAGTTACTCTCCATTAAATGGAGCTAAGCAACAAGTTACTCTGTTAAATGTAACTAAGCTACAAGTTATTCTCCATTAAATGTAGCTAAGCTACAAGTTACTGTCCATTAAATGTAGCTAAACTACAAGTTACTCTCCATTAAATGTTACTAAGTTACAAATTACTCTCTATTAAATCTAGCTACGCTACAAGTTACTCTCCATTAAATGGAGCTAAGCTACAAGTTACTCTGTTAAATGTAACTAAGCTACAAATTACTCTTTATTAAATCTAGCTACGCTACAAGTTACTCTCCATTAAATGTAACTAAGCTACAAGTTACTCTCCATTAAATGTAGCTAAGCTACAAGTTACTCTCCATTAAATGTAACTAAGCTACAAGTTACTCTCCATTATATGTAGCTAAGCTACACATGACTTTCCATGAAATGTAACTAAGCTTCAACTTACTCTCCATTAAATGTAACTAAGCTACAAGTTACTCCCCCTTAAATGTAACTAAGCTACAAGTTATTCTCCATTAAATGTAGCTATGCAACAAGCTACTCTCCATTGAATGTAACTAAGCTACAAGTTACTCTCCATTAAATGGAGCTAAACTACAAGTTACTACCCATTAAATGTAGCTAAGCTACAAGTTACTCCCCATTAAATGTAACAAAGCTACAAGTTACTCTCCATTAAATGTAGCTAAGCTACAAGTTACCCTCCATTAAATGTAACTAAGCTACAAGTTACTCTCCATTATATGTAGCTAAGCTACACATGACTTTCCATGAAATGTAACTAAGCTTCAAATTACTCTCCATTAAATGTAACTAAGCTACAAGTTACTCCCCCTTAAATGTAACTAAGCTACAAGTTACTCTCCATTAAATGTAGCTAAGCTACAAATTATTCTCCATTAAATGCAAATAAAATACAACTTACTCTCCATTAAATGTAACTAAGATACAAGTTACTCACCCTTAAATGTAACTAAGCTACAAGTTACTCTCCATTAAATGTAACTAAGCTACAAGTTACCCTCCATTAAATGTAGCTACTCTACAAGTTACCTTCCATTAAATGTAGTTAAGCTACAAGTTACTCTCCATTAAATGTAACTAAGCTACAAGTTACCCTCCATTAATTGTAGCTACGCTACAAGTTACTCTCCATTAAATGTAACTAAGCTACAAGTTACTCTCCATTAAATGTAGCTAAGCTACAAGTTATTCTCCATTAAATGTAGCTAAGCTACAAGTTACTCTCCATTAAATGTAACTAAGCTACAAGTTACCCTCCATTAAATGTAGCTATGCTACAAGTTACTCTCCATTGAATGTAACTAAGCTACAAGTTACTCTCCATTAAATGGAGCTAAGCTACAAGTTACTACCCATTAAATGTAGCTAAGCTACAAGTTACTCCCCATTAAATGTAACAAAGCTACAAGTTACTCTCCATTAAATGTAGCTAAGCTACAAGTTACTCTCCATTAAATGTAACTAAGCTACAAGTTACTCTCCATTATATGTAGCTAAGCTACACATGACTTTCCATGAAATGTAACTAAGCTTCAACTTACTCTCCATTAAATGTAACTAAGCTACAAGTTACTCCCCCTTAAATGTAACTAAGCTACAAGTTACTCTCCATTAAATGTAACTAAGCTACAAGTTACTCTATATTAAATGTAGCCAAGGTACAAGTTACTCTCCATTTAATGTATCTAAGCTACAAGTTACTCTCCATTAAATGTAACTAAGCTACAAGTTACTCTCCATTAAATGTAACAAAGCTACAAGGTATTCTCCATTAAATGTAGCTAAGCTACAAGTTACTGTCCATTAAATGTAGCTAAACTACAAGTTACTCTCCATTAAATGTTACTAAGTTACAAATTACTCTCTATTAAATCTAGCTACGCTACAAGTTACTCTCCATTAAATGTAGCTAAGCTACAAGTTACTCTCTGTTAAATGTAACTAAGGTACAAATTACTCTTTATTAAATCTAGCTAAGCTACAAGTTACTCTCCATTAAATGGAGCTAAGCTACAAGTTACTCTGTTAAATGTAACTAAGCTACAAATTACTCTTTATTAAATCTAGCTACGCTACAAGTTGCTCTCCATTAAATGTAACTAAGCTACAAGTTACTCTCCATTACATGTAGCTAAGCTACAAGTTACTCTCCATTAAATGTAACTAAGCTACAAGTTACTCTCCATTATATGTAGCTAAGCCACACATGACTTTCCATGAAATGTAACTAAGCTTCAACTTACGCTCCATTAAATGTAACTAAGCTACAAGTTACTCCCCCTTAAATGTAACTAAGCTACAAGTTACTCTCCATTAAATGTAACTAAGCTACAAGTTACTCTATATTAAATGTAGCCAAGGTACAAGTTACTCTCCATTTAATGTATCTAAGCTACAAGTTACTCTCCATTAAATGTAACTAAGCTACAAGTTACTCTCCATTAAATGTAACAAAGCTACAAGTTATTCTCCATTAAATGTAGCTAAGCTACAAGTTACTGTCCATTAAATGTAGCTAAACTACAAGTTACTCTCCATTAAATGTTACTAAGTTACAAATGACTCTCTATTGAATCTAGCTACGCTACAAGTTACTCTCCATTAAATGTAGCTAAGCTACAAGTTACTCTCTGTTAAATGTAACTAAGGTACAAATTACTCTTTATTAAATCTAGCTAAGCTACAAGTTACTCTCCATTAAATGGAGCTAAGCTACAAGTTACTCTGTTAAATGTAACTAAGCTACAAATTACTCTTTATTAAATCTAGCTACGCTACAAGTTACTCTCCATTAAATGTAACTAAGCTACAAGTTACTCTCCATTAAATGTAGCTAAGCTACAAGTTACTCTCCATTAAATGTAACTAAGCTACAAGTTACTCTCCATTATATGTAGCTAAGCTACACATGACTTTCCATGAAATGTAACTAAGCTTCAACTTACTCTCCATTAAATATAACTAAGCTACAAGTTACTCCCCCTTAAATGTAACTAAGCTACAAGTTACTCTCCATTAAATGTAGCTAAGCTACAAATTATTCTCCATTAAATGCAAATAAAATACAACTTACTCTCCATTAAATGTAACTAAGATACAAGTTACTCACCCTTAAATGTAACTAAGCTACAAGTTGCTCTCCATTAAATGTAACTAAGCTACAAGTTATCCTCCATTAAATGTAGCTACGCTACAAGTTACCTTCCATTAAATGTAGTTAAGCTACACGTTACTCTCCATTAAATGTAACTAAGCTACAAGTTACTCTCCATTAAATGTAGCTAAGCTACAAGTTACTCTCCATTAAATGTAACTAAGCTACAAGTTACTCTCCATTAAATGGAGCTAAACTACAAGTTACTACCCATTAAATGTAGCTAAGCTACAAGTTACTCCCCATTAAATGTAACAAAGCTACAAGTTACTCTCCATTAAATGTAGCTAAGCTACAAGTTACTCTCCATTAAATGTAACTAAGCTACAAGTTACTCTCCATTAAATGTAGCTAAGCTACAAGTTACTCTCCATTAAATGTAGCTAAGCTACAAGTTACTCTCCATTAAATGTAACTAAGCTACAAGTTACTCTCCATTAAATGTAGCTAAGCTACAAGTTAGTGTCCATTAAATGTAACTAAGCTACAAGTGACTCTCCATTAAATGTAACTAAGCTACAAGTTACTCTCCATTAAATGCAACTAAGCTACAAGTTACTTTCCATTAAATGTAGCTAAGCCACAAATTATCATTTTATTTGACCCAAAAGTCAAACAGAATGCTCCCCCCAGTAACCTGGACCCCCCTGATGCCTTATTTTTAATACGGTGACCTCGGCACTCTGACCCCGTATCTCAGCGACTGTGTCACAAACCTGGGGGTAAAGTTCGACTCAGATTTTAAATTCGAAAAACAAATCAGCAGCGTCGTTCAAAAAAGCTTTTATCAATTACGCCAAATAGCGAAAGTGAAACCGCTTCCATCAGGACATGATCTCGAGAAATTAATCCACGCCCTTATCTCGACTCGCTTAGACTACTGCAATGCCCTGTATGTAGGCATTAGCCCGCCTGCAGCTCGTGCAGAACTCTGCTGCTCGTCTGCTAACACAGACCCGCAGACGTGAGCACATCACCCCTATATTAGCGTCCCTTCACCGGCTCCCTGTGCGTTACCGAATCAACTTTAAACTCCTTTTATTTGTTTTTAAATGTCTAAACAACCTCGCGCCAACATATCTCTCCGACCTCCTTCAGCCTTACTGCCCCACCCGATCCCTAAGATCAGCCGATCAGCTGCTACTGACGGTCCCTGACACAAGGCTGAAGCTTAGAGGTGACAGAGCTTTCGCCGCTGCTGCTCCCACGACCTACCTCTGAGTGTTAGACAAGCCTCCTCTCTTCCTGTTTTTAAATCTCTCTTAAAAACATACTTATATTCCATGGCTTTTAACACTGAGTGATATTCATCCTGCAATGGCGCCCCATAATACACCTGCTGTGAAGCTGGTTTTATGTTTTATTTATTTTATTTTATTTATTTATTTTTGATCGTGTTCTGTTTGTGTTGTGTTGTGTTTGCTCGGTTCTCGTATTATCTTTTAACCTGCCCATTGTACAGCACTTTGGCTACCCCTGTGGTCAATTTTAAATGGGCTTTATAAATAAAGTTGATTTGATTTAATACCATCGTCACAAATCTTGCTTGCAGTTTTTAGCAAAAACTAAATGGGTTTTATCTTTTAACGCCTTTGAGCGCGTAATCCATGCTTTGATTTTATCACGTTTGGACGACTGCAACTTCCTCTACGTTGGAATGAAGCAGGCCTCGATTTGTAGCTCGTCCAAAATGCTGCTCGCCTTTTAACCGTCAAATTTCAGTATTTTACAAGAACAGCAAAAAAAATTGGCAATATTGTGTACTTTTCCTTGTTGATGTCTCAAGAAGGGTAAAAATACTAAAAAACACACACACACACACACGCTGCGAAAAATGCCTACCTCTTTAGGACCACCCTTTCTAGATATATAAAGATGTGTATTTACAACATTAATAATATACAGGTATACATATTATGCAAGTATAAAAAAGCTTGTTGGAATTTCACAAGAAAAAATTCTGAATTTTGGCAGTATTATATCAAAAGTCGTAATTTTACTCAACGCAAGTCAAAATTTTACAAGAAAAACTGAACATTTGTGCAATATTATGATAAAAGTTGGAATTTTACTCAATAACAGTCGCAATTTTACAAGAAATCTTAAAATGATGGCAATTTTAGAGTCGTAATTTTACTCGACAAAAGTCCCATTTTAAAACAAAACGTAAAAATGTTGGCAATATTATAATCGTAATCTGGTTTTTACTTGGCAAAATTATAACAAAAGTCATTATTTCACTCAAAAAATTTCAATATTTTACAAGAACAGCAAAAAAAATTGGCAATATTGTGATAAAAGTCAGAAATATATATATATATATATATATATATATATATATATATATATATATATATATATATATATATATATATATATATATATATATATATATATATATATATATATACAGTATATACTGTATATATACATATATATATATATATACAGTATATACTGTATATATACACTGCATATATATATTTATATATATATATATATATATATATATATATATATATATATATATATATATATATATATATATATATATATATATATATATATATATATATATATATATATATCAAAAGTTGTAATTTTACTCAACGCAAGTCAAAATTTTACAAGAAAAACTGAACATTTGTGCAATATTATGATAAAAGTTAATAAAATAATCGGAATTTTACTTGGCAAAATGATGACAAAAGTCATCATTTTACTCCAAAATTGTCAGTATTTTACAAGAACAGCAAAGTCAGAATTTTATGACAAATGTCACCATTTTGCATTAAAAAGTAATAATTTTACATTAAAAAAAGTAATAATTTTACGAGAAAATATTGCAATATTACAAAAACAATATGAGAAATTGTATGTATGTATATATATATATATATATATATATATATATATATATATATATATATATATATATATATATATATATATATATATATATATATATATATATCCATCCATCCATCCATTTTCTACCGCTTATTCCTTTCGCGGGGGGCGCTGGAGCCTATCTCAGCTACAATCGGGCGGAAGGCGGGGAACACCCTGGACAAGTAGCCACCTCAACAGAGGGCCAACACAGATAGACAGACCACATTCACACTCACATTCACACACTAGGGCCAATTTAGTGTATATATATATATATATATATATATATATATATATATATATATATATATATATATATATATATATATATATATATATATATATATATATATATATATATATATATATATACAGTATATAGCAAAAATCGTAATTTTACTCAACGCAAGTCAGAATTTTACAAGAAAAACTGAACATTTGTGCAATATTATGATAAAAGTTAATAAAATAATCGAAATTTTACTTGGCAAAATGAGGACAAAAGTCATAATTTTACTCCAAAAATGTCAGTATTTTACAAGAACAGCAAAAAAAATTTGGCAATATTGTGATAAAAGTCAGAAATGTGTGTATATATATATATATATATATATATATATATATATATATATATATATATATATATATATATATATATATATATATATATATCAAAAGTCGTAATTTTACTCAACGCAAGTCAAAATTTTACAAGAAGAACTGAACATTTGTGCAATATTATGATGAAAGTTAATAAAATAACGGAATTTTACTTGGCAAAATGATGACAAAAGTCATAATTTTACTCCAAAAATGTCAGTATTTTACAAGAACAGCAAAAAAAAATTGGCAATATTGTGATAAAAGTCAGAAATTTATATATATATATATTTATATATATATATATATATATATATATATATATATATATATATATATATATATATATATATATATATATATATATATATATATATATATATATATGTAGATATATATATATATATATATATATATATATATATATATATATATATATATATATATATATATATATATATATATATATAGCAAAAGTCGTAATTTTACTCAACGCAAGTCAAAATTGAATTTTATATGACAAATGTCACCATTTTGCATTAAAAAGTAATCATTTTGCATTAAAAAAAAGGAATAATTTACGGGAAAATATTGCAATATTACAGAAACAGAAAGAATATGAGAAATTGTATGTGTATTGATGGAACCAGATCTTTTCCATATATCCATATTTAAGTATTACATTTTTACTTCCATAGTCATATTACAAAACAGCTAGTGTAGTTCCAATTTAGTCTGCTTAGTAAAAGTTTGACTGTGTGTAGGCCTTGAAGCTTTTGGAATGCAAAGGGTAGACAAAACAACGAGGTAGGAGAGAACGGGGAGGGGAAGCAAGAGCAGACCGGATAGAGCCACGCATCGGGATAGATTATGCAAGGCTGGTCTCATTATTGTCAAAGCTTTGAGAATAAACCACAAAATACCAACTACTGCTTTTGGTGATCAATTTAAACTCCAGCTTATGTGCCATTAAAAGAATTTGGGAGTGACCAGCAGCTTAAAATTCCTGGGAGGAAGAGCTGGTCAACGCAACAATATAAATATATATATACATATATATATATATATATATATATATAGCAAAAGTGGTAATTTTACTCAACGCAATGCAATATTATGATAAAAGTTAATAAAATAATTAATAATTTTTCGGGAAAATATTGCAATATTACAGAAACAGAAAGAATATGAGAAATTGTATATATATATACATATACACTAAAAGCCACAAGCACATTTTAGCATCGTTTCACTGGCTCCCACTTCATTTTAGAATTCCTTTTAAATTGTTATTCTTGTTTTTTTAAACCTCTGAGCGGATCATCGCCACAATATATTTCAGACCTTTTAAACATGTCTCTGTGGTCAGCTGATCAGTTTCCTCTTTTCGTCCGGAAAAACGCGGTTAAAATAATAACAATAATACTAATAATAATGAATTACATTTATATAGCGCTTTTCCATCAATTCTACCAAACAGCGACTCGCCAGTGGTCGGAAGAGCAGTGTGAGCCAAGGAAAAATGTCACGACGCCAGAAAAGTAGTTCCTCTGCGTTAGCTCTTAGAGTTACAATATTGCTAAGCTTGTTTAATGTGTTAAAGATGTTTTTTTGGAGGACTTTACAGGCAGAATAGAAGAATCCCATTAACCGGATTATGAGCCACGTTGTACTTTAGCAGTTTTTCAACATTTTTGTTCTTGTCCCCGAAAGTTCCAATTTATGGTTCAAATAAAGCGAGGACCTGGTCCCATTTTAGTGCTTTTTGCAGCACGGTAATTCAGTTAAAGCGGAAATAGAGCAGCGGTTCTCAAACTGTGGTACGCATGCAGGCTCCATCTAGTGGTACGCCAAAGAATCACCCTATTTAGATATTCCAACACGGTGTTACTGTTCAAACTGGGTGTTACAGTGGCCAAAACACTGAATAGACTTGTTAAATAAAACCTCTGTCTTGTTTTTATTGACTACTTAGGCCTACTATGCTACTGGGTTTTAACATTGGCCATTAAAGAACCACAACCACAGAGAATATGATTTCATGCAAAAGGACTGGATGTAATAAAGTTGGCGGAAAGGAAACCTACCATAATCCCTGTAAGCAGACACACGCCTTTCCCGCAGTACGTGTGCGGTACCATGTCCCCGTAGCCAATGGAGAGGAAGGTGATTGAGATGAGCCACATGGCTCCCAGGAAGTTACTGGTCACTTCCTGTTTGTCATGATACCTGAGGGAAGAAAGACGAGCAGAAGCGGGAGACAGGCAGTGAGTAAAAAAACTGGAGAAGGGAGCGTGGCGAGTCAACCAGGGTGGAGGTGAGAGAGGAGAGGAGGCGTCATGTGCACCTACAGCATTTTGCCAAACAGGACCGTGTGGAAGAAATACGAATAAGTGGTGTTCAAAAGCCATTTGTACAGGACCCAAAACCAGTGAAGTTGGCACGTTGTGTAAATGGTAAATAAAAACAGAATACAATGATTTGCAAATCCTTTTCAATTTATATTCAATTGAATAGACTGCAAAGACATGATTTTTTTTTTTTGTTGCAAATAATCATTAACTTAGAATTTAATGGCAGCAACACATTGCAAAAAAGTTGTCACAGTGGCATTTTTACCACTGTGTTACATGGCCTTTCCTTTTAACAACACTCAGTAAACGTTTGGGAACTGAAGAGACCAATTTTTGAAGCTTCTCAGGTGGAATTATTTCCCATTCTTGCTTGATGTACAGCTTAAGTTGTTCAACAGTCCGGGGGTCTCCGTTGTGGTATTTTAGGCTTCATAATGCGCCACACATTTTCAATGGGAGACAGGTCTGGACTACAGGCAGGCCAGTCTAGTACCCGCACTCTTTTACTATGAAGCCACGCTGTTGTAACATGTGGCTTGGCATTGTCTTGCTGAAATAAGCAGGGGCGTCCATGATAACGTTGCTTGGATGGCAACATATGTTGCTCCAAAACCTGTATGTACCTTTCAGCCTTAATGGCGCCTTCACAGATGTGTAAGTTACCCATGTCTCGGGCACTAATACACCCCCATACCATCACAGATGCTGGCTTTTACACTTTGCGCCTAGAACAATCCGGATGGTTCTTTTCCTCTTTGGTCCGGTGGACACGACGTCCACAGTTTCCAAAAACAAATTTCAAATGTGGACTTGTCAGACCACAGAACACTTTTCCACTTTGCATCAGTCCATCTTAAATGAGCTCGGGCCCAGCAAAGCCGGTGGCGTTTCTGGGTGTTGTTGATAAATGGCTTTTGCTTTGCATAGTAGAGTTTTGACTTGCACTTACAGATGTAGCGACCAACTGTAGTTACTGACAATGGCTTTCTGAAGTGTTCATGAGCCCATGCGGTGATATCCTTTACACACTGATGTCGCTTGTTGATGCAGTACCGCCTGAGGGATGGAAGGTCCGTAATATCATTGCTTACGTGCAGTGATTGTTCCAGATTCTCTGAACTTTTTGATGATATTACAAACCGTAGATGGTGAAATCCCTAAATTCCTTGCCATATCTTGTTGAGAAATGTTGTTCTTAAAGTGTTCGACAATTTGCTCACGCGTTTGTTGACAAAGTGGTGACCCTCGCCCCATCCTTGTTTGTGAATGACTGAGCATTTCATGGAAGCTGCTTTTACACCCGATCATGACACCCACCTGTTCCCAATGAGCCTGTTCACCTGTGGGATGTTCCACATAAGTGTTTGATGAGCATTCCTCAACTTTCTCAGTCTTTTTTGCCACTTGTGCCAGCTTTTTTGAAACATGTCGCAGGCACCAAATTCCAAAAGAGCTAACATTTGCAAAAAACAACAAAGTTTTCCCGTTCGAACGTTAAACATCTTGTCTTTGCAGTCTATTCAATTGAATATAAGTTGAAAATAATTTGCAAATCATTGTATTCTCTTTTTATTTACCATTTACACAATGTGACAACTTCACTGGTTTTGGGGGTTTTGTAGAATAAACGTGTCAAACGGTGAACAAGAACAAAAAGTGAGAAACAGGACAGGTCAAACTTGATTATTTCTTTCCAACCCGACACAATGCAATCGTCGTTTATCCCAAAATATAAGAAACAGTTGTCATATTCACACTTTGCCCCAAATCTTACGCTTCGCAATGCAAACTTGGAATTGTGTGGCTCTCCGGAAGGGACGAGCGCCATGCTCCAATTGGCCCCGCCGTGAAGATGCAAAGAAAGAAATAATTGGGGGGGGGGGGCAAAAAAAAAAAAAAAAAAGACACACGGTGCAAAGCTGCATTGATGATGACATTCCCAAACATCTGCTTGAGCGCCCCTCCTGCACCTTGGGCACACTATTCCCAATGGGCTGTCTAGGAGGAGCAAGGATCTCATCTGGGATTGAGAATCCAATCGTTATTTTTGGGACAACTCCTCGCTCATCTCCAAGATAATGTACGCCAATATTAATTTGACCAATTCTATTCTAGAGGAAATAACTCTACAGGAGGTCCTCGGTCTACGTACATAGAAGTCATCTTTCAGTGTAAGTCCACCCTACCTGAATCAACACTTTGTGTGCACGGAACACTTTATGGACTATAAGGCGCACCTCAGATACTAAAAAATAGACAGTGTGCCATATAACCCGGTGCGCCTTATGTATAAAATAATTCTGGTTGTGCTGACCTGAAAAGCAATTCTATTTGGTGCATGGTGTAACGATAAGTGTGACCAGCAGATGGCAGTCACACATAAGACAGGTTGACGCCTGTTTAATAAACGATGCTAGCAAACGTCGATGTTTCATTGAGAATATGAAACATTACACACGGCGCTCAAAAATGTGTCAAAATGTTTTAGTACGACTTTGGTAAGCTGATGGATTGTCGGAGCATTACGGCGACCATAGTCAGACGTACTGTGCTGCAACATACGGTTTTATTATGGTGTGTTTATAAGGACCGCAAAATGGCACATATTAGACATTATCTGGCGTTTTGTTTCGCAATATTATACAAAACCAACTGTTCTTACCTATTGGTACCTGCTGATGTGTATTTGGGATCTGCATATGTTTTGAAAATGTGCGCGCGTCCGCTATTGTAGTCCGCGCCGTAGTCAATAAGCTCCTTCTTCTTCTCTATCTTCTTGTTGTGGGGCATTCATCCTCCGATGTTGCCATTTCTAATATACAGCAGCGTACAGTTCTAACTAGAGATGTCCGATAATGGCTTTTTTTGCCGATATCCGATATTCCGATATTCTCCAACTCTTAATTACCGATTCTGATATCAACCGATACCGATATATACAGTCATGGAATTAACACATTATTACGCCTAATTTTGTTGTGATGCCCCGCTGGATGCATTAAACAATGTAACAAGGTTTTCCAAAATAAATCAACTCAAGTTATGGAAAAAAATGCCAACATGGCACTGCCATATTTATTATTGAAGTCACTGAAGTGATTGTAGCGTCCCGGAAGAGTTAGTGCTGCAAGGGGTTCTGGGTATTTGTTCTGTTGTGTTTATGTTGTGTTACGGTGCGGATGTTCTCCCGAAATGTGTTTGTCATTCTTGTTTGGTGTGGGTTCACAGTGTGGCGCATATTTGTAACAGTGTTAAAGTTGTTTATACGGCTACCCTCAGTGTGACCTGTATGGCTGTTGACCAAGTATGCCTTGCATTCACGCAAAGGCAGTGCCTTTAAGGTTTATTGGCGCTCTGTACTTCTCCCTACGTCCGTGTACCACTCCGTACAGCAATGTTTTAAAAAGTCATGCATTTTACTTTTTGAAACCGATACCGATAATTTCCGATATTACATTTTAAAGCATTTATCGGCCGATACTATCGGCAGTCCGATACTATCGGACATCTCTAGTTCTAACTTATGTCTGTCAGTAGATTCGCTATGGAAGCGCTAAAAACTAACGATAGAACAAAGAAGACGCTGTCGACGTGGAGGCACGTAAATAAGACCGCCCGCAGCTTGAAGATGGTCTGTAAAACATCATGTATGCAACATTTTGACCAAAGAACCACCATTACATGTTATGTAGACCACAAGGAAGTGTTTTAAAACATAATATGACCCATTTTTTGCTCTGTATATTGTACAGTGTTTTGTATAGTGTTTTGTATATTGTACAGGATTGCTTATTATTTTTATTGTATAGTAGTCTTAGTTTTATCTTTATTGCCTCTTGTGTAATTTATTTTTAGCCCATATTTGTTCCCACTACCGCACCTTAAGTTGGAGTCCTTAACCTCTAAAGGCCTTAGTGGCCACATGCGTGGACAGCACCTTTTAGCTCTTCTTTCCAAAATTGTGTACACTACTGAATTGGGGTCTTATGGCCTCTTATGTGGACACTTATACTGCCATCTGGTGGTGTCAGAAGAGTATAACATACAATGGAATTTGGGGGGGAAAAAGTGTTAAAATAAGAATTAGCATGTCACTAAACATGAAGTACACGTTTGTGTACTTATGGACTAAGTACATCATATAAAAAGATGATTTTTAGTTTTTATTCTAATTAGGGTCCAATAAGCCCAAATAGCAAAGAGGAATACAAAAAAAGCATGTATGTTGTTATTTTCAAATTAAAATTATTTATAACTTCTTACCCACGGGGAAAATGTTAAAATTATGGAATATGACAGAGTCAGATGACTGCCGATTTTGTTGTCAGGAGTCTGAATCCACCCTGCATTTGTTTTGCTATTGTCATATTGTGTCTTCGTTTTGGGTGGGAGTTGAAAAAATGGTTTGTTTATGAAGCTTGATGTGGTTTCTGTTATTTCATGATTTAATCACTTTAATTATAGTACTCGGTAAAAGGTTTATTTTTAAGGCCAAAAACAGATATTCACTTAGTATTACTTTCTTTAAAACATTTATTCAGTATTTTTTAACTTTAGAAAGTTACATGGTTGAAAACGATAATGATGCCAAAAAACATAAAAAAAGATGGGAAGTCCTCAAAGGCTTATGTTGAAAGTATAATTATGTTTATAGATTATATGCTATCTTTTGTTGTGTTCCCTAATTTGAGTGACCTGTACATCATTTTTTTTTTTGAAAATGTAATTTTGTTTATGTATTATATGCAATCTGGTGTGTTCCCAATTTGTTTTTATTTTTTTGCAGTGTACATGAATGAAGGTGTGTGTTGCTGAACCCGACTTAAACATTATCTGGACTGGACCTGGTTTTAAAAACCCTTTAAACAAATCTAAATAATAATTATATTAAAAAAAATAGTAATTAATGAAAATGTTAGTGGACCAGCAGCACATACAATCAAGTGTGCTTCAGGGACTGTGTCACTTGCAGAAGTGTTGTCCATGTTGTGGGAACCAGAATATTGGTAGCAGAAAGAAACGACCCCTTTTGTGTGAGTGGGTGTGGATGAGTGCGAATGGAGGAGGGAGTTTTTTTGGGGGGGTTGATGCACTAGTTGAAAGTGTATCGTGTGTTTTTTTCTATGTTGATTTAATAAAAATAAAAAAATAAATTAAAAAAAATAAATTAAAAATCATGTAAACAAACAGCTTGGTTAATGCGCCTCATGTGTAAAAAAAAAAATAGTACCCATTCGCACAACCAGAATTAATAGGTACATTAGGTGCACCGGGCCAAAAGGCGCGCTGTCGAGTTTTGAGAAAATAAAAGGATTTTTTTAAGTGCGCCTTATAGTCTGAAAAATACGGTAGTCATTTGTGCGGGTGCGTTGCAGCCCGAGGACCTCCTGGATCTAGCAGCGACCGAGCACCTGCACTCACAATGTCCCCCAAGACTGGAACACTCGGGGGCCGACCCCCAGTGAATTTTTTCCCGACGTCAAAATCGAGTTCAATTCTACAGAATGGGCCGCCGCGCCCTCTCTCCTCCCAGGCAGCGCATTGTGTCAAGTAACAAGTCCTTAAAACTTCTACACTCGCGTTTCCTTTCATGCTTAAAAAAAGAACAATGTGAGCTTCTTTTTGTTCCAAAAAAAAAAAAAAAGGTGCAGTCCCTGGGCTTCAAGCTTCATCGGTGACATGCAGAGAAGCAGCCTGTATAATAATAATAATAGCATGCAGGAGTTTTTGAAAAAAATGTCTGCATCCTGCATGCTTCAGTATATTGAGAGCGGGCGGGGAACCCTGGGGCCCGTTTGGAGATGAAGGGCAAGTTCTTCTCGGGTGGCGCACTCACAAGGAGTGGTGCAATATTGGACGCGCTGATTGAATTTGACACCCCCCCCTGTCTCTTTTACCTGCGTCCCCACACGTCTGCAGCTGCCCTTTGATAGCTGCCAGGCGGCTTGACTTGATCGACTGGAGAAATGTTGTCATTACTAACGACAAGCATGTTCATCTCAGTCATCTCATCATCAAGGCCGCCAACGAGGGAGTCGAGTCTTGAAGGCGCAGACAAAACGTGGGCTCAAATAGAGGAGTGCAACATTTTTACAGTGGAGCCTCTGAAGACAAACATCCAACAAATTGACTTTTTTTTTTTTTTATGTTGAAATGTTGATATTTCAAAGTTTGAGATTGGAATTGTGTCAGAGGGACATCAGCATCGTGAGAGTTCAGTTCAGCGAGACCTGATCCTTAATCTTGAACGGTAAAAATCCATTGCCATCATACACGTCACTCCAGGTTAAAGTTCAGCCTATTTTTTTGATGGACAACATCGTCCCACAAATGTTTGCTGATAAACAATGTCATAGTCAGCATTATTTTGAGACCGAATTAAACACGAAAGATGCTAACAATTAAAAGTTAAAGTTAAAGTACCACTGATAGTCACACACACACACTAGGTGTGGTGAAATTACCCTCCGCATTTGACCCATCCCCTTGTTCCACCCCCTGGGAGGTTTGGGGAGCAGTGAGCAGCAGCGGTGGCCACGCTCGGGAATCATTTTGGTGATTTAACCCCCAATTCCAACCCTTGATGCTGAATGCCAAGCAAGAATATAATGGGTCCCATTTTTATAGCTTCTCCAATATTGTCCACACCTGTCTCCATCTAAACACAGTAGGGCGCTTTTAAACACACGCCGGGAAGCGAGGGAAAATTACGTTAAACCGAGCACTTGGCTCCGTTTACTCCGAGGGTAAATCTCCGGGGCAAAGCCTGTGTAGTTAATTCGCCATGATTATCAAGCCAAACACTGCTAGTGCGCATGCGCCTGACTTCCTGTTGCCTAAAATGTATTAATAAATGATGTTTTTTTGGTAATTAAAAAATTTAACGGTATTACTAACCGTCTTGTTCCACCCCCTGGGAGGTGAGGGGAGCAGTGAGCAGCAGCGGTGGCCACGCTCGGGAATCATTTTGGTGATTTAACCCCCAATTCCAACCCTTGATGCTGAATGCCAAGCAAGAATATAATGGGTCCCATTTTTATAGCTTCTCCAATATTGTCCACACCTGTCTCCATCTAAACACAGTAGGGCGCTTTTAAACACACGCCGGGAAGCGAGGGAAAATTACGTTAAACCGAGCACTTGGCTCCGTTTACTCCGAGGGTAAATCTCCGGGGCAAAGCCTGTGTAGTTAATTCGCCATGATTATCAAGCCAAACACTGCTAGTGCGCATGCGCCTGACTTCCTGTTGCCTAAAATGTATTAATAAATGATGTTTTTTTGGTAATTAAAAAATTTAACGGTATTACTAACCGTCTTGTTCCACCCCCTGGGAGGTGAGGGGAGCAGTGAGCAGCAGCGGTGGCCACGCTCGGGAATCATTTTGGTGATTTAACCCCCAATTCCAACCCTTGATGCTGAATGCCAAGCAAGAATATAATGGGTCCCATTTTTATAGCGTCTCCAATATTGTCCACACCTGTCTCCATCTAAACACAGTAGTGCGCTCTTAAACACACGCCGGGAAGCGAGGGAAAATGACGTTAAACCGAGCACTTGGCTCCGTTTACTCCGAGGGGAAATCTCCGGGGTAAAATCCGTGTAGTTAGTCCGCCATGATTATCAAGCCAAACACCGCTAGTGCACATGCGCCTGACTTCCTGTTGCCTACAATGCATTAATAAATGACGTTTTTTTTTGGTAATTAAAAAATTAAACGGTATTTCTAACCGTCTTGTTCCACCCCCTGGGAGGTGAGGAGAGCAGTGAGCAGCAGCGGTGGCCGCGCTCGGGAATCATTTTGGTGATTTAACCCCCAATTCCAACCCTTGGTGCTGACTGCCAAGCAGGGAGGTAACGGGTCCCATTTTTATAGTCTTTGGTATGACTCTGCCGGGGTTTGAACTCACGACCTACCGATCTCATAAACAAGTTGTGACAATGTTCACGACACATCACCTGCTGCAAAACATCAAATAGTTTTCTCCTTCGCAGTATACTTTTAGTGTGGGGACAAGTGTCTCCAATATTGTCTACACCTGTCTCCATCTAAACACAGTAGTGCCCTCTTAAACACACGCCGGGAAGTGAGGGAAAATGACGTTAAACCGAGCGCTTGGCTCCGTTTACTCCGAGGGGAAATCTCCGGGGTAAAGTCTGTGTAGTTAGTTCACCATGATTATCAAGCCAAACACCGCTAGTGCGCATGCGCCTGACTTCCTGTTGGCTAAAATGCATTAATAAATGAAGTTTTTTTGGTAATTAAAAAATTAAACGGTATTTCTAACCGTCTTGTTCCACCCCCTGGGAGGTGAGGGGAGCAGTGAGCAGCAGCGGTGGCCGCGCTCGGTAATCATTTTGGTGATTTAACCCCCAATTCCAACCCTTGATGCTGAGTGCCAAGCAGGGAGGTAACGGGTCCCATTTTTATAGTCTTTGGTATGACTCAGCCGGGGTTTGAACTCACGACCTACCGATCTCATAAACAAGTTGTGACAAGGTTCACGACACATCACCTGCCGCAAAACATCAAATAGTTTTCTCCTTCGCAGTGTACTTTTAGTGTGGGGACAAGTGTCTCCAATATTGTCCACACCTGTCTCCATCTAAACACAGTAGTGCGCTCTTAAACACACGCCGGGAAGCGAGGGAAAATAGCGTTAAACCGAGCGTCTGGCTCCGTTTACTCTGAGGGGAAATCTCCGGGGCAAAGTCTGTGTAGTTAGTTCGCCATGACTATCAAGCCAAACACCGCTAGTGCGCATGCCTCTGACTTCCTGCTGCCTAAAATGTATTAATAAATGACGTTTTTTTGGTAATTAAATTTTTTTACGGTATTACTAACCGTCTTCTTCCGCCCCCTGTGAGGTGAGGGGAGCAGTGAGCAGCAGCGGTGGCCGCGCTCGGGAATCATTTTGGTGATTTAACCCCCAATTCCAACCCTTGGTGCTGAGTGCCAAGCAGGGAGGTAACGGGTCCCATTTTTATAGTCTTTGGTATGACTCAGCCTTGGGTTTGAACTCACGACCTACTGATCTCATAAACAAGTTGTGACAACGTTCACGACACATCACCTGCCGCAAAACATCAAATAGTTTTCTCCTTCGCAGTGTACTTTTAGTGTGGGGACAAGTGTCTCCAATATTGTCCACACCTGTCTCCATCTAAACACAGTAGTGCGCTCTTAAACACACGCCGGGAAGCGAGGGAAAATGACGTTAAACCGAGCGCTTGGCTCCGTTTACTCCGAGGGTAAATCTCCGGGGCAAAGCCTGTGTAGTTAGTTCGCCATGATTATCAAGCCAAACACTGCTAGTGCGCATGCGCCTGACTTCCTGTTGCCTAAAATGTATTAATAAATGATGTTTTTTTGGTAATTAAAAAATTAAACGGTATTACTAACCGTCTTGTTCCACCCCCTGGGAGGTGAGGGGAGCAGTGAGCAGCAGCGGTGGCCACGCTCAGGAATCATTTTGGTGATTTAACCCCCAATTCCAACACTTGATGCTGAGTGCCAAGCAGGGAGGTAACGGGTCCCATTTTTATAGTCTTTGGTATGACTCAGCCGGGGTTTGAACTCACGACCTACCGATCTCATAAACAAGTTGTGACAACGTTCACGACACATCACCTGCCGCAAAACATCAAATAGTTTTCTCCTTCGCAGTGTACTTTTAGTGTGGGGACAAGTGTCTCCAATATTGTCCACACCTGTCTCCATCTAAACACAGTAGTGCGCTCTTAAACACACGCCGGGAAGCGAGGGAAAATGGCGTTAAACCGAGCGTTTGGCTCCGTTTACTCTGAGGGGAAATCTCCGGGGCAAAGTCTGTGTAGTTAGTTCGCCATGACTATCAAGCCAAACACCGCTAGTGCGCATGCCCCTGACTTCCTGCTGCCTAAAATGTATTAATAAATGACGTTTTTTTGGTAATTAAAAAATTTTACGGTATTACTAACCGTCTTGTTCCGCCCCCTGTGAGGTGAGGGGAGCAGTGAGCAGCAGCGGCGGCCGCGCTCGGGAATCATTTTGGTGATTTAACCCCCAATTCCAACCCTTGGTGCTGAGTGCCAAGCAGGGAGGTAACGGGTCCCATTTGTATAGTCTTTGGTATGACTCAGCCTTGGGTTTGAACTCATAACCTACCGATCTCATAAACAAGTTGTGACAACGTTCACGACACATCACCTGCCGCAAAACATCAAATAGTTTTCTCCTTCGCAGTGTACTTTTAGTGTGGGGACAAGTGTCTCCAATATTGTCCACACCTGTCTCCATCTAAACACAGTAGTGCGCTCTTAAACACACGCCGGGAAGCGAGGGAAAATGACGTTAAACCGAGCGTTTGGCTCCGTTTACTCTGAGGGGAAATCTCCGGGGCAAAGTCTGTGTAGTTAGTTCGCCATGACTATCAAGCCAAACACCGCTAGTGCGCATGCCCCTGACTTCCTGCTGCCTAAAATGTATTAATAAATGACGGTTTTTTGGTAATTAAAAATTTTTACGGTATTACTAACCGTCTTGTTCCGCCCCCTGTGAGGTGAGGGGAGCAGTGAGCAGCAGCGGTGGCCGCGCTCGGGAATCATTTTGGTGATTTAACCCCCAATTCCAACCCTTGGTGCTGAGTGCCAAGCAGGGAGGTAACGGGTCCCATTTGTATAGTCTTTGGTATGACTCAGCCTTGGGTTTGAACTCACGACCTACCGATCTCATAAACAAGTTGTGACAACGTTCACGACACATCACCTGCCGCAAAACATCAAATAGTTTTCTCCTTCGCAGTGTACTTTTAGTGTGGGGACAAGTGTCTCCAATATTGTCCACACCTGTCTCCATCTAAACACAGTAGTGCGCTCTTAAACACACGCCGGGAAGCGAGGGAAAATGACGTTAAACCGACCGCTTGGCTCCGTTTACGCCGAGGGGAAATCTCCGGGGTAAAGTCCGTGTAGTTAGTTCGCCATGATTATCAAGCCAAACACCGCTTGTGCGCATGCGCCTGACTTCCTGTTGGCTAAAATGCATTAATAAATGACGTTTTTTTGGCAATTAAAAAATTAAACGATATTTCTAACCGTCTTGTTCCACCCCCTGGGAGGTGAAGGGAGCAGTGAGGAGCAGCGGTGGCCGCGCTCGGTAATCATTTTGGTGATTTAACCCCCAATTCCAACCCTTGATGCTGAGTGCCAAAGAGGGAGGTAACGGGTCCCATTTTTATAGTCTTTGGTATGACTCAGCCTTGGGTTTGAACTCACGACCTACCGATCTCATAAACAAGTTGTGACAACGTTCACGACACATCACCTGCCGCAAAACATCAAATATTTTTCTCCTTCGCAGTGTACTTTTAGTGTGGGGACAAGTGTCTCCAATATTGTCCACACCTGTCTCCATCTAAACACAGTAGTGCGCTCTTAAACACACGCCGGGAAGCGAGGGAAAATGACGTTAAACCGAGCGCTTGGCTCCGTTTACTCCGAGGGGAAATCTCCGGGGTAAAGTCCGTGTAGTTAGTTCGCCATGATTATCAAGCCAAACACCGCTTGTGCGCATGCGCCTGACTTCCTGTTGGCTACGATGCATTTATAAATGACGTTTTTTTGGTAATTAAAAAATGTTACGGTATTTCTAGCCGTCCTGATCCACCCCCTGGGAGGTGAGGGGAGCAGTGAGCAGCAGCGGTGGCCGCGCTCGGGAATCATTTTGGTGATGTAACCCCAAATTCCAACCCTTGGTGCTGACTGCCAAGCAGGGAGGTAATGGGTTCCATTTTTATAGTCTTTGGTATGACTCGGCCGGGGTTTGAACTCACAACCTACCACCAGCCTCACCACCAGCCTCAAGCAGCTTTAATTTGCGCCTCAGGGTTAAGTCGGCGGACACGCATGACGCCTGCTGTCATGTCTTTCCCAATGCCCGACCCACCATCAAGAATCTCAGGAAGATCGGAGCATGTGGGAGGAAGTTCTGACCTTTATAATATTCCACCACAAGAGGGCGATGTTGGTGTTGATCAGGCCCCAACCGAGAAGCTTTGTATCAGTTTGGAAGGAGACCTGATCCTAAGTGCAGTAATGACAGTTTGAAGGAGCATTTTTTACGAATAGACCGATCCAGTCTTTGTATTTCTACCAATTCTGATCAAGATCTGAATTTGTGGGGCCGAGTTATACATGTTGAACGTTTTGTGGCGAACCATCGGATTAAAGTTTGGCAAAAAAAAAAGACTACATTTCTCGGTAATTTGTCATCGCCCATCATTTAAAAGAGGATTGGAAATGGAAAAAGATAGGGGAGAAAATATTTGTCTTTGGTTTGAGGATAAACGTGACACAAACCTTCCCAATTGTTAGAACTGTTTAATGTTTGTGTGTACGCTTCACTGATGAGAGTATTTGGCGTACATCGTTTCGTCCTACTAATTTTGGTGTTTCTTGAACTCACCATAGTGTGGACTGTGACGCAACAGTTTGTTTACATGTAAAATCTTCCACTCCTTCTTTTTCTCATTTTGTCCACCAAAAGTTTTATACTGTGCGTGAATGCACAAAGGTGCGCTTTGTTTATGTTATTGACTTGTTGGAGTGCTAATCAGGCATATTTGGTCAGTGCATGACTGCAAACTAATCAATGCTAACATGCTATTCAGGCTAGCTGTATGTACATATTGCATCATTATGCCTCGTTTGTAGGTATATTTGAGCTCATTTAATATCCTTTACTTTTATCCTATTTGTATATAATTTATATTTGCATGTCTCATGACACATTATCTGTATGTAATATTGGCTGCATTTCTGAAAGTTGTTTGTGTGCCATGTTGTTCCAGATCACAGCAAACATTACCTAGCTTGCCAAATATTGTAATAAATCCATTAAAAGAAGACAGCCTGATTTGACTCAGCCTGCGACACATAGTCATTTTGATAGTAGGCTATTATTGTTAATATAGACACTTACATCATGTGTTGCATTCATTATAACACTTATATAAGACTTTTAAAGTCATTTTGATAGTAGGCTAATATAGCTAATATAGACACTTATGTCATGTGTTGCCTTCATTGTAACACTTATATAAGACTTTTAAAGTCATTTTGATAGTAGGCTAATATAACTAATATAGACACTTACGTCATGTGTTGTCTTCATTGTAACACTTACATCAGGGGTCCCCAAACTTTTTGACTCCGGGGCCGCATTGGGTTAAAAAAATTTGGCCGGGGGCCAGGCTGTATATACAAGCGGTAGAAAATGGATTAGAAAGGAAAGATTTAAAAATAATAATAATAATAATAAAAATAAAAATAAATTAAAAATTTAACTTGGGACTTACTGTGGGCCGAATTTTGGATGCCGGAGGGCCGGATCCGGCCCCCGGGCTGTAGTTTGGGGACCCCTGACTTATATAATACTTTTAAAGTAATTTTGATAGTAGGCTAATATAGCTAATATAGAAACTTACATCATGTGTTGCATTCATTATAACACTTGTATAAGACTTTTAAAGTCATTTTGATAGTAGGCTAATATAACTAATATAGACACTTACGTCATGTGTTGCCTTCATTGTAACACTTTTATAAGACTTTTAAAGTAATTTTGACAGTTGGCTAATATAGATAATATAGACACTTACATCATGTGTTGTCTTCATTATAACACTTATATAAGACTTTTAAAGTCATTTTGATAGTTGGCTAATATAGCTAATATAGACACTTACGTCATGTGTTGCCTTCATTGTAACACTTATATAAGACTTTTAAAGTCTTTTTGATAGTAGGCTAATATAACTAATATAGACACTTACATCATGTGTTGCCTTCATTATAACACTTATATAAGACTTTTAAAGTCATTTTGATAGTAGGCTAATATAACTAATATAGACACTTACATCATGTGTTGCCTTCATTATAACACTTATATAAGACTTTTAAAGTCTTTTTGATAGTAGGCTAATATAACTAATATAGACACTTACATCATGTGTTATAACACTTATATAAGACTTTTAAAGTCATTTTGATTGTAGGCTAATATAACTAATATAAACACTTACATCATGTGTTGTCTTCATTATAAGACTTATATAAGACTTTTAAAGTCATTTTGATAGTAGGTTAATATAGCTAATATAGACACTTACGTCATGTGTTGCCTTTAGTATAACACTTTTATATAAGACTTTTCATTTTTTGGAGCTCCAGACAGATTTTTTTTTTTTGTATTTTTGGTCCAATATGGCTCTTTCAACACTTTGGCTTGCCGACCCCTGCCCTAGTCTTCATGAAACCATTAAAACGAGGGTTGATCATGTATGCAGTACTCCCGCCACCCCGCAGGGGGCAAAAGCGAATCATATGTGTCACAGTGAAGCAGCAGTGGGGTGAGTAGAAGAAGACTACTCATTAAACCCCGGAAAAAATCCAAATATATTGCAAAAATTGAACTTTTAACAACGACTGGACAACAACATAGGAATGTTCTACCCCGAGCAAATGTTAGAGTCATTGTTTCCTGGCGGACCTTTTAAGCGACGGACACGTTGATCCAGACAAGCAGCAACAATGGTAGAAATCCCCGCGTGTAAACTTCATCACCAAATTTGGTCAACAATTTGTGAGTAGATATAATTTGTGCATAAATATGTTTAGTCTGTTTTGTTTTGAAATTGCGGACTTTGTGATGTATTTTGTGTTCGTGGTCGTGTTGTTTTTTTGTCTGAGAGTAACGATCAAACTTTGTATACATGTAGCGCTAAATTTGACCACTAGATGGCGACAATGCTAATGGTGATAAGTCACATACAAGGTTTTATTGTGTGAATATATTAACACTAAACCTCTTTTTAAAAAAAATGTAAAATACACAATGGACGTTATACTTTTGTTATCTTTATTTTATGTTTATATTTTCAGTCGAAATGAAGGAAGAAGGGTAAAAAAATAAAACTAAGAAAGGAAAATAATTCAAAAGAAAGAACATCAATCCTCAACAAAACTGTTAAGAGTTTCTTTTTCTTCCTACTGTTAACTATCTGCACACGCTGGAAACGAGTCGCGAGGGCCGAATAATGAATTTATTGACAGTGCAGTGTGAAAGTCGATGTGTTTACTTTGTAATTAAGTAAACACAGTCTCGGAGGAGTATAACCTGAGGGAGCACTTTCTGGTAAACCACATCTTATATCCGGCCCCTGCGCCCTTGGGCTCTTGAAACCGCGGCCCTCTTCATGATGTAGTTGAATAGCCTTGCACTAAAATATGCATTTTTTTTGCCAGAGCTGTCTCACTTGCAAAAATGTGAGTTTATAGGCCGAAAAAGCTTTAAAAATGTGACGGAAGTTGGAGAAAAATAATGCATGCGCTCTAATTATAATGTAGTTATTCCTTTCAAACGCAGTAAACTTTGATTTTCAATATGTTTTTTGTTTTTGTTTTGTTTTTTACAAATTAAATTGAAGGTCAAGACGTTTTCATCATTGCAAATAAGTAAACAAATGGTAAAAATAAAATGGAATCTCTATTTTCCATCCATCCATCGGTCGGGTCGCGGGGGCAGCAGCCTAAGCAGGGAAGCCCAGACTTCCCTCTCCCCAGCCACTTCGTCCAGGAATCTCAATTTATTAGCAAAAAATAGGTGCGATATTTTCCATCTCTTTCTAAGAAGTTTAGCATATTAGCTCGTTCGTCCGTGTTGACGGGCTCATCTCGCTCGCCTGTCTGAAGCTGAAATAATCCTACATATTCCCATACTTTGTTACTTCGCCGCGCGTCTCACTAGCGAGGATCTCCGTCGGTGCATTTTTTTGTGTCTGAGTTTGTTTGTTTGTATTTGTTTATTTGAAGGACAGATTTAGCACCATGCTAATTTCCATCTGTAGTCCTTTTTATGGCGCATTTAACATCCACAAGTGAGAGGTCCCGTCTCCGCACAAAGATTGTGGACTCGCTCCTGCTATTGAATAAACACGCCGCAGGTGCTGGGAGCGGTGCACAGAGTGAACCCTCTCGTACCCTGCATGGAAGCGAGAGATAGGCAAAGTTATCGAGTTTCATTTATCGTTCGATTAACTGACTTATTGACGGCCCAGACCTGGTTATAGAAGAGAGTTTGATCCTTTTTTTAGTCGTTAACTTCTTTTTTTACACTTTTGTGACAAGTAATGCAGATAAAAATGTGGCTTTTAAGCGGCGCTTTGTGTTTTGTTGTCTTGTTAGATCGAGCTGCTCTACCTCAACAGCTTTTTAAATACATCAAAAAATGTAGGAACAACACATATGGCTAAAACAATTTCCCTTGACGTTTAATAAAGTTTGCCCTAAGTCTAACATGTTACCAATTTTGGTTTAAGGGAACAGACTTAAAAAAAAATTACAATTGTAAGTTAAACTTTTTAAAAATTGTCGTTCAAGTCGAATACAATTGATTGATTGATTGATTGATTGAGAAGTTTATTGACATCTTAAAGAATTGAATCCATGTAATGCTTTAAAAAGGCAATTGGATGGCTGTCAATCAGGTGTGCACATACCAGAGATGGTAGAGATTGAAAGGCCCTAACGACGGGAGATATGGTTCTTTCGGTGAGTGAAATCGGAATCTTTTTGCTGAGTGTGAGTAAATTAGTGGGACGTCGTTGACATGGTCGAACCAGGAAGAATGGATGGCACAATGACTTGTGGTCATGGCTGTCAATCAGGTGTGCTCATACCAGAGATGGTAGAGATTGAAAGGCCCTAAAGACGAGAGATATGGTTCCTTTGGTGAGAGAAATCGGAATCTTTTTGCTGAGTGCGAGTAAATTAGTGGGACGTAGTTGACATGGTCGAACCAGGAAGAATGGATGGCACAATGACTTGTGGTCATGGCTGTCAATCAGGTGTGCTCATACCAGAGATTGTAGAGATTGAAAGGCCCTAAAGACGGGCGATATGGTTCCTTTGGTGAGAGAAATCGGAATCTTTTTGCTGAGTGCGAGTAAATTAGTGAGACGTAGTTGACATGGTCGAACCAGGAAGAATGGATGGCACAATTACTTGTGGTCTTGGCTGTCAATCAGGTGTGCACATACCAGAGATGGTAGAGATTGAAAGGCCCTAAAGACGAGAGATATGGTTCCTTTGGTGAGAGAAATCGGAATCTTTTTGCTGAGTGCGAGTAAATTAGTGAGACGTAGTTGACATGGTCGAACCAGGAAGAATGGATGGCACAATTACTTGTGGTCATGGCTGTCAATCAGGTGTGCACATACCAGAGATGGTAGAGATTGAAAGGCCCTAAAGACGAGAGATATGGTTCCTTTGGTGAGAGAAATCGGAATCTTTTTGCTGAGTGCGAGTAAATTAGTGAGACGTAGTTGACATGGTCGAACCAGGAAGAATGGATGGCACAATGACTTGTGGCCATGGCTGTCAATCAGGTGTGCACATACCAGAGATTGTAGAGATTGAAAGGCCCTAAAGACGGGAGATATGGTTCCTTTGGTGAGTGAAATCGGAGTATTTTTCCTGGGTATGAGTAAATTAGTGAGACGTAGTTGACATGGTCGAACCAGGAAGAAGGCTCCAACCAAATGTGAACGCCGTCTCGGCAGCCACCTATATGACATTCTGAACATAACCAGAAATCATGATCATAATTAAAGATAACGTTATTTTTTAATTGACCTTCCCTAAATATCTAAAAGTATTCATATTCTCTTCAGGTCATATTATGCTCCTTCCAGTGCTGTGTTGTTTTTAGTTTTAGTTTGTATCCAATCAGAATTCAGCTAGCTTATGTTGCCATGCTGTATGAAAACAATGCAGGTGTCCGTGCACTGTAAGTGAACAGGGACATACAGTTGATAGACAGTTGCCATAGCCAATCAGATCACAAGTTTTTGGTCGGTAAGGCCTTCTAGCTGGCCTAAGGTTGAACGTGACATTTACGCGTCCTGTAATTGGATACTCACCGGCACCGTTAGCAGAAGAATTTGAGTTGAGAGACAGTTGCGATAGCCAATCAGATCACGGGGTGTTGAGAGTAGCCTGATGTTAACGAGACTGTGATTGGACACTCTCTTGTCATTCTAAAGTGAGTATCCAATCACAAGTTTCAACCTTTTTGACTGTACTTGAATGTATAATAGACTGTATTTATATTATTCCCATGTGAATAATGCTGTATAACAGACTGTATTTATATTATTCACAGTGAATTATGCTGTATAATAGACTGTATTTATGTTATTCACATGTGAATAATGCTGTATAATAGACTGTATTCATATGATTCACATATGAATAATGCTGTATAATAGACTGTATTTATGTTATTCACATGTGATTAATGCTGTATAATAGACTGTATTTATATTATTCACAGGTGAATAATTCTGTAAAATAGACTGTATTTATATTATTCACATGTGAATCATACTGTGTAATAGACTGTATTTATATTATTCACATGTGAATAATGCTGTATAATAGACTGTATTTATGTTATTCACATGTGAATAATGCTGTATAATAGACTGTATTTATGTTATTCACATGTGAATAATGCTGTATAATAGACTGTATTTATGTTATTCACATGTGAATAATGCTGTATAATAGACTGTATTTATATTATTCACATGTGGATAATGCTGTATAATAGACTGTATTTATATTATTCACATGTAAATAATGCTGTATAATAGACTGTAATTATATTATTCACACGTGAACAATGCTGTATAATAGATTGTATTTATATTATTTACATGTAAAAAAATACCTAAGTGTTTATTGTTTATTGTGAGCGAACTGTGGTGCTGAATTTCCCCCAGGGATCAATAAAGTACTTTCTATTCTATTCTATTCTATTCTATTCTATTAGCAACAAGCAGGAAGTGTTGCGCTGTAGCCATACCGTGATAGCAGGGAATGAAAACAAAACGTTGATTAGGTGGCAGATATATATTTGCAAGGCCATTTTCAAGAGGGATATTTAAAGAGAAACTACAACTTGTGAGACGATGTCGGCCGACCCCGGAAGCTAGATCAGCTGTTCCGGCGATGAAATGGGGAAATGCCCGCCATTTCCACTCGAATCATCCGACTACGAGGGGTACCACTGGCTTGTACCCCGTCGAATAGGTACTACAAATTGTGAGTTCAAATATTTAATTTTTTTCACTTTTAATATGTTTTTTTGCAATTTTAATTTTGACAGTACCACGTAAGATATGTTTTAATTGATTTTTAAATGCGCCAGAAAATAACCCGTTTTGTACACTGTTGATGTGAATCAATAGGTGCATAAATGTGTTCCTGTATAGTATTTCTCCAGCAATGGTAATTTTGAGAGGTAATCTTTGAAGTCGGACATCACTGAAGGCCTAGGTGGGAAACGCATGGCCCGCCACTGGCTTTAAGAATGGTAAAATGTCACTTCAAACGTTGCCTTAGCAGCAATAAAGGTTGTATAATGGCAATAGAAACGGACAAATTACATTTCCATCGGAAATGTTGTTGCAGAAGTCGAAAAAATTTAATGTAAAACGGAATCCCGGAACACATTTTTATTTTAGTAATCCAAAGAGGTTCATTGGGTCTTCAAAAAATGATGCGATTTTCTTATTCCTATAGCCAGACCTGTGTGTTTATTTTCGTACCTGACGGTTTCGGCCACAACACAGGTAAACACAGGTCTGGCTATAAGATGAACAAAATGGCGAAACAGATTTTGCTCGACTTTAGAGGTTCCACTGTGTTAAACGTGGGAGAGAAAAGATGCGGACACGTTCTAAGAATCGTCTTTTCAAAGGCTAGTACGGGAACAGAGACAGGGGGCTGGTCAATAACTGTTCAAAGGCTCTCAATATACTGTGTCAAGTTAAGGAATAGCATGGAGAAGAGCTGGCACCACTTTAGACCTATTTAAGGACAGGAGGTGTTTTCTAGAGCACAGACCGTGGTCCTACCCAGTTCTAAGTCTTTCACACACTTCGTAAGCACAATAATGCACAATCAATCACCAAAACGTTGCTTTTCCAGCGTGGACGTGGGGTCCATATCGAGCAAGAATGCAGGTCCTTGAAATAGTCAGCAACCATAGCAAGGAACGTGGTCTTCTATTTGAAGGTAACTAAACTGACCTCAGCTTTGGGTCAATGTAGTCTCTCCCTTTCTCTCAAAAAGTACTCATTTCCTTTTGTCCGAGTGTGTGTGGCCGGACTGAAAGCTGCTATAAACACGTTGAAGGTGGATGTAACGAGACACACAACATGCACACGCATTGACACACACCAGCCGCAGCAAATATACCAAAAGAATTACACAAAATAATCGGCAAAACCCCGCAATATTCTTCTGATCTTAGCTAAACCCAGACGCCTTGCACGCTGTAATGAAATTATTGGTTGAAATGACATCTCCCTTTTGAAATGGTTGTCTTTTATTGGGCTAATCTGTTAAACCCCATGACACAGTCATTCACGACCATTAGCCTACTTCCAAAAAGAGCTGCTATTGTGATGAATCTACATGGTTGAAAAGGACAAACGCAGATCTGGTAAAAACCCATACCCGGGTCCCGGTGGAACCAGCTTGCCTACGCACATCGTTCAGTGTTTCCCATAAACTGCCAAGATACCTGTGGAGGTGGGGGCGTGGCTATGGGCGTGGTCATCATGACATCATCGAGTAATTTGCATCATTTACTACAATGATATGATTTTCTCTAAAAAGGCTAAAAAAATGTATACTTACTAATTAATAATAACAGTTTTGTTTTAAACGTCCATCCATCCATCCATCCATCCATCCATCCATCCATCCATCCATCCATCCATTTTACAATATAATTACAACACTTTATGTACATATTTATATACAGACTTGAACAATAAGTTATTCACTGAAATATATTTATTAATTGTGGTTCTTACAAAAAATATATCTTATAAAATATAAAAGCTAAAATGTCTCTTTAAAGCTCTGCCCCTTTAATTAGTGCATACTAAATAATTTAACTTTAGCCTACTACTACAACCATATTATTTACCAGCAACATAAAGTAAAACAGAGACAGAGGTGTCCTGCCACAGTCAGTAACAAATAAACAGAAAACAGTAGTGGTCAAATACAAATAAGGCAACAAGAGAAGTATCCTACACTTCTCTTTTGTAAAGTAAATCTGAACAGCCTATATGGGCATCGACATCAACTATATGATTTGCCTGAGAAGCTGGACAGGACAATTTTTTTTTTTTTTTTTTTGTGGCGGACGTAATTCTTTCGTGGCGGGGCGCCACAAATAAATGATAATAAATGATATAATAAATAATATAATATAATATAATATAATATAATATAATAATATGATATAATAAATATAAATGATATAATAAATGATAAATAAATGTCGTTGCCCCTTTTTCGAGGTAAGGATGAGGCGTCTCAAGACCACGGCAACTTGATGGCTGACGTACGCACATTCCTACAGGCCAGAGCTGGGCAAATACTTTGACTCGGGGGCCACATTGAGAGACAAAATGTGTCCGGGGGGGGGCAAGGTGTATGTGTGTATAAATGACATATACCATATTTTTCGGACTATAAGTCGCAGTTTTTTCCATAGTTTGGCCGAGGGTGAAATTATTAACACATTACCGTAAAATATCAAATAATATTATTTATCTCATTCACGTAAGAGACTAGACGTATAAGATTTCATGGGATTTAGCGATTAGGAGTGACAGATTGTTTGGTAAACGTATAGCATGTTCTATATGTTATAGTTATTTGAATGACTCTTACCATAATATGTTACGTTAACATACCAGGCACGTTCTCGGTTGGTTATTTATGCCTCATATAACGTACACTTATTCAGCCTGTTGTTCACTATTCTTTATTTATTTTAAATTGCCTTTCAAATGTCTATTCTTGGTGTTGGGTTTTATCAAATACATTTCCCCAAAAAATGCGACTTATACCCCAGTGCGACTTATATATGTTTTTTTCCTTCTTTATTATGCATTTTCGGCCGGTGCGACTTATACTCCGAAAAATACGGTAGACATTTATCTGTAAAAATCTGCTGTATGTGTGTTTGTGTCCCTTTTTTCCAGGAACACTAATATCAAAAGTCACAATGTCCGATAGAGTTCTAAAAACGTTATGACAGACCATCTCAAAAAAACGGAATGGAATTTTACAGTTTTTTACTGAAAGGCACACCCAAAATGTGCATGAAAATAAAGAAAGTGGGATTTACAATATTAACTACGAACAATAAAACACTGAATATTAACAACATATTTTACTTCTCAGATCAGCTCCTCGATATTTGTGTATCTTTTACAATCAAGCAAAACACCACAAAAATGTAACAAACAGTAAAATATGAATGCAAAGGGTAATAAACACCTACAATATGATATATTACCACTTTTATGCAGAAATTTGTTGTAAAAATGTGCTTCCCCATCTGTTCCTGACACAGGCGTTTCAGGCTGGCTGATCTGAAAACAAACCCGGCCCACTCCTACTTTGTTCCTGGTCTGAGCTGCTGTGACATAGATTACCGTAATAACTCCCATAACACCCAAAAGCGCAGAATTCAACCATTGCATTACTTTCTATAGTTCAAGACTTACAGTAATTTAAAAACATCACTGTCAATCAATCAATAAATCAATCAATGTTTACTTATATAGCCCTAAATCACGAGTGTCTCAAAGGGCTGCACAAGCCACAACGGCATCCTCGGCTCAGATCCCACATCAGGGCACTGCACATCATAACGACGGTGACAGTTTTGATGTTAATGGTCTAAAAAATTTTAATTCTTAATGGGCCGCATGTGGCCCGCGGGCCGTATTTTGCCCAGGTCTGCTACAGGCTGCGGACACCTTGGCGACACACAAGGACGTGGTCGTCCGGGCTTTGCCAGCATTCGATTTTTCAACAATGTAAAAACCATCGAGGAAAGGACACAAAATTCTTCACGTTTATGAGGACATCTATTCGTTTATCTAGGCCGCTTATTGCTGTTGAAACTGGATCTTGTCACTATCAATCAATCAAACTTTATTTATAAAGAGCTTTTCATAAATTAAATACCCAGATCCCCTATATATATATATATATATATATATATATATACATATGTACGCACGAACACAGATACCAAACACACACACATATACACACATTTACACACATATGTAACTATATGGACAAATGATTGCATGGCCGAGTACAGAGGAGACATGTGAGTAAACACTATCACAGGAGCCATCTGCACCAGGAGGTCATCAGACCATGGCCACCAGGACGCTGACACAAAAGCAACCCCACAAGTACGGCCGATAACCCCTGATGAAGAAGGCTCCCTCTGAGGAACTTAGGGAAATTCTAAATAATAAAACTTGTAAAATAGTAAGAACCATGAGTACAGATAAAGGATAGAATACAATTAAAATCTATTAAGATAAAAAAAATAAAATAAAAATAATAATAAACAAAAAAGATACAAATAAAATGAATTTTCAGTAAATATATAATAAATAGAACTTAATAAAATCTTGCATAACTAATAGGATAAACAATAAAAAAAATAATATTAGGTAAAATCCAAATCAAAAAGGTGGGTCTTAAGCCTGCTCTTAAACACACAAACGTTCTCCGCAGCCCTGAGGTCCTCCGGCAAGATGTTCCATAGACGGGGACCGTAATGGTGGTAAGATGCCATCCCGTGACTTTGTGTCCTGACTTTTGGAATAACTAGGAGATAAGTGCTGGAGGATCTCAGGGTTCGTAGGGTAAAATCAATTCTGAAAGATAAGAAGACCCAATACCATAAAAATTTTTATAAACCATAAGAATAATCTTAAAATGGACCCTGAAACAAATGGGGAGCCAATGCAGAGAGTTTAAAACTGGTGTAATGTGAGCCCGCCTTGTGGTCTTCGTCAGGACACTTGTTGCTGAATTTTGGAGTAATTGCAAAGGTGCAATAACCTTTTTAGGAAGAGCAGAAAGCAGCAATAATCTTTACGACTTATAATAAAAAACATGCATCAGCGTCTCCGTGTTGCCCTGAGAGAGAATTGGGCGAACTCTGGCTATATTCTTAAGAACTATTTTTGTTATGTTTTTTATATGTGGTATAAAACTATGGTCCGAGTCGAAAAGGAAGCCCAGATTTTTCACTTGTAGTGATGGAGTTAAAGACAATGTTTGTAGTTTTTATGTGTTTCTCTCTCAGGGTCTCACGGCCAATGACTTAAACTTCAGTCCTGTCCTGGTTAAGATGTAAAAAGTTATCTGGACTTAATATCTGGAATGCAATTAAAAAGAGTATTAATCGGTCTCATGTCATTAGGAGACACGGACTAGATCCCTGGTCTTGGCAAACGGACAGCGGCAGCGGGTGAAGACCGAGGACTGGGATTTGATTACGATTACGATTCAGGAGCTATGATTCGATTAAAAATCGATAACTGACGCATCTTTAATTGACGTATATTGATGCAGTTTTACTTTTCTTTTCATTTCACTAAGTAAGCGTTTATCACTTGTAAATTTAAAAAACAGTGCATTTGTAAAATAACAACAACCCACATTTATTAAATTAATGGAAATGTGTGCAAAACTGGAACGTAAGTGCCCTAAAATAAAATAATCTCTCGGCGAGGTGGCTCGCTGTAGTCGGTCAAAATGTAGAACTGTCTGCATGTGTTTATTTACAATAAATACATAGATTATCGATTATTGACGTTCACTCATCGATTTTATGCATCTAAAGCTCGATTATTTCCCCCACCCCTAGACGTCACGTATACAGCTGCTACCTGTCAGAATAATTGTATCTAAGTTATCACAAAACTTTGTGTTGCCATGAGTTCCCGGCGAGCAGACAAGAGCTGTCTTTGAACCTACCAAGAAGAAGGCTTGTAAAACTCCACTGTGTAGGATGGGAAGCAACATGAAGGTGTTCTGTTTCTTTCATGTATTGTAATCCACAGAAAGATTTTTTTTTGACCCGAGAACTACAAAGCGGAGAGAAAGCAGCATCTGCCCTAATTCCAGGCACCTCTTCTTTGAACTGTTTTACGACTTTTTCTTTGAACTGTTGTAATCAAAGGCGATGGCTGTTTACGACCCCCGTCCCTTAGAAACAGCTGTTGCCATGTAATCGGGGAAAGTCCAAATAAAAGAGGAGGCATACAATCTTTCGAGCGTGGTGAGACTGTACAGTCCAGACTTCTCTCCTCAATTGAGCCAAATTTAATTCTGTCTCTGTTTAATTCCTTGCTTCTTGTCTTGTTTAATAGATGTCATCAGTGTTTGAACCTGACACTACCGCAAGAACCTCTCCTGGGTTGTATTAATGAATTGAGTCATCCAACAAGAGTCAAAGTCTTTCGTATCTTTTGTGATACGCTGTCATGTTTAAAGTGTCAAATATCTCAAACAAATCCATCCTCGGGGGAATCTATCCAAGTGAGTTTCATTGTGTGAGCAGGCTACTTTTGTTGTAAATTACACAGATTGTGTTTATATTGGGGGTAACCGGAGTATAAGTAAAACTTCAAAAGTTTTACTCATCATTGCAGCGACTATCTTTTCTTTTCAGCACTAATTTCTCCCGAGTCTTCTTCACTGTCTTTTTTATTTTATTTTAGTCCGTGTTCAGTTCTCTGAGACTCGGCAAATAACTGGCAACAGGCGAAAGCAGCGCCTCCTACTGGCCTGTGATTGGTTTAGACCGCGCGGCGCTGAAGCACATGACTTTCAATACTTTCAATATGATGTGCTTATTCGTTAAGGGGGTGTGGCCTGGCGTGTTCTGGACATCGCGACCAATTTCAAGTTGATTGCGATGTGAGAAAGAAATGTGCAAGGTGCTCACTTGAATACGTCTGAATTAGGGTTGTACGGTATACCGGTACTAGTACAGTACCGCGATACTAATGAGTCATAATCGATACTCTACCGCCTTTAAAAAGTACCGCTTCTCTGTTTTTATTTAAGGGCATGACGGTGCGCCGTCGTCACGTCGTGACATTGCTGGTTTTACGAGCAGAGGAGCATATTCGGCAGCGCACACACACTGAGTACTTACAAGCAGACACAATGCGTAGACAGAAAAAGGAAAATGGACGCATTTTGGTCTAAAAAGTAAAGATAAAGGTGAAGTTATAACACTGAAACGCCCTCAGGAAGAGGTGCTTTAAGACATGGCTAGCTAGCTAGCAGTTAACGGTATGCAGTGTTTTAGCTACTTCTCGCCTCCATGGTGACAAATAAAGTAAGTTTCTTACAAGTAGCATTATCACTGCAGGACGAGGAATAGCTAAACATGCTTCACTACACACCGTAGGAGGATACAGTAGCTCACTGGCGTCACAATGTAAACAAATGCCATTGGTGGATCTACACCTGACATCCACTGTAATGATACCAAGTTCAGGAGCGTATCTAGTCGATACTACTATGATTACATCGATATTGTTTGGCATCACAACATCTTCTTTCGTTTATAAACTCAGGAAATATGTCCCTGGACACATGAGGACTTTGAATATGACCAATGTATGATCCTGTGACTACTTGGTATCGGATTGATACCTACATTTGTGGTAAAACTAATGTAAAGTATCAAACAACAGAACAATAAGTGATTATTACATTTTAACAGAAGTGTAGATAGATCTTGTTAAACGAGAAAGTAAGCAGATATTAACAGTAATTGAATAAGTAGATTAATAATTAATTTTCTACCACTTGTCCTCAATAATTTTGAAAAAATAATACGTAGATAAATGACACAATATTGCATATGTCAGCAGACTAATTTGGAGCCTTTGTTCGTTTACTTACTACTAAAAGACAAGTTGTCTAGTATGTTCGCTATTTTATTTAAGGACAAATTGCAATAATAAACATATGTTTAATGTACCCTAAGATTTTTTGTTAAAAAAAGCCAATAATGCCATTTTTGATGGTCCCCTTTATTTAGAAAAGTATAGAAAAGTATCAAAATACATTTTGGTACTGGTAGCGGTACCAAAATATTGGTATCGGGACAACACTAGTAGGATGCTAGCGTTAGCTAAGCTAAGCTAAGCTAGCTGCGGGTTACGAACAACATACAGTATTTGTGAAAAAAATCAATCCCCCTATTCATGGATCAATAACTGAGAAGACTTTAAATATTTCCCACATGAATGCAGACTTGATATATATTTATTTTGAAACACATTTCTCCAGGAGACACCACACAGTGACAAGTCCTGTTGACTTACCTCTGAAAGGACCACAGTCTTCTCTTTCTCATGTCAAATTCCGAGGTCTGGCACACACCCTAAGTCGCTTTGTCCGTGAGCCTTTAAAGACTTTAAATTACGAGATGTTTGTCCTGTATAAAAACTGACTGCGTTGACGACCGAGATACAGGACACGTTGCTCAAAACTCGTTATTGGACGTGCTCATACGGATCGATTCCACCAATTTTACTTCTTTTTTATGCTAGGTTCACACCAACGGCGCTTTGACGGCGCTTTAAAGCGGCATGCAAAGCGGCATGCAAAGCGGCATGCAAAGCGGCATGCAAAGCGGCGTTAAAGCGTAACAAAGCCTGATTAAAGCGTGAGGGTTCTAATGGATCGTGGGAAAGCTTGTAGTGAAGCGGGACATGCGGCAAGTTCGCCAAAATTTTTTAAACTGTTTAAAAAAATTCTGCGCTCTGTCAAGAATGGAATAAAGCGCAGAGAGCGTATCAAAGCGTGACAAAGCCTGACAAAGCTCAGCAAAGCTTGACTCAAAGCGTAGGAAAGCTTAACAGATCTTGGTTCAAAGCGCAATAGGAAGTGACTGTGATATTGACTAGTGACATTGAAACTTTATGTAAAACCAACACAGGATTACAAATCCATTCTCTTTTGCATCATTGCCTTTTTTATACGATGATCATTGTTTCTGTACTTCTGCTGTTTGATGTTGCAGTTTGACATTACTGTCTATCATTTTTCTGTATGAAAATGTTAATAATAAAGAGAATATGTTACGTTTAAAAGAAATGCCTTTTATTATTGTCAACTAGCATAAGAAATGAAAGATAGATATTTATTAAGATGACAAAGAAATAAAAGAAATGAAGATATAAAACATAATATAACGGAAAAAAAAGAGAAATTGAAAAAATAAATGAATATAAAAAATAAAACAAATGCCTTTTATTATTGTCAACTAGCATAAGAAATGAAAGATAGATATTTATTAAGATGACAACGAAATAAAATAAATGAAGATATAAAACATAATAAAACGGAAAAAAAAGAGAAATTGAAAAAAATAAATGAATATAAAAAATAAAAGAAATGCCTTTTATTATTGTCAACTAGCATAAGAAATGAAAGATAGATATTTATTAAGATGACAAAGAAATAAAAGAAATGAAGATATAAAACATAATATAACGAAAAAAAAGAGAAATTGAAAAAATAAATGAATATAAAAAATAAAAGAAATGCCTTTTATTATTGTCAACTAGCATAAGAAATGAAAGATAGATATTTATTAAGATGACAAAGAAATAAAAGAAATGAAGATATAAAACATAATATAACGGAAAAAAAAGAGAAATTGAAAAAATAAATGAATATAAAAAATAAAAGAAATGCCTTTTATTATTGTCAACTAGCATAAGAAATGAAAGATAGATATTTATTAAGATGACAAAGAAATAAAAGAAATGAAGATATAAAACATAATATAACGGAAAAAAAAGAGAAATTGAAAAAATAAATGAATATAAAAAATAAAAGAAATGCCTTTTATTATTGTCAACTAGCATAAGAAATGAAAGATAGATATTTATTAAGATGACAAAGAAATAAAAGAAATGAAGATATAAAACATAATATAACGGAAAAAAAAGAGAAATTGAAAAAATAAATGAATATAAAAAATTAAAGAAATGCCTTTTATTATTGTCAACTAGCATAAGAAATGATAAATAGATATTTATTAAGATGACAAAGAAATAAAATAAATGAAGATATAAAACATAATAAATAATAAACATAATGTAACGGAAAAAAAAAGAGAAATTGAAAAAATAAATTAATACAAAAAATGTGTGGAAAACAGTATACTGAGTTTTTCACATTTTTTTCTTATTTTTGTTGTAACAATGCACAACAGAGCTTGATAATCATGTCAGAGCCTGATTTAAAGCGTCAGGATCGCATCAAAGCGTAATAAAGTTCAATAAAGCGTAATAAAACGTATCAAAGCGTGATTTAAAGCGTATCAAAGCGGCATCAAATCGTGAGGAACGGTAACAAAGCGGCAACTAATTCGTATCAGAGCGTATCAGAGCGTATCAGAGCGTATCAAAGCATAACATTACTTCGGAGATCGGGATAATCGTGGAAAAATTGACAAAAATGACGGCGCTTTGCTCGCCGCTTGAAAGCGCGGCAAGCGCCGTTTGTGTGAACCAGGCATTAGCCTTTGGAACAGGGTCCGCTTTGTTTCGGTACGGACCCGAGATTTTTTTATTCCAAACGATCCATTTTAATGTACCGTATTTTCCGGACCATAGGGCACACCCGAATATAAGGCGCAATGCCGATAAATGGTCTATTTTTTTATCTTTTTTCATATATAAAGCGAACCGGATTATAGAGCCCATTTAATGTGTCCTGTGAAAAACCGTCCAACTGGAATGCTCTAATAACTAAAGTTCCTTGGGTGAATAATGTAAACCCACTACACCGGTGTGTTTTAGCGCTTTCATGGTGAGTTTACTGACAGATATAAGTAAGAACTTTACACTACTTTATATTACAAATGGCAACAGCTGAGGACGAATGTCCCATAACAAGAAGATAGAAAAAAAGAAGCTTATCGACGGACTACAATGGCGGACGCGCACAAATTTTCAGGACTTATGCAGATCCCAAATACAGATCAGCAGGTACAAGAAGGTAAGAAAAGTTGCTTTTGCATAATATTGCGAAACAAAACGGCAGGTAATATGTCTTACCTTATAGACACACCATAATAATACTCCTATGTTGAAGCACAGTACAATCCATCAAGCGGTGAGGCTTCATAGCTTACCCAAGTCGTACTAAAACATTTTGATAGATTTTTGAGCGCCGTGAGTAATGTTCTATATATTCAATGGAACATATAAAATGTTGGTGTTGTTTACTTGAGTCATATTGCCATCATAGTGCAGTCTACACATATCTCTTATGTTTGACTGCCATCTACTGGTCACACTTATCATTACACCATGTACCAAATAAAATAACTTTGAGGTCGGTAAGCAAAACCAGAATTATTCCGTACATTAGGCGCACCGGGTTATAAGAAGCACTGTCGAGTTTTGAGGAAAAAAACATTTTTTAAGTGCGCCTTATAGTCCGGAAAATACGGTAATTTGTTGCTTTGTCACAATACCGCTGGTTGAGTACAGCCATGTAAACATAAACATTGTCCTGCAACAATGGCTACCCAGCCCCCACAATGCATTGCGAAATCACCTGCCCTTTTGAGCCGTAATGTCTGGCATAAGGTGTGTTTAGAAGCAGAGTCACGGTGCCATCTACTGTACATAGTTTGAACAACAAGCAACATTCACAGACATTTAGAGTGTTTTTATGAGCGGGCAGCACCATATCTAATATATATGTGGCGGTCCACATCACATAAATGGATGTATGGTTGGTGTACTGGCCCTCAAGTGGTAGTTGGTCGTTTTTGTAGTCCTGTTTGTTGTGTTTTTGCATTCAAAAGAGTCTTTTGTTTTTGCCGAATGCGTTCCTTGATAAATTAAGCGCCTCCGTGCTATAATTGGCTAGCTCGCTTTCTATTGTTGAAAAATATTTGAATCCAAAAACAACAAAAAAGATAAACTGTGGAGTTAATTGAGCACTGAAGGGATCAACTAAAGCAAACATTTCACAATATTAACAAAAGAAAAGTCTACAAACAAGAGATGCATTTGTGAATAAAAACAGGGGAGACAGAGTTGAGTTTGCCAGAAAACTGAAAAAAAAAGAAGAGAAGAAAACATCAATTTATGGTGCGTTTCATTGTACTAGTTTCTAGACTGAAGTTTCAAATGGAATGCACCCCGAGGTCAGATCACCAGAGTCCTTGCCAACCCTGATTTGGCTTTAAAGAGACCCTTTTTCCACCATAGAAACTTTTTCAGGAACTTCCCAGGGTAAATAAAGGTCCCCCTGTGTTTCCACCAAGGACGGGAGTGGAAGAAGTGTCAAAAGATGGCGCTAACTGTTTTAATGACATTCAGACTTTACTTCAATCAATAACGGAGCAGCATCTCCTCATCCGGAAACAACAACAATGTGTCCCGTGAAAAACCGTCCAACCGGAACTCTCTAAAAACTAAAGTTCCTTGGGTGAATAATGTAAACTCACTACACCGGTATGTTTTAGCGCTTTTATGGCGAGTTTACTGGCAGATATAAGTAAGAACTTTACACTACTTTATATTAGAAATGGCAACAGTGGAGGATGAATGTCCCATAACAAGAAGATAGAGAAAAAGAAGAAGCTTATCGACTATGCAGACTACAAAGGCGGACAAGCGCAATTTTTCAGGACTTATGCAGATCTCAAATACAGATCAGCAGGTACCAGAAGGAAAGAAACGTTTATTTTACGAAACAAAACGCCAGGTAATATGTCTTACCTTATACACACACCATAATAATACTCCTATGTTTAATGCGCCGACAATCCATCAAGCGGTGCGGCTTCATAGCTGACCAAAGTTGTACTAAAACATTTTGATAGATTTTTGAGCGTCGTGAGTAATGTTTTATTTTTTCAATGGAACATATAAAATGTTGGTGTTCTTTACTTGAGTCATAATGCCATCATATTGCAGTCTACACGTATCTCTTGTGTTTGACTGCCATCTACTGGTCACACTTATCATTACACCATGTACCAAATAAAATTGCTTCAAGGTCAGTAGGCAAAACCAGAATTATTCCGTACAAAAGATTTTAAATGCGCCCTATAGTCCGGAAAATACGGTATTTCTATGACAACAAACTTGACAACGGAGAGAAAGAAGAACAAAAGTAGCTTCCTGGGCGGTATAGCTGGGTTGGTAGAGTGGCCGTGCCAGCAACTTGAGGGTTCCAGGTTCAATCCCAGCTTCCGCCATCCTAGTCACTGCCGTTGTGTCCTTTACCCACCTGCTCCCAGTGCCACCCACACTGGTTTAAATGTAACTTGGATATTGGGTTTCACTATGTAAAGCGCTTTGAGTCACTAGAGAAAAAGCGCTATATAAATATAATTCACTCCCGACTTCCAGGAACTTTTGTGGGGCAGCTTTGTGCTGAAGAACGCTGATCAGTGGAACTATCTTGCAGTGTTTTTACTCAGCTGTTGCGCAATATTGACAATATACAATATAATGTAATATAAAATATACAATGTAAACCATACAGCTTTTAATACTATCGTTATATCGGGATGGTTATGACACATTCAAGCTGCGTCCTGTAAATTTGACAGCCACAAGCCGCGTCCTTAACGCACTGTTAGTGTCCCCGCTAACGGCTAATGTCCCTCCACAGTGCTGCAAAGCCCCCGCTAAATCAGCAATCCTCACGCCAATGGCGGCAAATAAAGTACTTTCCTTACAAGTATCATCCCAGAGGGCGAGGAATAGCTAAATATGCTACACTAGGAGGATATGCTAACCGCAAGCTGGAGCTCTTGAATGTAAACAAAGGTGGATGGATCGTTACAAATATCAACAATAACAATACCAAGTAAATGATCAGTTTATGGTCTATTAGATACTCTTTTGTTGTTTTTGTTATTGTTTACAAACTCAGGAATTACTGTCAGTCCCTGGACAGAGAAGGACTTTAAGGGGAAAAAACAAAGTATTTAAATTAATATTTTATTGATATTGTTACACCGTCATCCTGTGTTTTTTGTCTGATTAAAATTGTAATAAAAAATGTAATCATTTAGTTATCTTAACATTTTAAATATGAGCATTGGTATGACCAATAATGTTACTACTTGGTATTAGATCCATTTCTAGTGTCACCCAAAACTAATATAAAGTATCCAAACAATGAGTGCCTATTACATTTGAAGAAAAGTGTAGATAGAACCATGTTACAGTTAAAAGTAATCAGATATTAACAGTACATAAAGTAATCAGATATTAACAGTACATTAGAGTAATCAGATATTAACAGTACATTAAAGTAATCAGATATTAACATAACATAAAGTAATCAGATATTAACAGTACATTAAAGTAATCACATATTAACAGTACATCAAAGTAATCAGATATTAACAGTACCTTAAAGTAATCGGATATTAACAGTACCTTAAAGTAATCAGATATTAACAGTACATTAGCAAGTGGATGAATAATAGTTTAAAAAATAATACAAATGACACAATAAGTTACTCATACATCAGCAGCTAAATGGTAAACCTTTGTAACCTATTATGAAATAAGTCTATCATATTTTAAAATAATATATCCTGATATATGTCTGCAATGTATATTGTGATATATATTTTAGGCCATTTTCGCCCATCCCTACCCCAAACAAGGTTTTGGCCATTGTTTTCCCTAAAGGCATACATTTGTCTAAATATGGCCAAGGGGGTTTCCTGCACGTCATCTTCATCACTAAAGGAAAAATCTCATCTGTGGGAGAGAATTCCTCTGACAGTTTATTTTTTGAGTGGTCAGCTTGAAGCGTCCCTCTGTCTCTGACTCCCTTGTCGTCATGTGACATGAGTGCGTGTCTGTTATGGTTTTACTTCCTGGTTTCAATATCCCCCCTTATCTTGCCTCTGATTGGCCAGTCCGTCATGTTTGGCCCTAACCTTAGCCAATTGTGACTCATCATAGGAACACTAACCAATCATCATGGATGTTCTCATCCATCCAGCTCATTGGATGTTATACATATTTTTTTGACCTGGATTCGCAGTCCATTTTCTCTCTTTGTAGCTTTGGTGTAAGCTACCTCGCTACATGGCACTCAAATTAGCTATCTATCCATCCATTATCCAAATGTATAAGAAACAAAAAAAAACCAAAGAAAGTGTGAACTGTACGTGGCTTGTATTTATGCATTTTCATGAAAGGAATAAAAAGAAATGATGAAAAAAAAAATAAAAAAATGTTGAGTTACGTATAGGGATGTCCGATAATGGCTCTTTGCCGAAATCCGATATTCCGATATTCCGATATTCCCCAACTCTTAATTACCGATACCGATATCAACCGATACCGATATATACAGTCGTGGACTTAACACATTATTATGCCTAATTTGGACAACCAGGTATGGTGAAGATAAGGTCCTTTTTTTTTCATTTTTAAAAATAAAATAAGATAAATAAATTAAAAACATTTTCTTGAATAAAAAAGAAAGTAAAACAATACAAAAACAGTTACATAGAAACTAGTAATAAATGAAAATGAGTAAAATTAACTGTTAAAGGTTAGTACTATTAGTGGACCAGCAGCACGCACAAAAATGTGTGCTTACGGACTGTATCCCTTGCAGACTGTATTGATAATATATTGATATATAATGTAGGAACCAGAATATTAATAACAGAAAGAAACAACCCTTTTGTGTGAATGGGGGAGGGAGGTTTTTTGGGTTGGTGCACTAATTGTAAGTGTATCTTGTGTTTTTTATGTTGATTTAATAAAAAATAAAATAAAAACTATACCGATCATTAAAAAAACGATACCGATAAATTCCAATATTACATTTTAAAGCATTTATCGGACATCTCTAATTATGTATTTAAGTGTTTATTATTGTTGATGTAATTTTTTCTAATAAATTCACTTGCTAGTATTATTTTATTGTTTAATTACAAACCCTAACCCTAACTAAACGTTGTTTACATTTCAAGTATATTTTGAATTATGTTGTTTAGTTATCAGGAGTATTTTGGGAAAATGCCCAGCAGGGGTCACTGTCGCTAGATGAGCGATGTCCGCAGGTGGAGCAAAGTCTCGCGATATTTAGTGAGACTGAGGCCAAAGCGCTGTAAATTAAGGATGTACCCGGAACCGTAAGGCATTACAATTCACAGCCAGGTAAGATGTTTTTGGAAATTAATGATTAAAAACTTGATAAATGTTTTTTTTCACTACAATATGTACCGAAATCATTGTTCAGTGATGTGTAAAACACTTGGTCCAATTCCACGGTATTTTGTGCGATAGTGTAGAGCAGGGGTCACCAACCTTTTTGAAACCAAGAGCTACTTCTTGGGTACTGATTAATGCGAAGGGCTACCAGTTTGATACACACTTAAATAAATTGCCAGAAATAGCCAATTTGCTCAATTTACCTTTAACTATATGTTATTATAAATAATTAATTATATTTACACTTAATTGAACGGTTTAAAAGAGGAGAAAACACGAAAAAAATTACTATTAAATTTTGAAACATAGTTTATCTTCAATTTCGACTCCTTAAAATTCAAAATTCAACCGAAAAAAAGAAGAGAAAAACTTAAAAAAAGAATTTATGGAATATCATTAGTAATTTTTCCTGATTAAGATTAATTTTAGAATTTTGATGACATGTTTTAAATAGGTTAAAATCCAATCTACACTTTGTTAGAATATATAACAAATTGGACCAAGCTATATTTCTAACAAAGACAAATCATTATTTCTTCTGGATTTTCCAGAACAAACATTTTAAAAGAAATTCAAAAGACTTTGAAATAAGATTTAAATTTGATTCTACAGATTTTCTAGATTTGCCAGAATAATTTTTTTGAATTTTAATCATAATAAGTTTGAAGAAATATTTCACAAATATTCTTCGTCGAAAAAACAGGAGCTAAAATGAAGAATTAAATTAAAATGTATTTATTATTCTTTACAATTAAAAAAATAAATTACTTGAACATTGATTTAAATTGTCAGGAAAGAAGAGAAAGGAATTTAAAAGGTAAAAAGGTATATGTGTTTAAAAAACCTAAAATCATTTTTAAGGTTGTATTTTTTCTCTAAAATTGTCTTTCTGAAAGTTATAAGGAGCAAAGTAAAAAAAATAGTGAATTTATTTAAACAAGTGAAGACCAAGTCTTTAAAATATTTTCTTGGATTTTCAAATTCTATTTGAGTTTTGTCTCTTTTAGAATTAAAAATGTCGGGCAAAGCGTGACCAGCTTGCTAGTAAATAAATACAATTTAAAAAATAGAGGCAGCTCACTGGTAAGTGCTGCTATTTGAGCTATTTTTAGAACAGGCCGGCGGGCTACTCATCTGGTCCTTACGGGCTACCTGGTGCCTGCGGGCACCGCGTTGGTGACCCCTGGTCTAGAGGCAGGTGGGAACAGGTGTGGTGTATAATTGAGATACTATCATTTACTTCCAAACTTTCCAAAGAATAAGCCACGTAATATTAGATTTTCCCACAAGTGTGCAGTTAAAATGCAGGTTTTGCCATGCACCAGCCACCGTGGCTCACTCCAATAACTCAACATTAAATTATACCGTGTTTTAGGTAACATTTCCTGTCATAAAAAAGTGTTTCAGCAGATGGTGGCACTTCACAGATTATTCGCCTTTAAAACGGCAAGAAAAAGGTCGCTCGCAACATTTCCCCCCCAGCTGTGCAGTTGTAGATCACACATGCTATAAAAAGGATTAAAATAGTTTTTATGAGCGTATTACCTAATATGGCTTTATGTGTCAAATCATGAGGGAGCCTTATTAGCTACAACATGAATCAACCCTAGTTTTAGTCATTTCAACCAGGAAACAATATAGATATGAATGTGATTTACCATCAATTGATTAACCGACTTAAACAAGTTGAAAAACGTATCCGGGTGTTACCATTTAGTGGTCAGTTGTACGGAATATGTACTGTATTGTGCAATCTACTAATAAAAGTTTCAATCAATCAATCAATTCTCAGTCCATTATGGTTCGTATATGGTTGTACCCAACTATAATAAATCAGGCCTCAAATTTCAACATTTTAAGGTCAAGGCAAGTGTTGCCTTAAAGGAGGGCTCGTATTTTAGGGCACCAAGGCAAACAAAATTTTATTTCGAAGCAGGAGATATATATTTATATATATATATATTAAAGGCCTACTGAAACCCACTACTACCGACCACGCAGTCTGATAGTTAATGATGAAATCTTAACATTGCAACACATGCCAATACGACCGGGTTAGATTAGTAAAGTACAATTTTAAATTTCCCGCAAAAATATTCTGCTGAAAACGTCTCGGTATGATGACATTTGCGCGTGACGTCACGGATTGTAGCGGACATTTTGGGACAGCATTGTGGCCAGCTATTAAGTCGTCTGTTTTCATCGCAAAATTCCACAGTATTCTGGACATCTGTGTTGGTGAATCTTTTGCAATTTGTTTAATGAACAATGAAGACAGCAAAGAAGAAAGCTGTAGGTGGGAAGTGGAGTATTAGCGGCCGGCTGCAGCAACACAACCAGGAGGACTTTGAGTTGGCGCTACTGTGAGTATGCAGCTTTGGCTTCCAAACATTTGATCGCTTGCCCGTACGTGCGTGGCGCTATGTGCATGTCACGTACGTAACTTTGGGGAAATATATGTGCTGTATGAACTTTACGGAGGTGAACGGTACTTTGGGCTGTGGGATTGAGTGTGTTGTGCGGGTGTTTGAGTTGTATTGGTGGGTTATATGGACGGGAGGGGGGAGGTGTTTGTTATGCGGATTAATTTGTGGCATATTAAATATAAGCCTGGTTGTGTTGTGGCTAATAGAGTATATGTATGTCTTGTGTTTATTTACTGTTTTAGTCATTCCCAGCTGAATATCAGGTCCCACCCGCCTCTCACAGCATCTTCCCTATCTGAATCGCTTCCACTGCCCTCTAATCCTTCACTCTCACGTACCTCATCCACAAATCTTTTATCCTCGCTCAAATTAATGGGGTAATCGTCGCTTTCTCGGTCCGAATCGCTCTCGCTGCTGGTGGCCATGATTGTAAACAATATGCAGATGTGAGGAGCTCCACAACATGTGACGTCACGCTACTTCCGGTACAGGCAAGGCTTTTTTTATCAGCGACCAAAAGTTGCGAACTTTATCGTCGATGTTCTCTACTAAATCCTTTCAGCAAAAATATGGCAATATCGCAAAATGATCAAGTATGACACATAGAATGGATCTGCTATCCCTGTTTAAATAAGAACATTTCATTTCAGTAGGCCTTTAAAGAAGTTGAAAAACTTATCCGGGTGTTATCATTTAGTGGTCAATTGTACGGAATATGTACTGTACTGTGCAATCTACTAATAAAAGTTTCAATCAATCAATCAATTCTCAGTCCATTATGGTTAATATATGGTTGTACCCAACTATGATAAATCAGGCCTTGAATTTCAACATTTTAAGGTCAAGGCAAGTGTTGCCTTAAAGGAGGGCTCGTATTTTAGGGCACAAAGGCAAGTTAGAAGGGCACCAAGGCAAACAAAATTTTCTTTCGAAGCAGGAGATATATATATATACTGTATATATATATATATATATATATATATATATATATATATATATATATATATATATATATATATATATAATAGATAAAAATAGTGTTCATGTATGAGATCTAGGGCTGCCAATTATGGCCAAGGTAATAATTAAGTTAAAAAGTAAAAAGTTTAAGTACCCATGATTGTCACACACACACTAGGTGTGGCGAAATTATTCTCTGCATTTGACCCATCACCCTTGATCACCCCCTGATGGGAGCAGTGAGCAGCAGCAGTGGCCGCGCTCGGTATTCATTTTTGGTGATTTAACCCCCAATTCCAACCCTTGATGCTGAGTGCCAAGCAGGGAGGTAATGAGTCCCATTTTTATAGTCTTTGGTAGAGATGTCCGATAATATCGGGCTGCCGATATTATTGGCCGATAAATGCTTTGAAATGTAATATTGGAATGTATCGATATCGGTTCGGATATTATCGGTATCGGTTTCAAAAAGTAAAATGTATGTCTTTTTAAATCGCCGCTGTGTACACGGACGTAGGGAGAAGTACAGAGCGCCAATAAACCTTAAAGGCACTGCCTTTGCGTGCCGGCCAAATCACATAATACCTACGGCTTTTCACAGACACAAGTGAATGCAAGGCATCCTTGGTCAACAGCCATACAGGTCACACTAAGGGTAGCCGTATAAACAAGTTTAACACTGTTACAAATATGCGCCACACTGTGAACCCACACCAAACAAGAATGACAAACACATTTCGGGAGAACATCCGCACCGTAACACAACATAAACATAACAGAACAAATACCTACAACCCCTTGCAGCACTAACTCTTCCGGGACGCTACAAAATACACCCCCGCTACCCCCTATCCCCCCTCCACCTCAATCCTTCCCACCCCGCCCACCTCAACCTCCTCATGCTCTCTCAGGGAGAGCATGTCCCAAATTCCAAGCTGCTGTTTTGAGGCATGTTAAAAAAAAGAATGCACTTTGTGACTTCAATAATAAATATGGCAGTGCTATGTGGGCATTTTTTTACATAACTTGAGTTGGTTTATTTTGGAAAACCTTGTTACATTGTTTAATGCATCCAGCGGGGCATCACAACAAAATTAGGCATAATAATGTGTTAATTCCACGACTGTATATATCGGTATCGGTTGATATCGGAATCGATAATTAAGAGGTGGACAATACTGGAATATCGGTTATTGGCAAAAAAGCCATTATCGGACATCTGTAGTCTTTGGTATGACTCAGCCGGGGTTTGAACTCACCACCTACTGATCTCAGGGCGGACACTCTAACCACTAGAAGTTAAAGTACCAATGATGAAGATTATTGTTATCAATATTGAAATCATGATTACTGATTGTTAGGTGAAGCAGTGTTGTAATGTCTAATACAAATACTATAGATAAACATTATCCATATATTTATGGATATAATATAGATTTTTTTATTCTTTAATAACATCAATTTGTCAGCTTTTTGTCATTCCATGATGCCTTTATCTCTATTTTTACATTTTGATAGAGAGTTTTTATTTATTTATTTTTAAGTTATGTACATTTATATGTACATGTAGATACTGTATCGGGACAGATCCATTAAGAGTTTGAGCAGAAATATGTCATATAGGAATTAGGGCTGGGCAATATGTGGAATATACTCGATATATCGCGGGTTTATCTCTGTGCGATATAGAAAATGACTATATCGTGATATTCGAGTATACATTCTCACGCAGTTGTTTTTAGCTGCGGGCATTACACTACAGCATCTTCTCACTCTTTCTTTCCTCTCCTTCTCACTCTTTCTTTCCTCTCCTTCTCACAGAGAGATAAAACAAGCATACGTCACATACTGTCGCACGTGCAACGTCATACGCCCTCGCGGAGCAGAGAGGTAGCGGAATGGGTAACGTTAGCTGTGATGCTAGCGGAGTGGTGCCGTGGTAATGTGAGAGAAAGAAGGTGCGAATCTGGTAACAAATGGAGGAAGAATTAATTCCCAAGACAGCACGGGGTTCATCGTCTGGCGGTGGTTTGGCTTCAAGCGGGAAGATGTCGAACAGACAACCGTAATATGTCAAGTATGCGGCAAAAGCGTTGCTACAAAAAGTAGCATTACTGCTAATTTGTAGCATCATTTGAAAAGTCACCCGCTAGAGAATGAAGAGTGCTTGAAACTCCGCATGTCAACATCTCCGTTTGGTGCCACACCCACAAAATGCCCAAGCAACCATTTCCAGATCAACACTGTATGAAAAAAATAGTCAACAGCAGAAGGAGATAACGTCCGCAGGAACCTACCACATAGTGAAGGACATACACTATTTGATTTCCTATTATGCAGCTCATTTTTATTTGACACTTATTGAAATATCTTGTGTGACATCATGCACAAAAGTGCACTTTATTTGTTTTAAACTATTGTAGTGGCGTTCTGTACAAAAAGTGCACTTTAATTTAGTGTTGTTTTGATATGTCATCTTAGTGACATCATGCACATAAGTGCACTCATAGCTTGTTTTAAAATGTCTCTGACAATCTTGCACTTTCTGTTTTGGAAATGACTTGAATGTTTGTGCCACTGCTTAATAACTGTTTAATAAATACAGTTTTGGTAAATTGACTTAGTTGTGATTTCCCTCTCTGCATAAAAGTTTAAAATGAGCGTATATTAATGCAGTATGAAGAACAATGTTTTAATGTTGACACATAGATTCATCTTACTGCTGTGATTATATGCATCAAGTGTTCATTCAAGGCTAAGGCAAAATATGGAGATACATATCGTGTATCGTGACATGGCCTAAACATATTGAGATATTAATAAAAGGCCATATCGCCCAGCCCTAATAGGAATTAACTATACACAATAAAACAGTAACACAATGCTGTGTCAAATGGTTTTTAAAGTAATACCTTTGTGACGTGAAAAAAACACAATTAATGTAAAAAAACAACAACTTGTGTTTACTTTTTGATATCAAAATAAAACACAAAGCAGTTTGGCTAATGAAGATGAAGTCTAATAAACAAGCTTTGTTCTTCTCCAACGCCTCCTAGTGGTTCAGTACAACAGTTTGGCCAACGACAAAAAAACCTCTCACATCAAATAAACAATCTTCACAGTCTGCGTTCAATTCAATGAGATGACAAAACATGTTAGGAGTGAACATCCCAGTCAACAAAGTAAAGACTTAATAAACAAGTTGTGACAATGTTCACGACACATCACCTGCTGCAAAACATCAAATAGTTTTCTCCTTCGCAGTGTACTTTTAGTGTGGGGACAAGTGTCTCCAATATTGTCCACACCTGTCTCCATCTAAACATAGCAGTGCGCTCTTAAACACACCCCGGGAAGCGAGGGAAAATTACATTAAACCAAGCGCTTGGCTCCGTTTACTCCGAGGGTAAATCTCCGGCGCAAAGTCCATGTAGTTAGTCCGCCATGATTATCAAGCCAAACACCGCTAGTGCGCATGTGCCTGACTTCATGTTGCCTAAAATGCATTAATAAATGAAGTTTTTTCAGTAATTAAAAAATTTAACGGTATTATTAACCGTCCGTTTATTGTTACATCCCTAGTCCATTAACAAGTAAAAAGTCAAGAGCGGTCACGGCATGTTCTTGCCGCAAATGTTTGTAAATTTTTTGGGCATTACAGCGAAAGACGAGGGTGGTCGCGGCACTTGCCGCGGTTAAAATTTGAGCCCTGGAAAATACCCCTTGATAAACATGCACCTCATGTATAATGAATTGTGATAATAATTCACAGTTCTGATGTGTGTACCCAATGATCTGCTGGTTTTTGTATTGTTCTTGTGGTTTCAGAAATCATGGCCACTCATATAATATGTTGCTTCAGTTAGAACAACTGTTGTTTGGCCTTTGAGAATTAAATATTGGTCTTGGAGATTAAATATAACACACATTAGTTTAAGTGAGGTTCGCCATCGTGTTTTGAATGGACATTAAACTGTGCTTCCACTACGGTCTGTACTTCCTAAACAAATGCATATCCACAGATTACCGTATTTTTAGGACTATAATGCGCACTTAAAATCCTTTCATTTTCTCAAAACTCGACAGTGCGCCTTATAACCCGGTGCGCCTAATGTAAGGAATCATTTTGATTGTGCTTTCCGACCTCAGAAGCTATTTTATTTGGTACATGGTGTAATAAGTGTGACCAGTAGATGGCAGTCACACATAAGAGATACACGTAGACTGCAAAATGACTCAAGTAAACAACATCAAAATGTTATATGTTCCATTGAAAATATAGAACATTACACACAGCTAGGGCTGCAACTAACGATTAATTTGATAATCGATTAATCTGTTGATTATTACTTTGATTAAATGATTAATAATCGGATAAAAGAGACAAACTACATTTCTTTCCTTTCCAGTATTTTATTGAAAAAAACCAGCATACTGGCACCATACTTAATTTGATCTTTGTTTCTCAGCTGTTTGTACATGTTGCAGTTTATAAATAAAGGTTTATTAAAAAAAAATATATATATATATATATTTAAAAAAAAAAAAAAAAAAAAAATGCCTCTGCGCATGAGCATAGCATAGATCCAACGAATTGATGACTAAATGAATCGCCAACTATTTTTATAATCGATTTTAATCGATAGTTGTTGCAGCCCTACACACAGTGCTTAAAAATCTATCAAAATGTTTTAGTACGACTTTGGTAAGCTATGAAGCCGCACCGCTTGATGGATTGTACTGTGCTTCAACATAGGATTATTATTATGGTGTGTGTATAACGTAAGACATATTATCTGGCGTTTTGTTTCGCAATATTATGCAAAAGCAGCTTTTCTTACCTTCTGGTACCTGCTGATGTGTATTTGGGATCTGCATACGTCCTGAAAATGTGTGCGCGAGTCCGCCTTTGTAGTCAGTGCTGACACCGTAGTCGATAAGCTTCTTCTTTTTCTCTATCTTCTTGTTATGGGACATTCATCCTCCACATTTCTAATATAAAGTAGTGTAAAGTTCTTACTTATATCTGTCAGTAAACTCGCCATGAAAGCACTAAAACATACCGGTGTAGTGAGTTTACATTATTCACCCAAGGAACTTTAGTTATTAGAGCGTTCTGGTCGGACGGTTTTTCACGGGACACATTTCCGGCCTTGTTTTTGTTTCCGGATAAGGAGATGCTGCTCCGTTATTGATTGAAGTAAAGTCTGGATGTCATTAAAACAGTTAGCGCCATCTTTTGACACTTCTTCCACTCCCGTCCTTGCACGCTACACCGCTACAACAAAGATGACGGGGAGAAGACGCTGTCGAAGGTGAGCCACGTAAATAAGACCGCCCACAAAACGGCGCATCCGGAAGCGACTGTCAGAAAGCTGCTTGAAGATGATCTGTAAAACATCATCTATGCAACATTTTGACCGAAGAACCACCATTACATGTTATGTAGACCACAAGGAAGTCTTTTACATTTAGAAAAAAAATTAAATAATATGACCCCTTTAATGCACCCTATAATCCGGTGCGCCTTTTGTATGCAAATAGACCGGACTAGACCCGCTCAGCGGCAGTGCGCCTTTTAATACGGTGCACTCTAATGTCCGAAAAATACAAAAACAGAACTGAGCGACCTTGTACATTAAAAAAAAACTCCCTCAAAAATCACATGTATTAATTTATTAGCATGGAGGCCAATGTACGTCTGTTATATAGTCCTACATTAGTCACTCATTCAAAAAACTATTTGAAGTTCTCATTAAACTCATTTTGAGGATTCAATAAACTGTTTTCCAAGTTTGTAATAGTTTTATATATTATATTTGAGTACACAATAAAAATACTTTTTTGTTTTATGTTGTGTTACTCATTAAGGATTGTCTATTGTTAAAGGGGAACTGCACCTTTTTTGGAATTTTGCCTATCGTTCACAATCATTATGAAAGACATGACGACAGATGTATATATTTTTTAATGCATTTTAACTTGTAAATAAATGTAAATACAAGTCTGCTTACAGTGGAGCCAATGGTAGGTCCTCTTTTCCGCACATAAAACCCAATAAATAACCATTAAAAAAACGCTAACATTTCCCCATTTACATTTAGTGACTTGAATATTAACAAGTATTAATAATATTGTTATTATAAACAATAACGCAGACAAACCATTTATAGCGGCGCCGTGATCATAAGCTTACGTGCCTATGTTTACATCATTGACTGATGAGCTGCTTCCTTGTTTCCCTGCTCGTCAAACTTTATTGTAGATCATAAATCATGCCTCTCACCTGGATGATAGAAGGACGAGGACGTAGACCGACAATTTGATACACTTTGACAGCCAATTTAGACCCGTAAATGGAGAGAACGACGCGAAAAGACGCTTGGTTCCACCCTCCTTTTCTTGGCGAGGATTATGAGACATGTTTCATCTAAATGGGAATATATGAACATCCGAGCAGTCGGCATCTTAATGACTGCAGACATTGTACAGTAAGTGATGTTTTATTATGTTTGTTGTCTTTCATAAAGTCTGCAATGACTAGTAATGTTGTTAAAAAAAAGCGAACATTGTGATGTGTTTTTTAAATGATCAATGATTAAGTGATCAAAACACGTAAATATTAAATGTTATTATAAATGCTACTACATTACATATATCAGGGTTTACCGCAGCGCTTTGTTGTTAAGGTGTGTTTCGGACAGCAAAGCCCTGTCTGTCTGAGAGAAAGAGAAGCATTATTGACCTACAGTTAACAACTAAGTTATTTCACTTTACCTTTTTCTGTGTTGATTGAGCTGTGTTGAAGCAGCAAAAAGAACATTATGTTAAAAGAAGAGTTTCCTGAAGCTGTCTTTGATAGTTGATATAATAATGTACCGGTAACTGCATCATAAAGCCTACATGAACTCCATGGTGTTCAGGGATGAATAGTCTCTCCTATTGCTATTATACTATTTTTTCAGTTATAGTTACATTAATCATTAGTAATGTAGCAGCCTAGTTTTGAATGGCATGGTTCCTGCTATCACATGTTAATACAAATATAACATTTACATAATAAAAATCAACTACAGGCTTCCCAAGTGCTGTAATAAATTAAGCATGATGAGTTGAACATATGTCAGCATGTGGCCCCACTTTTAACTATTTTTTTCAAACGCTTATTGCAAACGCTTACTTACAGTAAGTCATTAATTTGACTTAGTAAGTCATTATTTTGTCATTATGTTGACTTACTAAGTCATAATAATGACATACTTAGTATCTCAGGTACTAGGACTGTTTTGTTTTTACTTTACGGAAAAAATATCGAGATGTACAGGTATATCGTATATCGACATTCAGCAAATGGAGCGGAAAACACAACCAAAAATTGTAGGCTTCTTCACGCGACGAAGCCGGCCTACTTCACCGCAGTCTGGAGTCTATTGCCCCCCCAGGCTGTGGTGGCAGCGACGAGGTGGAGACGTGATAGCGACAGGCCGATTTACACCGATCCTTACACCCACCCACCCACCCCTTTCCCCGGTCTGTCCGCTGGAGAGACACCACCTTAACTAACACATTTTCTGGGGGAAACACTGATATATACTTACATCATGTATATAAAACCTTAATGGAGGTGTTTGGATGTTTTTTTTAAGGACTTTATAGGCAGAATAGGACGGCTGCCATTGGCTCCATTGTAAGCAGACATTTATTTACCATTTCGAATGCATTTAAAACAAAAATCCATCCATCTTTTGTAACGTGGTTCTAGTTAAACGTCTGTTGAAATGTAAAAAGCATGTATTATTTTCTTGTTTCACTACTTCACATTCAAGCTAGCTTAGCGCCGCGGCTAACATAGCTTGTCCTCCCCTCCTCCTTCGGAAACCATCTCTATTACTTTATTTAACATACATAAATAGTAGTTTGTCCATCGATTTAGAATCGTCCATGAAGTGAAAACCAGTGGTGGTCAACCAAGCCAAAATGGCTGTTGTGCAGCAAGTAGCGTGCAAACTCTCTGAGTACAAAAGGGGCCTAGATCTTCCTGCAAAAAGCAGATGTGAGCAAAAAATCTAACTATGCGATGGAATAGATAACCAATACTTTATCAGAAAAGATGTGTCGAGTGATATCAAGCATTATCCGTCAGTGGAGTTCCCAGACCTATTAAACTGTCTTGTGCTCAGGACGTCATTCTACGCAAAAAAACTATGAAAACTTGGAAAATAATGGAGGCCTACAACTTATTTGTTTGTGGCTGGGTCAAGGACATTGATATCAAGATGATATGCATCGTTTTTGCTTGAGTAAGGTTGCATTTCATGATTTAACTTTTTGTCTTGTCGATGTAAACAAACTGGCAACCGACACCCGTGACTACATGATTATTTAACAAACTAATAATTAGTCAATCATCCCCATATTTGATTTTTGTCTTGTTATTGTTTGTACTCTGACACATTTGTGTACAAAATAAACAAGAGGGGAGACGTAGAAGTGCCTTTCCTGACAAAGTATCATTGACTCTGACTTAATGGTTTATGTTTGTTAAAAATTAGAATACAAACAATATCAAGATAATACTTCAATAATACTAAACGAATAAAGTATATTGAACATATATCAAACAAACCTTTAACACCTTGTACTGGACTGCTTGTCACTTTTTTCGTCAGCTTTTGCAAAATCTTGCACTCTCCCGCACTCTCCCGCCCTCCTTGATTACCTTTCAAGGAACTCTGAAGAAGTGTTTATCCTTTTCACGATTTAAACGGTTTGTACAGCTGAAAACAACGTAAGAATAGGGTATTTTTCTTCAAGCAAGGCTAAATGGCGCCTAGTACCCATTGAGAACAGATGCTGGCTTGACCACCGCGCATATTTAATGAGACGCACCTGAGTCGGACATGACGATATGTAAATCCAAGCAATTATGATGCATTGGAGAATCGATCCGTTTTTCTACCTCTAGTATATAGGAAGTATTAGTTATTTATGTAGTATTATTTGTATTCTAGATTAGTAGGATGGTTGTGCGACTGGACACAACAGCCCCTCTCTCCCGATGCGTTTGCATGGTTTTGTGTCTTGTAATTGTTGTTGTTTTTTAATTTGTAAGCCCATGTAACTTTCACAAAAATGCGTATGCTGACAGAAGTTGCTTTTAGACATTGGTAGCAGTGCTTTGTGGACTTTAAAACGCCAGGGAACTACAGAAGCTAGGCGTCCTCCATCAGCCCACTTCAGCCTCGACCCCCACTACTTAAACCGCAGGAAGCAGAAGCGGGGCTAGTGCGGCTGGATTTGTGCTAACGGTTAACCCGTGCGAGCCTGCTGTTCCAGCTATCATCCTGGCCAAGGTTTTCTCCCTGTGCATTAAAATGGGCCACCTGCCAATGTGTCTACATATTCTCGGAAACATGGCTTAACGCCAACATCTTAGACTCAGACATTGAGCTACAACATCTGCAATGGCTAACATGTTATAATGGGGACAGATATGTTACGCCATACAATATTGGTTGGCAAAACTCCACATCATGTCCAAAACTCAATTAAATTTGTAGCGAAGATCAGAGATCTAAAACTCAACGTCACCCACCTGTTCACCTGTATTCCAACCCAGGAGGCAGTAGAGACAGTGAGGCAACGTCTACTAGGTGATCACACCTTATAGAATAGATCCACAGTAAACCCAGAACAGATTTGCCTTTTGCTGGAACTTTGCCTTAACACTACATACTTTCAATTCATGGCAACCTTATACCCACAAAAACATGGATGTGGCATGGGATCACCTGTATTCCCAATAGTAGAAAACCTTTACATGGAGTACATGAAACAGAAAGCTCTGAGCTCTTTTAAGGGAACAGCACCGAGTCATTGGTACAGCTATGTGGATGACACATGGGTGAAAAACAGAAACCAAGAAGTGCAAGCCTTCACCTTCACATGAACTCAGTGGACAAAAACATCAAGTTCACACGTGAGGATGTCAAAGACAGTAAGTGGACTGTGATGTACACATTGGAGAAAGCAAGGGGCCTCCATGTTGGGGTTTACCAAAAACCCAGACATAACGATCAATACCTTCTTTTTGACTCACACCACCCACTAGAACACAAACTGAGCGTTATCAAAACCCTACAACATAGAGCTGATAATGTTCCTACCAGCCCACAGGCCAAAGACAAATATCTTAGGCATTTGAGGGGAGCCCTCAAAACCTGTGGTTACCCCAGCTGGTCGTTTGTGAAAAGTCCATCCAGTTCCAGAAATAACAAGAACAGAGTGGATGAGGAGGAAAAAGGTGACAGACGCAAACATATTGTCATTCTATTAGGGGTGTAACGGTTCACAAAAATTTCGGTTCGGTACGTACCTCGGTTTAGAGGTCACGGTTCGGTTCATTTTCGGTACAGTAAGAAAACAACAAAATGTACATTTTTTTACGTTATTTATTTACCAAATTTGTAAACAATGGCTTTATCCTTTTAACATTGAGAACACTATAATAATTCTGCCCACGTTAATCAACATTAAACTGCCTCAAGTTGTTGCTCAGACTAAAGAAAATGACAAAACTTTTCTTCTACATATAAAAAGTGCAACATTAAACAGTTTGAAGTCAACTCATCATGCTTAATTTATTACAGCATTTGAGAAGCCTGTAGTTGATTTTTATTATGTAAATGTTATATTTTTATCAACATGTGATAGCAGGGACCCTGCCATTCAAAACTAGGCTGCTACATTACTAATGATTACACACACACACACACCGCACAATGAGCTAACACACACACACACCGCACAATGAGCTAACACACAGACTAACACACCGCAAAATGAGCTAACGTTACGCTAAAAGCTAATTAGCCTTCACCTCAAGCCAGGACTGCGAGCGAGCTGAGCTGCAGTTTGTTTCTAGAACGTCAACGGGCTCATAGTGATGTTACTAGTAGTTGACTGGGAGGTGTTTATTTTAATTTGGGGAGAGTCCGCTGCCTGATGCTCACCTGCTAAACACCTATCCGCTAACCCCACCGCAGAAGCACTGACTACATGCGCTCTGAATACACACTGCTGATTCTGTTACCGCTCTGAATATGCACTGCTGATTGGCTGTTACCGCTAAGGTTGTAACCAATCAGATGGTTGTGTTGGTGGGACAATGCTGGGTGCTGTGTAGGAGACAGAGGCAGAAAGCAGAGCAGCTTGTTAAGACTTTAGCTTAATATGTTTGTGTGTAAACTCGTTCAGTACGCCTCCGAACCGAACCGGAACCCCCGTACCGAAACGGTTTAATACAAATACACGTACCGTTACACCCCTACATTCTATATGTATCAGGTCTGTGTGAGAAACTCAGAAGAATTTTGAACCAACACAACATCCCAGTATACTTCAAAGCAGGCAACACCCTGAGACAGAGCCTGGTTCATCCTAAAGACCGGACACCCCACACCCACAAAAACAATCTGGTGTATGCTATCCAGGGTAATGATGAATGCACTGATTCATATATTGGGGAAACAAAACAACCACTAAGCCGACGCATGGCACACCATAGACGGGCAAACTCTTCAGGCCAAGACTCAGCTGTCTACCTGCACTTCAGGGAGAAACGGCACTCCTTTTGAGAACAAAAATGTACAGATTCTGGACAGGGAGGAGGGATGGTACGAAAGAGAGGTGAGGGAAGCCATCAAAGTCAAGGTTGAAAAACCAACCTGAACAGAGGAGGTGGTCCGTGACACCACCAGTCTCCCACATACAACACTGTCCTTTCAACCATCCCTAAAAGACTCTGCAATTTAGAAGGTGAACAGAATGCCATTCGTTTACAACTGAATGGGATGCTAACGTGGGGGATTCCGACTATTTTGGACTGGTGGCAGTCGATCCACAGCGATCGTTCTGCCACACAATACCTCAATGCTAACGAGGGGAAATTACACTTCCACGACTGTTGCTGGCTTCGACAGTTAGCAGTTGTTTTTCTCACTACGATAGGGCGAAACCATTCTTGCCCAGTCACACCCTCCTGGGTTTTGGAGTATAAATATTTGAGGTTTCGGCACCAGCCGCGAGACTGGATCTGACCAATGTACTGTAACTCTAAGACTAGATCTGAACCAATCTAAGTCTATGAGCCTGAACTGATGTAGTCTACTCGGATGAGAAGCAAAACGTCTTCTAAGACAAACCAAACAGTCCAGTTGCGATAGATTGTACGCCATGAGGTTATGCCAGTGTTTATATCAATATATATTATTGATACTTATACGTTTAAAATTCTTATTTATACTGTTTTATCGTAACAGCATCACAGAGAGACATATAATTTCGACACTCTATAGCAGGGGTGCCCAAACTTTTTGCCTCCAGGGACCAAAGTGAAAATGTGCCAATGGGCCGTGGGGACCTATGGTGATTGTAATCTACATTTAACACACTTATGATCCCTTGTGGTCCAGATAATATGTATTGGATATGCTTTGGTATAAATTTAGCTCCACAGTCACGTTTTAACCCACTTTCTAAGTATGTCTGCAAATGGTTTGTGTGTCTGTGTAAACGTTACCTTTTAGATAACCAAAGTATCAAAATGTACCTTGTGAAAATGTACACTGTTTGAATATATACTTTGAAAACAGACATTGTCGCTATTTTTTTAAAGTTTTTTTTAGACAAGGTTGTAAATAAACTTAATAAACTGTATAAAGATTTGTCGGTCACAATATTAAGTAAAATTTTGCACAATACAACATACAAAAAAACGTAGTTTTAAACATTAAAGGCCTACTGAAACCCACTACTACCGACCACACAGTCTGATAGTTTATATATTAATGATGAAATCTTAACATTGCAACACATGCCAATACGGCCGGGTTAACTTATGAAGTGCAATTTGAAATTTCCCGGAAAACTTCTGCTTGAAAACGTCGCGGTATGATGACGTATGCGTGTGACGTCACAAGGTCAAGGGAAGGGTTTGGACCCAATTCAAATACCTCTGTTTTCTTCGACAAAATTCCACAGTATTCTGGACATCTGTGTTGGTGAATCTTTTGCAATTTGTTTAATGGACAATGGACACTGCAAATAAGAAAGTTGTAGGTGCGATCGGTGTATTAGCGGCTGGCTGTAGCAACACCAACACCAGGAGGTTGTGTGTGTTTTGAGCAGGATAGCAGACGCACTACGGTGAGTACAGCTTTGGCTTCCAACATTTGATCGCTTGCCCGTACGTGCGTGTCGATATGTGCATGTCACGTACGTAACTTTGGGGAAATATATATTTCTTGCCGACTCTGATGGCGGCCGGGGTGTCGTCAAAAGCGTACAACGCCCGCCGCCGCATCTAAGTTAGCTTCTATTTTTTTTAGCTTCGCCAAGCTGAAAATTATTAACCGTGTATTTACATGTTCATGGTTTAATAGTATTGTTGATCTTCTGTCTATCCTTCCAGTCAGGGTTTTTTTAATTTAGTTTCTATCTGCATTTGAGACTGATGCTATCACGTTAGCTCCGTAGCTAAGTTAGCTTCTATTTTTTTTAGCTTCGCCAAGCTGAAAATTATTAACCGTGTATTTACATGTTCATGGTTTAATAGTATTGTTGATCTTCTGTCTATCCTTCCAGTCAGGGTTTTTTTAAATTTAAGTTTCTATCTGCATTTGAGACTGATGCTATCACGTTAGCTCCGTAGCTAAGTTAGCTTCTATTTTTTTAGCTTCGCCAAGCTGAAAATTATTAACCGTGTATTTACATGTTCATGGTTTAATAGTATTGTTGATCTTCTGTCTATCTTTCCAGTCAGGGTTTTTTAAAATTTTGTTTCTATCTGCATTTGAGCCTGCTATCACGTTAGCTTCTATTTTTTTAGCTTCGCAAAGCTGAAAATTATTAACCGTGTATTTACATGTTCAGTCACTGTGAATGTCCATTTCGCGTTCTCGACTCTCATTTTCAAGAGGATATAGAATCTGAGGTGGTTTAAAATACAAATCCGTGATCCACAATAGAAAAAGGAGAGAGTGTGGAATCCAATGAGCCCTTGTACCTAAGTTACGGTCAGAGCGAAAAAAGATACACCCCGCACTACACTGTAGTCCTTCACTCTAAAGTTCTTCATCCACAAATCTTTCATCTTCGCTCAAATTAATGGGGTAATCGTCGCTTTCTCGGTCCGAATGTCTCTCGCTCCATTGTAAACAAAGTGGAATTGTGAGGAATCCTTTGTCTTGTGACGTCACGCTACTTCCGGTAGGAGCAAGGGTTGTTTTTATCAGATACCAAAAGTTGCGATCTTTATCGTCGTTGTTCTATACTAAATCCTTTCAGCAAAAATATGGCAATATCGCAAAATAATCAAGTATGACACATAGAATGGATCTGCTATTCCCGTTTAAATAAAAACATTTCATTTCAGTAGGCCTTTAATCTCACTGCATGTTAATGTTTTTGTACACATGTCACAATCGGATGAAAATAATACTTTCTCATACCCTCTCTTGTGTTTACTCAAATCACGTTGTAATGTCGCAATGACGCCGTCTTTTTTGTGGGTTTAGTGAGTAATCCAACTTTGCACTGGCCCATGTTGACAAAACAGTCCTGTGTAAAATGTTGTTGAAAAATAAACGCAGAAGTATTTTTTTTTTATAGACATCAGAGTAGGCGGGAGGGCATGAGACGACAATGCTGGCCGACAGCATATGCTAGAATGCCCACATAAGTACGTATGTCAATATGTGGATTATAGTTCTGCCTTCAATACAATAATCCCGGACAGACTCTGCAATAAACTGGACACTCTTGGCCTCCCCCCTCTCACAAACGCCTGGATAAGGGACTTCCTAACGGACCGACCCCAGAATGTGAGACTTGGCCCCCACCTCTCATCCACCCGCACGCTGAGCATCGGCTCCCCACAGGGCTGTGTGCTGAGCCCCCTCCTCTACTGCCTCTACACCCATGACTGCAGTCCAGCCCACAGTGACAACCTTATCGTCAAGTTTGCTGACGATACCACAGTGGTCGGGCTCATCTCCAGGGGTGACGAGGCTGCCTACAGGGAGGAGGTCCTGAAGCTGACGGCCTGGTCTTCGGAGAACAACCTCGCTCTCAACACCAGCAAGACCAGAGAGATCATCGTCGACTTCAGGAGGAGCTGCACCGACCCTGCCCCCCTCTACATCAACGGCGAGCGTGTGGAGGGGGTCCACTCCTTCAGGTACCTTGGAGTCCACATCTCCAACGACTTTTCCTGGACAGTCAACACCACAGCAATCATCAAGAAGGCTCAGCAGCGGCTACACTTCCTGAGAGTCCTCGGGAAGTACAACCTGAAGCCTGACAGGCTGCTGACCTTCTACCACTCGTCCTTCGAGAGCCTGCTGACCTACTGTATTACAGTATGGTACGGCAGCTGCACTGCAGCAGACAGGGAGAGGCTGCAAAGAGTGGTCAAGACGGCTCAAAATATCATCGGCCGCCCTCTCCCCTCTCTGATGGACATCTACACCTCCCGCTGCCTCAACAGAGCCAGTGCCATCATCAAGGACAGCACCCACCCTGGCTCTGACCTGTTCCACCTGCTGCCCTCTGGGAAGCGCTACAGGTGCATTAAAACCAAGACGAACAGGCTAAAAAACAGCTTCTTCCCCAGGGCCATAACCACCCTGAACAGACTTCCCCATTGACCCTCATAACTGCCTTCTCTTCTGTGCAATAACCCATTCCACCAACCACCCTGTTTCATGTAGATGTTCATGTACATATTCATTTCACCCTCTGTATAGAGTGCACACTTGTTTTATCGCACTGTATGGAATGGCCTCAATCTCGTTACCCTGCGTAATGACAATAAAGCTGATTCTGATTCTGATTCTGATTCTGATGTGCCGTCACAAATGGGCCACTGTCAAAAAACGACTCCAAAACATACCTGTAGCATTCAGAAGTATCCAAAACTGTGTGCTGCATAAACCTTATGACTTGACACCTTGACATTGCTTAACACAAGTATCCAACATAGTAACAACATTTATAAGTCAGAAAAGAGAAAAATAACTATTGCTCCACTTTAAAAGGGAACTGCACTTTTTTAAACATTTTGCCTATCGTTTACAATAGGGCTAGGCGATATATTGATATACTCGATATATCGCGGGTTTGCCTCTGTGCGATATAGAAAATGATTATATCGTGATATTGGAGTATACGTTGTCACGCAGTTGCTTTTAGCTGCGGGCATTACACTACAGGCGTTTCTCACTCTTTCTAGTCTCTCCTTCTCACAGGGGCGTAAAACAAGCCCACCTTCTTACATACGTCACATACTGTCGCGCGTGTAGCGTCATACGCCCTCGCCCAGCAGAGAGGTAGCAGCATGGCTAACGTTAGCTGAAAAACTAGTCATTTTCTGCCGTACAAACCAGGCCAAAACCAACTTGTCATCTGTCACCAACACGCATACCATTAAACCACTGGTGCGTTTATGGCCACACAAAAAGTCGGACAACTCAAACACCACACAAAGTTACACTATGACTCCTCAGTCATACGTGTGCTTATTCTACTGTCATTTATTATTAATATTAATTTATTGATATTAATCATTGAATGCTGTTACTAGAGAAAGTTACAGGAATGCGCAGTTCATCCTATGCTTACATTTCATTGTGCAACATGAGGATGTTTAAGGGGAACTAAATGTGATCTCTGAAAGGGGTACAAATGATTTCCAAAGCAGGACCCCCACCCAGACATATTGTACAATACTAATCCATAGTTTATGAAGAACAAGATTTATTTTATTTTCATTACAAGTGGGCCAAATCACTAATATTACAAAATAATCTCATGAAAATGACTCCTGTCATTTTAAAGATAAAAGATTAAAGTACCAATGATTGTCACACACACACTTAGATGTGGTGAAACTTGTCCTCTGCATTTGTCCCATCCCCTTGGGGAGCAGTGGGCAGCAGCGGCGCCGCGCCCGGGTGAGTGTTATTATAAAAGATTGGTTTGAGACAGGTGTGCTGCTGGTATTGCCACGTGTGATGTTGCTCACATGTGCTCCACTGAATGCTCAGGGAGTTTTTGTGTTTACTCAGACACATGAACAATTAGAGGGAACATTGGTAGCAGCACTACTAATTTGTTCTTTCATTTAAAAAGTCACCCGCGAGAGAATGAAGAGTGCTTGAAACTCTGCACGTTAAAATCGCCGGCCTGTGCCACACCCAGAAAAATGCCGAAACAACCTGCACTGACAAATGAGCCTGACGTCTTCCATTTACAGATCAACACCATATGAAAAACATAGTCACAAACACAATGAGATAACGTCTGCAGTAACTTATTACATAGCGAAGGACATGGCCCCATAAACATCATCTATGCAACATTTTGACCAGAGAACCACCATTACATGTTATGTAGACCACAAGGAAGTGTTTTACATTTAGAAAAATAATAATAATATGACTCTTTTAATGCGCCCTATTATATGCATCAAGTGTTCATTCAAGGCTAAGGCAAAATATCGAGATATATATCGTATATCGCGATATGGCCTAAAAATATTGAGATATTAACAAAAACCAATATCGCCCAGCCCTAGTTTACAATCATTATGAGAAACATATTGATTGTACGATTCTAAAGATGATAAAAACGCTTGCAAGATGCGGCTAATATGAATTACCGTTGTAGCCTTCAAAGTCCTCTAAAACAACTTCAAAACCCTCCAACGTTTTATATACACACTGCAAGTATATATATATATATATATATATATATATATATATATATATATATATATATATATATATATACACTCTGCAATTATATACAGTATATAATGTAGTAACAGACACCTTCATAACAATATGTATATGTACAATATACACACTGCAAGTATATACATAATGTAGTAACAGACACCTTCATAACAATATGTAATATGTTTTATATACACACTGCAAGTATATATATAAAATGTAGTAACAGACACCTTCATAACAATATGTAATATGTACAATATGCACACTGCAAGTATATATACATGTGTGTATATATATATATATATATATATATATATATATATATATATATATATATATATATATATATATATGTATATGTAGTAACAGACACTTTCATCACAATATGTATATGTACAATATACACACTGCAAGTACATATATAATGTAGTAACAGACACCTTCATAACAATATGTAATATGTTTTATATACACACTGCAAGTATATATATAATGTAGTAACAGACACTTTCATAACAATATGTAATATGTACAATATGCACACTGCAAGTATATATATAATGTAGTAACAGACACTTTCATAACAGTATGTAATATCTACAATATGCACACTGCAAGTATATATATATATATATATATATATATATATATATATATACTACATTATATATATATATATATATATATATATATATATATATATATATATATATATATATATATATATATATAATGTAGTAACAGACACCTTCTTAACAATATGTAATATGTACAAAATACACGCTGCAAGTATATATATATATATATAATGTAGTAACAGACACCTTCATAACAATATGTAATATGTACAATATACACACTGCAAGTATATATATAATGTAGTAACAGACACCTTCATAACAATATGCAATATGTACAATATACACACTGCAAGTATATATATAATGTAATAACAGACACGATCATAACAATTTGTAATATGTTCAATATTTACCGTATTTTGTTCATTTAATGCATTATCAGAACTTCTTTCCTCAGCACATTTATTTCCGTTTCCATAGCAGTGCAATTCCGACCTCCGGCAACAAACACGAGTGTATTTTCTAATCATGGCAGACAACAAAGACGACCATATTTGGACAAATGAGGATTCACAACCTTATCTTTTTGAAGCTGAATATACAGAGGACGAACTGCTGCTTCTAGAAGCGAGCCTGAAGAAAGAGTGTAAAACGTTGGAGCAGACGGAAGCCGAGAGAGTGAGGTCGGCATGACTTGACAGTGTAAATGTGGAACTTGGAGCCAAGCTATGCCGACAAAAATGGTAGCATTAGCTAGCTCACAGCTAATGCCGTAGCATTAGGGTGACCATTTCCATTACACCAAAAAGGAGGACAATTTGCGGCATATGACACCAAAAAGGAGGACATTATGCGGCATATCAATAAATTACTATGGTGTACATAAGACTCTGGTATACTCTTATTTATAGTACAATTTTGAGTGGTTTAAAGATGATGTTTGTGTGGCTAAATAGGAAAAAATATTAAAGTCAAGTGTTTGTTAACAGTATTTGTATTTATTCAATACATTGTGGTGTTCAAAAAGTGACCACTGAGATGAATCTTTTCAAGTGCAGAGTGCCACAAAGCATAACATGTGTGGACTAAAATGTAAACAACAATTAACAGGTAACATATATAATTTTAAAAAAATGTGAGCGACACCAGCGTCACACCTGTCCCAAACCTGACATCATAACAATTTAAATGTTTTATTAAAATAATTTTCTGATATAAGTGATTTTGCCCTCTTACAATGACAATAACAAAAAAACATGTTTTTCATGACCTATGTGCTAGTATTGTATGTCTGGCTGCGGGTCCTGCCTTTAAAAGAAATGTTACCCCTTTCAGAGATTACATTTAGTTCCTGTAACTTTCTGTCTGTAAAATACATCTTTTTTATTCGCATTTATGAAATCTAATGACAATATTTCATGAATAATATCCTTAGATTAACATTCTTAATAAATGGCAGTAAAATAAGCACACATCTGATTGAGGAGTCAGTGTTACAACCTGGCATTTACACATTGTGTGGCGTTGGGGTTGTCCGACTTTTTGTGTGGCCATAAACGCAGCACTGGCTAAGTGCCATGAGTGCGTGTGTTGGTGCAGGTGAGCGAGCGAGCGGCTTCTGTTGAAACGACGGATGACAACGTTGGTTTAAGCCTGGTTTGTATGGCAGAACATTTATTGTAATGTGTTTATTTTGTTTAAAGTTCAGATGGGATTTTTGATTTCCTGCGCGGCATTCATTTGCTGTGCGCTGATGACGCGTGAGTGGTGCGCCATTGCGCAGGCGCGCACCTTAGAGGGAACGTTGGACCCTTGTTTACCTTTTTAACCAATGATAAGCAGACTTGTATCCGACACCGCTCTTAGCCAATCATTTGATATGTTACTGCGTTGGGGGCATTTTTTTACGGTCTATGATTGGCTATTGCGCTGTAGCCCAGCAAAGATGAAAAAACTCCGCTCTTCAAGCCTAGTGCCTCAAAAAGGAGGACAAATACGTGTCCGGCTTGATGCTGCGCCGGACGCCGGACAGGGCATTAAAAATCCGGACTGTCCGGCCTAAATCCGGACACCTGGTCACCCTACGTAGCATGCTGTCGCAAAACAAGTTGTTGCTACGCTAGCTAAACAGTTCCTCTGTGTTCGCTCTTACAAAAACAATGTCGCTACCAATTGGTTATTATACAGGTTACAGAACGTACATTAAGTATTGTTGGCTGTTTTTGAATGCATCTGGAGGCAGAAAAGATGTAGAGGCAGAATGGATTACTCCCATTAGCTGCATTGCCAGGCAAAAATAACAAGCCAATTTGTATACGTTAAAATGCAAAAAAAATAAAAACAAACTTTTTCTTTCTTCTCTTCTTAGGTTTATGACTGATAGGTAAAATTCCCCCCAAAAAGTGCAGTTCCCCCGTTGAGCATACAGCAGCACCATGAGTGAGTAGTCCAGCCACATACCACAAGGCAGTGGAGATCATCACTTTCAATAAATGGCAAAAAGTGAGCCTTGTGGACAGGCCATCAAGGATTATGTGAGCTTGAAAGGTCATTCTGAATATGTATTACATTTGGTTGCTATCCTTTTGGCGGGCCAAACAAAAGCCCCTGCTCTGCAGTCTACAGTATATACTCATGGTGAATTGACAATACACTTGAACAAAGTTTCGTTGTACTTGTGCTATAACAATCAAGACCTACCAACCTGCCTAATAAGGCTATGTCTACAGTAAGCCGGATAACCCCTTAAACGAATAATTATTTAGCCTAAGCCATACTTGCCAACCCTCCCGTTTTTAGCGGGAGAATCCCGGTATTCAGCGCCTCTCCCGACAACCTCCCGGCAGAGATTTTCTCCCGACAAACTCCCGGTATTCAGCCGGAGCTGGAGGCCACGCCCCCTCCAGCTCAATGCGGACCTGAGTGGGGACAGCCTGTTCTCACGTCCGCTTTCCCACAATATAAACAGCTTGCCTGCCCAATGATGTCATAACATCTAGGGCTTTTAGAGAGTAGAGTGCACAACTGCGCACACAAAAAGGAGACGAAGCAGAAGAACGAGGAAATTACAGACATGGCGACGCTGTCGACGAGCAAGATGAAGAAATATTCTTGCAAGTTCCAAAACGAATGGAAACAAGAATTTCAGTTCATCCAGGACAGTTTGAAGGGGAAGGGGTATGTATGTTGCCTGTAAATTTTGTAGAACAGACTTCTCCATTGAACACGGTGGCCGAAATGATATACTCATCATGAACGGAGAAGTTAAACAGGACAATACTGCCATCTAATGGATAGCCACCGGAACACTGAAATTCAAGTATTTTTTTTTTTTTCTATGTAAATAAAATAAATATATATATATATATATATATATATATAGCTAGAATAGACTGAAAGTCAAGTATTTCATACATACAGTTATATATATATATATATATATATATATATATATATATATATATATATATATATATGAAATACTCGAGTTGGTGAATTCTAGCTGTAAATAACCACGCCCCCCGCCCCCAAACCCCCCACCTCCCGATATTGGAGGTCTCAAGGTTGGCAAGTATGGCCTAAGCCCCGTTTCAGCCACACAAACCATTGTTTAAGGCTCCCTCCTCGGACAATTTTTCACACGGATGACAACACTGGAGGTGACTATGACGTGCGCACTTTTCGCGCATGCGTACTAGGTCGCGTTGCGCCGGCGGATGCCCATTGTGTGTGTATGGACAAGGGTAACGTTAGGTGGGATTTACCCTGGATAACCTTATCCAGCTTAGTGTAGAAGGGGCCTAAGTCAAGACTCTTGAATCTGTTCAGACCCTTCTGGATGTTTTTTTTTTTTTTTTTAGGGGACGCCGTGGCGCAGTTGGGAGGGTGGCCGTGCCAGCAACCTGAGGGTTCCTGGTTCAATCCCCACCTTCTACCAACCTCGTCACGTTCTTTGTGTCCTTGAGCAAAACACTTCACCCTTGCTCCTGATGGGTCGTGGTTAGGGCCTTGCATGGCAGCTCCCGCCATCAGTGTGTGAATGTGTGTGAATGGGTAAATGTGGAAATAGTGTCAAAACGCTTTTGAGTACCTTGAAGGTAGAAAAGCGCTATACAAGTATTTGCCGCCATTTACCATTTACCATTTTCTTCCAAAAATTGACATACAACATTTCCTGGTCGTATTGGACACTTTTTCTGTCTCTAACATGAAAACACTATTGCTCGTGACCAATTAAGTACATTGGGTAATGGCGTCAACTATCCCCCAACGCCACAGTCTTAGTACACCTCTGTGGGAAACACGCCATGCCACTGCTTACTTATCTTGTTCTTCTTTAGAAGGCAAACTAGTTGGGGACTGTGATCTTAGAGCGGGGTTCTGCAACCCGCGGCTCTTTAGCGCCACCCTTGTGGCTCCCTGGAGAGATTTCAGAAATGTATGAAAATGGAAAAAGATGGGGAAAAATATATTTTTTCCTTCCTATATTTAACCTTCCTAATAATTAGAAACCCCATTGTTTAACTCAAATCAATTGCCGTTTTATTCTACTAATTACGGGAGTCCTTGAACTCACCGTAGTTTGTTTACATGTATAACTTTCTCTGACACTGCCAAAGAAAGACGTGTTTTATGCCACTCCTTGTTTGACTGATTTTGTCCACCAAACGTTTTATACTGTGCGTGAATGCATAAAGGTGAGTATTGTTAATGTTATTGACTTGTGTGGAGTGCTAATCAGGCATATTTGGTCGGTGCATGACTGCAAGCTAAACGATGCTAACAAGCTATTTCGGTTAGCTGTATTTACATATTACATCATTATGCCTCGTTTGTAGGTATATATGAGCTCAATTAATTTCCTTTACTTACGTCCTCTGTGTATTTCATTTACATTTGCATGTCTCATGACACGTTATCTGTGTGTAATATTGGCTGCATTTCTGATAATTGTTTGTGTGCAAAGTTTGTTGAAGAGGTTCATTTAGCCTACTGATGTGTATTTATAAGTGGTTGATTTATATAGGCTAGTAAGGTAGAGTTTTGACTGTTAACAGGGACGAAGGAGCCTACCAACTATCCCACACCTGGGACGCAGTCCTGTAGGGCCTCCCCCGGCCGTTTGGTAGACATCCAGATGACAGGGGGCACCCCGCCCTACCCCCGGCGCACACCAGGGGACACCGCCATCCTACCACTTCAGGTGGGATGGAACAATCCATATAACAGGTCACAGATGACGTCACGCTAACATCACGTGGCACCTCTGATGAAGGCTGCAGAAGCAAGGTAGCCGAAACTTGTCAGGTACAAAACTTTACCTTACTAGCCTATATAAATCAACCATTTATAAATATGGGCAAATTTGTTCCAGACCACAGCAAACGTTACACAGCTTGCAAAGATTGTAAGAAAATCCACTAGAAGAAAACAGACTTCCGTTTCCTTTAACTTGGACACACACGTCTATACCTTTGGCCCAGACAGTCATTTCCAGGAGTTATCTCACCCTCTGAGAAGCCTCAGTTAAACTAATGTTTTCCAATGTTGTAAAAATGCTTTGAATAAATATTAAATGTCAACATCTCTGTCAACGAAGATTTGCGACACATAGTCATTTTGATAGTAGGCTAATATAGCTAATATAGACACTTACATCATGTGTTGCCTTCATTATAAGACTTATATACGACTTTAATTTTTTTGTGGCTCCAGACAGATTTGTTTTGGTATTTTTGGTCCACCATGGCTCTTTCAACATTTTGGGTTGCCGACCCCTGGGTTAGAGGTTGATTTCCAGTTTAACTTATTCATTCCTGTAAATTCCGATACATTCCCACAAATTCCTGTTGTTTGTTTCTGTTAAAAGTGTCCGTGTTTTATGATACTTGTAATATTGCAACCCCACTTCTCAGTGACCATTAAACTGAAAGTCATCTCTTGTTGCCCTAATGCTCACAGTCTTAGGATTGTTATATCTTGAGGTGTATTAGCCATCACAACATAGGCATCACATTTCTACTTGTTATTAACCATGTCGAAACATTGGAGTATCGTATTATCTGTGTTTCGTCCTGCACAGTTTGTAATATTTAATACACAGTTTTAGTTTGTGTGAGAACATGAAAGTTGAACTGCTGTATTCCCTGGCTCGATACTATTTGCATTTCATAGCTGTGCAATGCTGCTATCTGCATGGAAGTGTAAATGACTAGTAACTCAAGCCTGATAATCCAGTGGGTGGGTGGGTGCCATATGGGAGAAAGTCGGCTAAACTTCCCGAAAGCCATGTCTTTCATAGAGCCTATCCGTTGTATCAACCATGGAGAGGTGAGGTGAGAAGCCGCAGTCTCATATCACCTGGAAATAACGCACTTTGTTTCAGATAATAGTGTTACAGTCAAGCAGGAGACGAAGAGAATTAGATAACTGCTATAGGAGAGAGGAGGGGAGGAGCTGGAGACCAGGGAGGCAGGCAAGGCATGCATGAAAGTGTGTAACTGAGTTTGGGGTGGATTAGGCCTGTTTGGCTCGGGATGGATGCGGAAAGGCAAAGGGACAGGGAATCAGTTGTGGGGAGAGATGAGGCAAAAGCATGCCACGTTAGATGGGTACAGTAAAAGATCTGCAGGGATTAGTCAATAGTAGGGGAGAGAGGGAGGGAGCTGTATGCTAGTGAGGGAGAATCCAAAGAGCTTAGTTAAAGAGCTTAGTTGAGGTAGGTTAGCTCTGAAGATGGGCTGCATCAAGACATAAGGGGCAAGAGTTAAAGCCATCTACTGCAACATTAATATTCCTTCCAACTCCACTCTGTCTCTCCGCTTTGGTGTCTTTCATCCCCCCCATCTAGGCATTTTCCAGGTAGATTCCATGCTTGTCCAATCTCACACCGTATTGCCCTCTTACTGGCTCTGGACCGCGGTTAAAGTGCATTGGCGCAGTTAGCAGAAGACACTCAAACAGCACTTTGGGAAACAAGCGCCTCTTTTAACCCCAGTCCTTGTTTTGTTTGTGAAATTGAAATGATGGGTATGGAAGGTAAACATGAAAACCTGCGTGCTGTTTTGATGTTTACGAGGGGGGTGGTGGGCTGTGGGAGAAAGGGTTCATTGATGTAAATTTGAAGAAAAACAGGAGACACTGTAGTCAGCCGTTTGAATACCTCCTCAGTTTTGGAAGCAACTCACCGTACATTACATTATTTAACTGTGCAACACAACACATAGTGCCCTCAAATCTGTGCTGCACTACATCATAAACACCACTAGTTACATTCAATTGCATTGAAAGACTTCACATCTGTCGCCTACTTGTATGCTCAGACTGTCTTTCGAGTTACTTCCTTTACAGAAAACTTCAGGTTGAAGCACCGGACAGAAGTCTGTGGAAACCATTAGAGCACTCTTGAATTAATTTTGGGAAGGGAGACACGTAATGAGATGGTAATGAAAGAACAGAAAGGCTTTTGCTCCTCAAACAAATCTTTGGAGTTGATGCTAAAACGACTTTGTGCAATATGGATCTATAACAATTGCATAAAGAAAGGAAGGAAAAAAATTGAAGCGACAAATTGCCTTCCGGCCAACTTGGAAAGATGACTTGAAGGACAAATATCCACCTCCTCCTCCGTACTTGAGTCACAATAACACATTTAAATAGACGCTTGCTTCAAAGTGCTGCTCTTTGCTATGCTCTTAGCCCTAAGACTTCGGGAGGGAACCTCTTGAAGGATGGGGGCACCTTCATGCCAATTCTAGAGGGCCTCCATAAACCTTCTTTGGAATCTGAATTTGGGAAAGCCCGTCAATTGTTTGAGAGAGTGCTTGCCCTGCCCACCCAAAACCCCACTCAGGGCATCAGTGGCGCCAGCTCGGTGCAAAAAATGATAAGTTGTTGTCTTTTCTTCCACGGCTAGAGAGCGAGGACTCACATGGTATCCCTATGGAGCAGCATAGTGGGGAAATAGAAGGTACAACAAAACGTTATACAAACACACACACATGTACGCACTCACGCGTTCATGTGCTCACTTGCACCCATTCATAAGAACCAGACGCACATCTGGGCACGCATGTTATTCCAACACTGGAAACCAAATGACATGCACTGGTCATGGGAGGTGTACAAGTGTGTGTGAGCAAACCAATCCCTGCCTTTGTGAGAGAGATATCATATCGATATATAGATTTTATTTCATATTTTGCGGTTCAAAGCTTTTGCGTTCATCAGACCACTACACAAAAGTCGAAGGCTATATTTACCTAACATGTTTTGTTTTGTTTTGATAAAGGATAACACGAAGCTGTAACAAACGTAATATGCATGCGAGGCTAGTGGATGGCGATGGTGCTTCGTATAAATGCATTTTTCCTTGCAGACTACATTTTTTGGCGAATACGCGCCATTTGAATCAACACGATGCAATAGCCCGGGAGCCGGGGGACCTTTTAAAGTACAACGGCTACAATAGCACCATGTTCCGCCATTACTGTTGTAACTATAATATATTGGCCCTAACCAAGACTGACCGCTTAACACAGGGGTGTCCAAACTTTTTCCACTGAGGGCCGCATTCTGAAAAATCAAAGCAAGCGGGGGCCATTTTGATATTTTTTATTTTAAAAACCAATACAATATACTCTACCGTTCAAAAGTTTGGGGTCACATTGAACTGTCCTTATTTTTGAAGGAAAAGCACTGTACTTTTCAATGAAGATAACTTTAAACTAGTCTTAACTTTAAAGAAATACACTCTATACATTGCTAATGTGGTAAATGACTATTCTAGCTGCAAATGTCTGGTTTTTGGTGCAATATCTACATAGGTGTATAGAGGCCCATTTCCAGCAACTATCACTCCAGTGTTCTAATGGTACAATGTGTTTGCTCATTGGCTCAGAAGGCTAATTGATGATTAGAAAACCCTTGTGCAATCATGTTCACACATCTGAAAACAGTTTAGCTCGTTACAAGCTACAAAACTGACCTTCCTTTGAGCAGATTGAGTTTCTTGAGCATCACATTTGTGGGGTCAATTAAACGCTCAAAATGGCCAGAAAAAGAGAACTTTCATCTGAAACTCGACAGTCTATTCTTGTTCTTAGAAATTAAGGCTATTCCACAAAATTGTTTGGGTGACCCCAAACTTTTGAACGGTAGTGTATGTATAAATAATATACATTTAGGCCTCCACTCAGGCTTGATCCCGGGGACCCCAAAGGGTTTTGGTAAAGAAAATATAAAAAATGTGTCATTATTCAGTATTATTATTTTTTATTATTATTTAAGTTTTAAATCTCTAGATCAACATTAGGTCTATCTGTCAATATAACGGTTTTAAAGATTTAAGTTGTATGCTCTTGTTGTCAAAGAAAACCCTGTTTTTTTATGGAAAAAATACAAAATATGCAATATTTTCACACAATACAATTTTTAAGTTGAATATTTGAGATTATATAATAATTGGAGCCTTAAAAAGGTCAATAACTCATAACAACATTGATTTTAATTCATTATTATTTTTTGAGCAAAGACACTTAAAAACAAATCACACTAAAATTATTGGGGATCCAAATAATTATAATGTTAAAAAAGAAATTCAATTTTTTTTTTTTACTGTTTACTTTTAACACAATAATCTCGAGATCAACTTCAGATCTATCCGTTAATTATACGTAAAATTGTTGTTTATGTTTTTCGTTTGTTCGTTTTAGGCCCTTCTTTATAAAAAACAGCTCAGTTTTTTATATGGCAAACACAACATATGCAACATTTTCCCCAAAAATATCTCAGATGTGACGTAATTTGAGTCTTGAATAGGTCAATAATTCATAATGACATTGATTTTGATTCATTATTATTTTTTAAAGAAAGAAACAGCCTGCATGGCAGCTTTGTGTTATTAGAGCATACTTGCCAACCCTCCCGTTTTTAGCGGGAGAATCCCGGTATTCAGCGCCTCTCCCGACAACCTCCCGGCAGAGATTTTCTCCCGACAAACTCCCGGTATTCAGCTGGAGCTGGAGGCCACGCCCCCTCCAGCTCAATGCGGACCTGAGACTGAGTGGGGACAGCCTGTTCTCACGTCCGCTTTCCCACAATATAAACAGCTTGCCTGCCCAATGACGTCATAACATCTAGGGCTTTTAGAGAGTAGAGTGCACAACTGCGCACACAACAAGGAGACGAAGCAGAAGAACGAGGACATTACAGACATGGCGACGCCGTCGACGAGCAAGATGAAGAAATACGCTTGCAAGTTCCAAAACAAACGAAAACAAGAATTTCAGTTCATCCAGGACAGTTTGAAGGGGAAGGTGTATGTTGCCTGTAAATTTTGTAGAACAGACTTCTCCATTGAACACGGTGGCCGAAATGATATACTCATCATGAACGGGGAAGTTAAACAGGACAATACTGCCATCTAATGGATAGCCACCGGAACACTGAAATTCAAGTATTTTTTTATTTTTTCTATGTAAATAAAATAAATATATATATATAGCTAGAATTCACTGAAAGTCAAGTATTTCATACATACAGGTATATATATATATATATATATATATATATATATATATATATATATATATATATATATATATATATATATATGAAATACTCGAGTTGGTGAATTCTAGCTGTAAATAACCACGCCCCCGACCACGCCCACCGCCCCCAACACCCCCCCACCTCCACCCCCACCCCCGACCAAGCCCCCCACCCCCTACCCCCCACCTCCCGATATTGGAGGTCTCAAGGTTGGCAAGTATGTATTAGAGTAAACATTGTGACATTTTCTTGTTACATTTCACCTGTTTACTCTTTTATACCACTTATCATGTTTTTAATTTTTTTCATTCGTATTTTTAAAATGTGCCGTGGGGCCGTTAAAAAATGACCTGCGGGCCACAAATGGCCCCCGGGCCACACTTTGGACACCCCTGGCTTAACAAGTATGAGCTCCATTTTCACAGGCTGTCCTTTTGTAATTCAAACGTCCATGTTGACGCTAAACACTGTTTTCATGTAAACCAATAGCCGGAAACTTATTTAGCCCCTTACTTTCACAGGGCCGCAACTGTTAGCCTTCAAGAAACATCTTAACTGGGATATCTGTTCCTCCTCACTGTCTTTGGAAGTAAAAAAACAAAGAATCTGATCTTTCTTGTTATTGCCAAGTCACCCAGTGAGGTGTTAAACGCACCATCCAGCATTGGCATGTTTTGAGGATCTAGGGTTGAACGTGCGAGAGGAGGTGGTTAGTGAGCGGTGTGCACTCGGTGGGGTAGTTAAGAGGAGACACAGAAGAAGGGAGGGGATGTAGAGGCAGGCAAGGTGGGCTGCGTCGGTAACCCAAGCCAGACTGGAAAAAAACAGCTTTTACTGCCTAGCACGGTGTCACATAGTTCTGACAAAACCTACTGCAATGAAGCTCTCAACCCTCCCCCTCTCCCCTGCCGACTCCCTTTCCTGTCCAACTATCCAAAGATGACTTAAAAACATCAAAGCTGGCATTAACGTCTCATTTTTCTATGTAAATGCCAAATGAAGAAGTAGAGAAAGGCTTTCCCTTCCTCCCTGCCTCCTCTTTCATTTTCAGTCAGAATGGTTGCTCCCCCTTGAGTTTGGGGCGGAAAACGGGTAAAGGGGTCCAGGGGGGCTTCGCTGCATTACCAAAACAAATCATTCAGCAAACAAACAATTAGACACTCATGAATTATGGACAAGCCATATAGCAATAAACACAAGGCGTGGGGAGCTGTGCAGCGATTGCTGAGCTAATGAATCGTGTGTCAGGGTGTTGTTGTTTTTTTTTTTAAACAGGCAGTTGTGTCGTGCGCGGGTTGTTTGTGCATGTGTGCCTTCCTGTCCATGTGCTTATCGTAACAAACCCACAGTGGTTTCAAGTGCAAATAGGTGACAACAAACACACTGAAAGATGCAAAGCAGAGCTGGTGAAGGGAGGAAGGAAGCGTTTCAACTTGACCCCAGCATTATCCAACATTCATAACCCGGTGTTTACCTCTCGCAGACGCGCACAGTCCAAGCAGCAATGATCCAGGATGAAATACTGAACACGAGCAGAACAGTTCCTGGGCAGATGGTCATGAGAGTTTTCATGACAAAGCGTGTGTTGAAGTTGATCTTGTTGAGGGCGCCGATGCTGCGAGATGACGCGTCCGTGAACAGCTTGCTGTGAAGTAACATGACCCTGCCGATCAGGTAGAGTCTCAGGAACATGGGGATGGATAGAATGATGTCCACGTCTGCATCCGCCACGGATGGCGTGTACGTAAAGGCCAGCCGGGCCCTCCACGTGAAGACGTACTGGCCGGGAATGGGATGAATGGCACACACCAGCAGCTCCAGCACGATGAAGAAGATCCGCTCATAGGTCATGGCTATCCTCCAGTCGTCCGCACCGTTGTCAACCATAAACAGCTGAGGACAATCAGAAAAACACATCTGCTTGAGGATTTTTTTTTTGGGCAATCTCGTCTCCCCAACATAAACTTAAACTCGAAGTCTGTCTATGAATGTTCTCATTCATCCAGGTCTTTGTAATCTCAGGGCATTCAATCGATCGCAACTGGACTGTTTGGTTGGTCTTAGAAGACGTTTCGCCTCTCATCCGAGTGGACTTCGGATTGGTCAGATCTAGTCCAGCGGCTGGTGCCAATACTTCAGAAGGTTTCATCAGTTCATGCTTATAGACTTATATTGGTCAGATATCGTCTTAGACTTAGATTGGTCAGATCTAGTCTTAGGCTTAGATGGGTCAGAGCCAGTATAGCGGCTGGTGCCAGTACCTCAGTAGGCTTCATCAGTTCATGCACATAGACTTAGATTGGTCAGATCTCGTCTTAGACTTAGATTGGTCAGATCTAGTCTAGCGGCTGGTGCCAATACCTCAGTAGGCTTCATCAGTTCATGCTCATAGACTTATATTGGTCAGATCTCGTCTTAGACTTGGATTAGTCAGATCTAGTCGTAGACTTAGACTGGTCAGATCTAGTCTAGTGGCTGGTGCCAATACCTCAGTAGGCTTAATCAGTTCATGCTCATAGACTTAGATTGGTCAGGTCTCGTCTTAGACTTAGATTGGTCAGATCTCGTCTTCGACTCAATGTCAGATCTACTCTAGCGGCTGGTGCCAGTACCTCAGTAGGCTTCATCAGTTCATGCTCATAGACTTATATTGGTCAGATCTCGTTTTAGATTTAGATTAGTCAGATCTAGTCTTAGACTTAGATTGGTCAGATCTCGTCTTAGACTCAATGTCAGATCTACTCTAGGGGCTGTTGCCAGTACCTCAGTAGGCTTCATCAGTTAATGCTCATAGACTTATATTGGTCAGATCACGTCTTAGACTTAGATTAGTCAGATCACGTCTTAGACTTAGATTGGTCAGATCTAGTCTAGCGGCTGGTGCCAATACCTCAGTAGGCTTCATCAGTTCATGCTCATCGACTTAGATTGGTCAGATCTCGTCTTCGACTCAATGTCAGATCTAGTGTAGCGGCTGGTGCCCGTACCTCAGTAGGCTTCATCAGTTCATGCTCATAGACTTATATTGGTCAGATCTCGTCTTAGACTTAGATTAGTCAGATCTAGTCTTAGACATAGATTAGTCAGGTCTAGTCTTAGCCTTGGATTGGTAAGCTCTAGTCTAGCGGCTTTGGTCAAAACCCCAAATATTTCTACTCCAAAACCAGGAGGGTCTGCCTGGGCAGGGATGGTTTGCCCTGGTGAGAAAAACAACTGTTTTGATGCAAAAGAGCAATCCTACAGTCAAAGCCAACGACAGTCGTCGAAGTGTAATTTCCCCTCGTTAGCATTTGTCAGGCTTGTCCCTGACAGTTTGGTTATATTTTAGTTTTTCCTCTGTGTTTGTCTTTATTTCCTGTCAGCGCTTTTATTTTGGTTGTTTCCTGCTTGTCTCCCTGAGCGCTGCTTCCCCTCAGCTGCGGCTGATTGGCACCTGGCCACACCTGGTGTCAATCAGCCAGCTACTATTTAAACCTGCCTTGCCATCCAGTCTGTGCTGTAGTATTGTCGATGTCTACTACTTGTCGTTGGAGCTACTACTTGTCATTCTCATTGTTTGCGGTAAGCTGTTCCTAATAGCTATTTACAGTTTGCTGTCTCCGAGCTCTTTTGTTTCGTGTTATCCTGTTAGCCGTTAGCTGTTTCCAGTTTTTCTGTTTGCTGGTTCCTGTTTTCATTTTGGCTATTCCTAGTTCCTGGTTTGTGTTTTTTCTTTATTGTGGACATTAAATCATGTTTTCCTGCACCAAGCCTGCCTTCTCTGCATCTTGGGGTTCATCACCAACACCTTGTGACAGCATTGAGGTATTGTGTGGCAGAACGATCGCTGTGGATCGACTACTACCAGTCCAAAATAGTCGGAAATACCCACGTTAGCATTCCATTCAGTTGTAAACAAATGGCACAAAAAACATTCTGGTCACAAAACAGTTTTTAACTCCTGTTATTTGTTGGAGGCTAAATTGCAGAGTCTTCTAGGAATGGTTGAAAGAACAGTGTTGTATGTGGGAGACCAATGTAAGTCTAAAACTAGAGCTGACCATGGACTGATGAAGCCTACTCGAATGAGAGGCCAAACGTCTTCTAAGACAAACCAAACAGTCCAGACGAGAAGTCATTCACCCAAAGACACAACTTCATTCTGAGTTGGCGTTTAAAGGCCTACTGAAACCCACTACTACCGACCACGCAGTCTGATAGTTTATATATCAAGGATGAAGTCTTAGCATTGCAACACATGCCAATACGGCCGGGTTAACTTGTAAAGTGACATTTTAAATTTCCCGCTAAACTTCCGGTTGGAAACGTCTATGCATGATGACGTATGCGCGTGACGTCACGACGGCAACGGAAGTATTCGTACCCAATGTGTCACCATACAAACTGCTCTGTTTTCATCGAACAATTCCACAGTATTCTGGACATCTGTGTTGGTGAATCTTTTGCAATTTGTTTAATGGACAATGGAGACTGCAAATAAGAAAGCTGTAGGTGCGATCGGTGTATTAGCGGCGGACTACAGCAACACAATCAGGAGGTTGTGTTGTGTTTGAGCTGGATACAAGACGCACTACCGTGAGTACAGCTTTGGCTTCCAAACATTTGATCGCTTGCCCGCACGTGCGTGTCGCTATGTGCATGTCACGTACGTAACTTTGGGGAAATATACTGTATGTTTCTTGCCGACTGATGGCGGCCGGGGTGTCGTCGAAAGCTACAACGCCCGCCGCCGCCGCTCCGTAGTTAGCTTCAATTGTTAAGCTTCACCAAGCTGGAAATTATTAACCGTGTATTTACATGTTCATGGTTTAATAGTATTGTTGATCTTCTGTCTATCCTTCCAGTCAGGTTTTTTTAAAATTTTGTTTCTATCTGCATTTGAGCCTGATGCTATCACGTTAGCTACGTAGCTAAGTTAGTTAGCTTCAATTGTTAAGCTTCGCCAAGCTGGAAATTATTAACCGTGTATTTACATGTTCATAGTTTAATAGTATTGTTGATCTTCTGTCTATCCTTCCAGTCAGGGTTTTTTAAAATTTTGTTTCTATCTGCATTTGAGCCCGATGCTATCACGTTAGCTATGTAGCTAAGTTAGTTAGCTTCAATTGTTAAGCTTCACCAAGCTGGAAATTATTAACCGTGTATTTACATGTTCATGGTTTAATAGTATTGTTGATCTTCTGTCTATCCTTCCAGTCAGGGTTTTTTTTAAATTTTGTTTCTATCTGCATTTGAGCCCGATGCTATCACGTTAGCTCCGTAGCTAAAGTGCGTCAACCATGTATTGTCGTGGAGATAAAAGTCACTGTGAATGTCCATTTCGCGTTCTCGACTCTCATTTTCAAGAGGATATAGTATCCGAGGTGGTTTAGAATACAAATCCGTGATCCACAATAGAAAAAGGAGAGAGTGTGGAATCCAATGAGACCTTGTACCTAAGTTACGGTCAGAGCGAAAAAAGATACACCCTGCACTGCCTCTCTAGTCCTTCACTCTAACGTTCCTCATCCACGAATCTTTCATCCTCGCTCAAATTAATGGGGTAGTCGTCGCTTTCTCTGTCCGAATCTCTCTCGCTCCATTGTAAACAACGGGGAATTGTGAGGAATCCGTCCTCCTGTGACGTCACGCTACTTCCGGTATAGGCAAGGCTTTTTTTTATCAGCGACCAAAAGTTGCGAACTTTATCGTCGTTGTTCTATACTAAATCCTTTCAGTAAAAATATGGCAATATCGCGAAATGATCAAGTATGACACATAGAATGGATCTGCTATCCCCGTTTAAATAAAAAAAAATCATTTCAGTAGGCCTTTAAGTTGTCATTTGTTAGTCTATTTCTATGTGAAGACTCACCTGGATTTCCCGTGCGTGGTACATTATTATAAGACCAAGCAGTATAACAGTGGAAAGGCTGATAAGGCATTTCAGTGCAAATGAATATGAAGATTCCTGAAATGAGAAAAACAACAAAGTAATCATTAGATTCGTATCAAATTATCAAGACATCACAGCACAACTTTTTTGTTTCATGTAGGCTTTACACGATGTAGAGGACATACGATATAAATGATGGACATTTTGCATTTAGGGATGTACAGTAGGAAAGGGATTCATATGGCACCATTCCTGGGTGAACCTCGCGTGAGAGTAAGCGGTGTGGGTGTGTTAATCATAAAATGATGGAGAGCGCCCATCTACATAGCAAGTGTGGTCGAGGGCTGCAACTAACGATTATTTTGATAGTTGATTAGTCAACGACTATCTTAACGATTTGCCGGATAATAAAGCGTTAACATATTTAATGGCTCTAATTTTTCTATCAACCTTTAAATGCAGTTTAAGTTATTTTAGGCATGTGCTTACTAACAACAACAATGACTAATTCATCATCATTCATCATTTCTTTTTATTCCTTTCATGAAAATGCATAGATACAAGCCATGTACAGTTGACACTTTCATTGTTTTTTGTTTCTTATACATTTCCATGATCAGAAAGGAGCAGATGGAAGAATAATATTCTTATATTTATCTGCCCCCTTTTTAACACAAATTATTTTAGATGACTCTATCACTGTTCCCTCCACCAACACCCGAACTCCAACATACTTTTTAATTTTCGTTTAAGCATTTTCACAATGACACGTCCAATCAAAATCAAATTTCAGTTTGATATAATTCCAGTTGTCTCTTTATGTAACTCTTTTTACATTCAAAAATTATTCTTGCAACTTTTGAAGTCTTTCTTTAGAGAATTCCATGCTTTCACAGCAGCAACAGACAAGCACATTTCTTTCAAATTTGTTCGCGCTCTTGGATGTTTAAAGTCATACAGCCTTCTGTGATTCTCATCTTCAGACGTGAACACAAATAACTTTTGTAAGTCCTTCGGAAGAACTTTATTTCGAGCTTTGAACATCACTAATAGAGTATGCAATTCTACAATGTCTTTTAGTTTTAATAATCCTGACCTAATGAAGAGTGGATGTTTTGGTCTCTATATCCTACTTTAAAAATAATACAAATTACTCTTTTCTGTGAAAGAAATAAAGGCATTATGTTGCTGTGATATGTATTTCCCCATATTTTTCTTCACAATAACTGAAATAAGGTAGAATAATTGAGCAATAAAACCGTCTCATTGTGTTATACGGGAAACTGTATTTAACCTTGTTCAAAATAAATAAGCTTTTAGATACCTTATTTTTCACATGCAATACATGAGCTTTCCATGTCAACTTTTCATCTAAGACAGGTCTGGGCAATTTTTTTGACTCGGGGGCCACATTTAGAGAAAAAAATGTGTCTGAGGGCCGGTATATCTATTTTTAAGAACATTAATACAAAACATCACAATAATGTCTAATTGAATGTTAAAAACATTATGACAGACTGCCTTAAAAAACGTAATGGAATTTTTAATTTTTCTATGAACGATAAAACACTGAATATTGACAAAATGTGAACGTCACACCCCCTTTCGACCGACATATTTTACAATCAAGTGAAACGCAACAAAAATGCAACAAACAGTGAAATATAAACACGAAGGTTACAAAATAAACCCACCTACAGTCTGATATATGTGATATATCACTAAGCTTTAGAACTTTGTTGTGAAAATCTCCTTCCACGTCTGTGGAAACGCTTCCCGCCCACACTGCTTGGTGCCTCGTCTGAGCTGCTGTGACGTAGATGACCATAGTAACTAATTAGATGACCATAGTAACTAATTAGATGACCATAGTAACTAATTAGGTTACCATAGTAACTGGTATATCATCCATAAGCGCAGATTCCAACCATTGAAATACTTTGTATAGTTGAAGACTTACGGTCATTAGAAAACATCACTGCACATCATAATGGCAGCTACACTTTCCATCTTAAAGATATAAAACAACTATTTGGGAATGTACGGCGGGCCAGATTGAAAAGCTTCATGGACCTAGGTCTGATCTAAGATGACCCCAAGAAATCTGACTTCAGACACCTTCTCAATTTTCACATTGTTTATGGATAAACTAACTTATATCTTTCTTTTATTACTGAATACCATAAATGTAGTCTTTTCCAAATTTAAAGATGATTTATTTACATCAAGCCACCATTTTAGTTTAACCATTTCCTCTTCAATATTATCTAATTAACTCATACATATTTATTTATACTGTAACCAATGTTCCCTCTAATTTTTCATGTGTGTGAGCATTCAGTGGAGCCCATGTGAGCAACATCAGACGTGCACACTGTGGCTACACCAGCAGCACACCTGTCCCAAACCTGACTAAATAACAAGTTCAATCTCCATCCATCCATCCATTTTCTACCGCTTGTCCCTTTTGGGGTCGCGGGGGGTGCTGGAGCCTATCTCAGCTGCATTCGGGTGGAAGGCGGCGTACACCCTGGACAAGACCCCACCTCATCGCAGGGCTAACACAGATAGACAGACAACATTCTCTTATTATAATCAAATGACAGCAGTCATTTCCATTTCTAATATAAGTGTTTAGGCCCACTTACAATGACAATAACAAAAAATATTGTTTTTCATGAACTGTGTACTTGTATTGTTTGTCTGGGTGGAGGTCCTGCTTTGGAAATAACTTGCACCCCTTTCAGACATTGCATTTAGTTCCCATTAAAACCTTCACATGTTGCACAATGAGATGAAAGCAGGGGATCATGTGTACAATCCTGCAACTTCCTGTTTGTAAAAAATATATTTTTATTAGTATTTATTTAATATACTAACAGCATTTCATGATTCATATTTATAAATTAAGATTCCTAATAAATGACACGAGAATAAACACACATTTGATTGGTAAATCATAGTGTAACGACCTGGAATAACACTTTATGTGTGGTGTTGGAGTTGTCCGACTTTTTGTGTGGCTGTAAACGCATCAGTGGCTAAATGCCATATGTGCATGTGTTGGCGCAAGTGAGAAAGAGCGAGCGGCTGCTGTTGATATAACAAAGTTGCTTTTGGTCTGGTTTGTACTGCAGAAAATGACCAGTTTTGCTAGATATAATTTTTTTTACTAATGTTTTGGTGATGTGTTTATGGCCGACAATAAAGACTTTTGCTCAGTAAAGTGATCGATGGAATTCATGTCTTTAAAGCGTCTCGACAGACGTTACAATATTTGAACAATGATGACGAAAACTGTTTTCTCTGTCGGGTCCGTGTCGTGTCGAAAATTGTTATGCGCTCATTTTTTTTATTTGATTTTGTGCGTGGCATAGATTTGCCGTGCGCAGAGGACGCTTGAGCAGTGCACAATTGCACAGGCGCGCACCTTAGAGGGAACATTGGACTGGCCGCCTTTCGTCACCTGTTTCTCACAGTTGCATTGCAAAATCATACAAAACAAACTTTTTGTTTATTTTGTTTAGAGTGGAATTTGATTTTTTGCGCGGCATCGATTTGCTGTGCGCAGAGGATGCGTGAGCAGTGCGCAATTGCGCAGGTGCGCACCTTAGAGGGAACGTTGACTGTAACTGTGCTGCTCTTTTAGCAAAGACTAATAAAATATTGTCCATTTCAAAGAAAGGAAAGGCAAAGTGCTAAAAAAATGTTTTACCTTGTTTATGTATTTAAAAAACAGTTAAAATAGCAGCAATGAAAACAAACAAGAAAACACAAAATTTAACTTCCTCAAAAAGAAAATAATGTTGTGATGTTTAAAAAGCTGCACACTGATATATTGATTATTGATTAACTCTTGGCAGTTTTACACTCAATGTTTAGATTTCTTTATTTTTCACACAACTTGGTCTCACTCTTGTTTGCTTGCTAGCAAGGTAGAAGCTAACACTCTTAACGAGGCTGAGACCACACCCTCCCTCCAAATGTCCGACTACATATCTTTAAATGCTGGCGTATCACAGATGTACTGACATAAAAACAAAGTCCGCTTTGCAAAATGAGCAAGGTATTCATGTTTTTAACACTTTACATGTTTTTGCGCGTGACCCACGAATGATGACGTCATGACTATTGTCGACAAAATACAATAGTCAGCGACACATTTTATTGTCGACATTTCAAGTGTCAGGTAAACCGTGATGAATGGGGCCATAAGAATCCCTTCCTACCGTAACGGTATCAAAATCTCATGGTACAATATTATTGTGGTATATGTGCAAAAAAAAAGACTTGGTAAAAATATTATAGTGTGTAAATTGAAGTGGCAGGATTGTTTAGGATAAACACATTCAAAAGCCATGCGTATTTACTCCAAAGACCCTTCTAGATTAAAAAAAAAGGGATGGGATAAAAAAAAAATGCATATGGCATAGACATTTACAAAACCCAAAACCAGTGAAGTTGGCACGTTGTGTAAATGGTAAATAAAAACAGAATACAATGATTTGCAAATCCTTTTCAACTTATATTCAATTGAATAGACTGCAAAGACAAGATACTTAACGTTCAAACTGAGAAACTACATTTGTTTTGCAAATAATCATTAACTTGGAATTTAATGGCAGCAACACATTGCAAAAAAGTTGTCACAGGGGCATTTTTACCACAGTGTTACATGGCCTTTCCTTTTAACAACACTCAGTAAATGTTTGGGAACTGAGGAGACACATTTTTGAAGCTTTTCAGGTGGAATTCCTTCCCATTCTTGCTTGATGTACAGCTTAAGTTGTTCAACAGTCCGGGGGTCTCCCTTGTGGTATTTTAGGCTTCATAATGCGCCACACATTTTCAATGGGAGACAGGTCTGGACTACAGGCAGGCCAGTCTAGAACCCACATTATTTTACTACGAAGCCACACTGTTGTAACATGTGGCTTGGCATTGTCTTTCTGAAATAAGCAGGGGCGTCCATGAAAAAAAACTTTGCTTGGATGGCAACATTAATCAGCATTAATGGCGCCTTCACAGATGTGTAAGTTACCCATGCCTTGGGCACTAATACACCCCCATACCATCACAGATGCTGGCTTTTACACTTTGCCCCTAGAACAATTCAGATGGTTCTTTTCCTCTTTAGTCCGGAGGACACGACGTCCACAGTTTTCAAAAACTATTTGAAATGTGGACTTGCCAGACCACAGAACACTTTTCCACTTTGCATCCGGCCCAGCGAAGTGTTTCTGGGTGTTGTTGATAAATAGCTTTGGCTTTGCATAGTAGAGTTTTAACTTGCCCTTACAGATGTAGCGACAAACTGTAGTTACTGACAGTCATTTTCTGAAGTGTTCCTGAGCCCATGTGATGATAACTTTTACACACTAATGTTGGTGTTTGATGCAGTACCGCCTGAGGGATCGAAGGTCACCGGTCTTCAATGTTACATGTAGTGATTCCTCCAGATTCTCAGAACCTTTTGATGATATTACGGACCGTAGATGGTGAAATCCCTAAATTTCTTGCAATAGCTGACCAGCTATTGCAAGAAATTTAGAGAAATGTTGTTCTTAAACAATTTGCTCAGGCATTTGTTGACAAAGTGGTGACCCTCGCCCCATCCTTGTTTGTGAATGACTGAGCATTTTCATGGAAGCTGCTTTTATACCCAATCATGGCACCCAGATGTTCCCAATTAGCCTGTTCACCTGTGGGATGTTCCAAATAAGTGTTCGATGAGCATTCCTCAACTTTCTCAGTCTTTTTTGCCACTTGTGCCAGCTTTTTTGAAACATGTTGCACGCATCGAATTCCAAATGAGCTAATATTTGCAAAAAACAAAATTTCTCAGTTTGAACATTAAATATCTTGTCTTTGCAGTCTATTCAATTGAATATAAGTTGAAAATAATTTGCAAATCATTGTATTCTGTTTTTATTTACCATTTACACAACGTGCCAACTTCACTGGTTTTGGGTTTTGTAGAATAAATAGGCTGATTAAATGTTAATAAATGGCAACAGGAAGTGGGCAATACACGATGCCACACGTGCATGAGAGTAAACACATGCATGCATTCCACACACTACTTATTAGCTTAAAAGTCTAAGCGAGGCCAGATAATGGGGTTTACACACACACAGCGTCAGCAGGACGTCGCTAAACAATAAAGCCGCTGGGGTAGGTGCAGCCTGATATTATCCTCGGACGTGGTTCGCCGCCATCTAAACTACCAATTAATCAAAAAGCGGCACTAAGAGGGGGGACTTTCCATCTAATGGCAGGTGCAGAAAAAGGCAAGGCTAGCATTAGCAGAACCCCACCACAGTCAATGTCGCTGGTGATAAATAGACCAGCTGGATGCCAGAGCTGCAGTGTTTCTTCTTGCGTGCGTGTGTGTGTGTGTGTGTGTGTGTGTGTGTGTGTGTGTGTGTGTGTGTGTGTGTGTGTGTGTGTGTGTGTGTGTGTGTGTGTGTGTGTGTGTGTGTGTGTGTGTGTGTGTGTGTGTGTGTGTGTTCTTGTATTTCTACCCTTCTTGAGACATCAACAAGGAAAAGTACCTTCCATATGAGGACCGGTGCACAAGTTAGGACATAAATCATGGTCCCAATACAAAAAAAACATTGCATCTAAGAGAGCAGTGGTCCCCAACCACTGGGCCGTGGCCCTGTACCGGTCCGTGGATCGATTGGTACCGGGCCGCACAAGAAATAAAAAATAAAAAAAAAAAAAATAAAAAAAAAAAAAATATATATATATATTTTTAAATTAAATCAACATAAAAAACACAAGATACACTTACAATTAGTGCACCAACCCAAAAAACGTCCCTCCCCCATTTACACTCATTTACACTCATGAGGAAACTCTCCCGAAGGAATCAATAAAGTACTATCTATCTATCTATCTATCTATCTATTTACACTCATTCGCACAAAAGGGTTGTTTCTTTCTGTTATTAATATGTATGGTTCCTACATTATATATCAATATAGATCAGTGTTTCCCATAAACTGCCAAGATACCTGTGGCGGTGGGGGCGTGGCTATGGGCGTGGTCACCATGACATCATCGAGTAATTTGCATAATTTACTACAATGATATGATTTTCTCTAAAAAGGCTCAAAAAATGTATACTTACTAATTAATAATAACAGTTTTGTTTTAAACGGCTATCGATCCATCCATCCATTTTACAATATAATTACAACACTTTATGTACATATTTATATACAGATTTGAACAATAAGTTATTCACTGAAATATATTTATTAATTGTGGTTCTTACAAAAAATATATCTTATAAAAATATAAAAGCTAAAATGTCTCTCAAAGCTCTGCCCCTTTAATTAGTGCATACTAAATAATTTAACTTTAGCTTACTACTACAACCATATTATTTACCAGCAACATAAAGTGAAACAGAGGCAGAGGTGTCCTGCCACAGTCAGTAACAGTAGTTGTGGTAGATAGACACAAAGCTCTAGTGGTTAGAGTGTCCGCCCTGAGATCGGTAGGTTGTGAGTTCAAACCCCGGCTGAGTCATACCAAAGACTATAAAAAAAATGGGACCCATTACCTCCCTGCTTGGCACTCAGCATCAAGGGTTGGAATTGGGGGTTAAATCACCAAAATGATTCCCGGGCGCGGCACCGCTGCTGCCCACTGCTCCCCTCACCTCCCAGGGGGTGAACAAGGGGATGGGTCAAATGCAGAGGACAAATTTCACCACACTTAGTGTGTGTGTGACAATCATTGGTACTTTAACTTTAACTTCATCAAACATCTGATCCACTGAACAAAGAGCTCCAAAAATCTTGATCCTACACTTCTCTTTTGTAAAGTAAATCTGAACAGCCGATATGGGCATCTACATCAACTATATGATTTGCCTGAGAAGCTTGACAGGACACAAAAAAACAAAAACAAAAAAAAACTTTTTTTTTGTGGCGGCCTTAATTCTTTCGTGGCGGGCCGCCACAAATAAATGAATGTGTGGGAAACACTGTAGATCAATACAGTCTGCAGGGACACAGTCCGTAAGCACACATGATTGTATTTCTTTATGACAAAAAAAAAAAAAAAAGAGATACCATAATACCATCTCATTTGCACCCCTGGTGGTGAAATCTATCAAAATTAGGGTGGTCCCAAAAAAGAGGGATTTTTCAAATTGACTGTTGCAAGTCTTGTGTATTCTTTGTAACTTCTTTGTGTGTGGCCAGGCTATTGAGGTTTTATTTCCTGGTCTCAGTCTGGACCCCCTCCCCGGGAGTCCACCCTTAGACGGAATACTTTTTTACTCACCCCCCCCCCACCAATTATTACCTGTTTCCACATTTTTAAGGGACAGCAGAAATTGGCTGACCCGTTAGCGGTCCTGTTCTGTCTCCCTGTAATGTTTGTCTGCTCTTATGTGGGACTGTGCTGAAAACTTTGTGTCGGTTTTAAAAATGCTCCCCCCTGGTCAACATATGAAATAACAAGTGTGTGTAAAACTTTGAAGCGCTCCCCCTGGGGCCAACATATGTTTGATTGATTGATTGAGACTTTTATTAGTAGATTGCACAGCACAGTACATATTCCGTACAATTGACCACTAAATGGTAACACCCCAATAAGTTTTTCAACTTGTTTAAGTCGGGGTCCACGTTAATCAATTCATGGTAATAACAAGTGTGTGTAAGGAATTGAAATGCGCCCCCTTTCACCCAAATTAAAACAATAAAAATAAATATGTATAAAGAGACATACTGTAATAACGTGAAGTAAATAATGAAGATTAAAAACCAATTACAAACAAAAAATTAAAAAAAATAAATTAACTTAAAAGCTTACCTTTTTTATATTTGTATAGTATGTATATATTATCAGGGGCGCCGAAAAGGGGGAGTAAAGGAGACGGATTCTAGGGGCCCATGATGGAGGGGGGCCCATTAAAATGCATAATTGTATGTAAAATAGCATCAAAAAATCTTGCCGCTGTGTTGGGGGCCCTGTAAAGATTATTTTCATGGGGCCCAAAATCCCTAGCGGCGCCCCTGTATATTATTAATGTTGTAAATACAAATCTTTATATATCTACAACGGGTGGTCCTAAAGAGGTAGGCATTTTTTGGAAGTCTCAAGAAGGTAACAAATACAAGAATGTGTGTGTGTGTGTGTGTGTTCTGGCAATACTTAATGGTCCCCTAAGGTCCCCTAAAGGGAAACCTTTTTAAATGATAGTCAGATCCATTCTGAAGATGCCTAAGTGATTTTTAAGCTTTGGCCCATAAAACATGTTTACTGGTTAGTTTGAGTGTGAGACATTTGCACAGCAGCCCCCTCATTGGGCTGTAGCTGGTACATTTAAGTGGTGAAACTTCCTATAAGAGGACAGCTGTAGTGCTGTATTCTGAGGATCATGTCATATTTAATTTGAACTTTTTTTTTTTTTTTTTTTTTAAATGGTCCTCAGTAGTCACGTACACATTTGTGTGAATTATGCAAAATTATTTAAATTTGGTCCCCATGAACCATATGAACTCTTTTTTCCCCAGGGTCCCCAGTAAGAATGATCAGCACATTACTTCATCAATCCAGAGATTTAAAGACAGTGGACATTTTACCTCATTTTTTTTATGCCTCCACAACCTGTAGAAAAGGTGGTCCCCACAAGTGATGATCAAAACTTGGTCCCCATTCCAAATGATAACCAGTGTGTGTGTGTGTGTGTGTGTGTGTGTGTGTGTGTGTGTGTGTGTGTGTGTGTGTGTGTGTGTGTGTGTGTGTGTGTGTGTGTGCGTGCGCATTAGGGCCATAGATCTAGAACATGAGAGAGTACCCACCACCAGTCTAAAATGCCATTTGTAAATGTATTAAACAGCTGGCTGGCTACAATACAACAAGTGATTAGGGATGATACTCGAAACTGATTTTCCCGGTTGTTCATTAAGAAAAGAACCGAGTCCTCGGACTCGAATCCCTTTTTGAGAATCGGTACCCGTTATCGAGACCACTATAGTAAAGAAAAAGAGTTGGTTCTTTATTCGAATCCCTGGGAACGAATCCCGTCCCGACCAGAAATGCCCCGTGAGACATCACAAGAAATGACGTCACGCAGCTCAGTCATTAGGCGCAGATAGGGAAAGCAGGAAAAACAATGCACCGGAAAAAGCGCTCCAAGGTGTAATAAAGTTCAAAACAAAAGGTATAATCCAATGAATAACTTTACTAAGAGATTTGAGCAGGGTACAAACACATGACGAACACTTTTACGACCAACCGGAAACATAGCAACCAGGCTAGCAACGCACCTCCTTTACGGCAGCTGTCGCAACGTTCTTAAAGCAACCGCAGCACATACATATATATACAACTTATATGACATGATATCCCTTTTTTATCTTTTGTTTTTCTTTCCTTGTAAACAAAACAAAATCACACTGTATATGTGTTGTCTGTCTAATTATAAATAATGCAGACGAGGCGTGTTGGCTGAGTTCTTGACGTTTACTTTCACAGCATGCTCATAACCTCATTCTTAGCTGCCGGGTGGCGACATGCAACAACACTTTTCGGGGCTACCGCGCATGCTCGTCACTCCCGTTGCATGCTGGGTAGTGTAGTTGTTATATTCCCTAACTCATAACATCACATCTTTCCCCCTATAAAGAAATAATGTTAACTCGATAAAGTGTATTTCTTTTTTTAGCTTTAACTTTTCATTTTTTAGCATTGTAACCACATTTGCAAACAACTTTTCTCTTCATAGAATTTTCTTTCAATAAAGAAATAAAGTGCAAAAATGTCAAAGCATCATAACAAACAGTTATGTCAAATAGCAGCAGAATTGCACTTTTTAGAGAGCTGTATTATTTGTGCCCAAGGGACTGATTTTATTTAACACTATGTTATTATTTATACACCTATAGTGATCACAGAGACAGGTTCTATTTGTGTCACTGTATATATTTGTTTTTCTGAAAAATCCCACTTAATATACTTTGAGTAACAACAGTCAATATTTATTTTTTTTACTTTATTTTTTTAGGGGGTTAACAGTCAATATTTATTTATTTATTAGATTTAATTTTTTCCTTATATAATAAAAGTGAGCTTTTTTTAAACCAAATATTGTGTTTTTTTTTCCATATACAACAACCTATCTGGACTCGATAAGAGAATCGATAAGGAATCGGTTCGATAAGAGGATTCGATAATAGGCTCGAACTCGATCATTTCTTATCAAACATCATCCCTATTAGTAAAAGTGTGCTCATTATTATTACAATAAGGACACTGACCAGGAATGACTTCAACCAAACGTGGAAATATATTCCCGAATTGTCCGCGTGACGACTGCGAGAGTGCTGCTCATTACGATGTCATTCTGTGTTCTTTATTACCACATGTATTTTTAGCTATCAACTAGATTGCTTGGCCCCCTTCAGGTCGGCAACATGTTCTCGAGACATTCCAATGTCTCAAATTGTTTTGAGAACTCCCTGGTGAAATAACATTGAGTAAACCAATTAATCCACCTGCCACAGGTTCAAGGAGTTTTCAATCCCAGAGCTCAGTGCCTCTTAACGTCTTCCTCCCCTCCAGGGCTTAGAAACCCTTGTTGAGACCTCAATTGCTATCTGATGTGACGTGTGATGGGAAATGGATCCTCGGCAGCACGTGCTCCCTGTCTGCTGTGGAAGTGGTGCAGGATTTCCATCTCATTTGGACTTGGCCTGATGAATCGACCGAGGACCACCCAGTAAGTCACCGACTAACTCCTTCTACGTCTCTTAGACCTAAGGCCCCTTCTACACTTATCCAGGGTAAATCCCACCTAACCTTATCCTTGCCCACACACACACACACAATGGTCGTTTAAATTGAACTTATCTGAACAATATCCAGTGTTGTGGTATTTCAATGAACTGGAATCCAGTGTGCTGTGGGGCCCTATTGTAGTGAGTCACACCTGAGCCATCGTAAATTAATCAAATCTTTAATGGACATGTGAAAGTAAACAATGTGATAAAGAAAATGTTACATCAATCAATCTAGGAATCTAGATATCTGGTCAGGAGACTCCTCACTCTTTTGCCTTCACCTTCATTGTCTATTCTTTTTTGGTGACTTTATATACTCTGGACCTATACGTTGAGTATGCGATCAGTAACTGATCCAGTCTGCTTTGCCAGTCCAAAAGCATTCGCAGTTTTCCATAGTCTTCCCTCGACGGCCAGGTAATACAAAGCACACGTTACCTTTTTTTATCACATCCGCGGGAGCCCGCATTCTCGTTGTCTCTCCTTAGACAAATGGATGAAGTTTTTCGGTAAGTAGAATCACAGCTGACCTGGACAATGGAAAGTTCTCTTGCCGTCTGAGAAGTGTTGTATCCCAAATAGCTGCAATCGTTTTTTCTTAAAGGCCTACTGAAACCCACTACTACCGACCACGCAGTCTGATAGTTTATATATCAATGATGAAATCTTAACATTGCAACACATGCCAATACGGCCGGGTTAACTTATAAAGTGCAATTTTAAATTTCCCGGGAAACTTCCGGCTGAAAACGTCTAGGTATGATGACGTTTGCGCGTGACGTCAAGGGTTGAAGCGGAAGTATTGGGACACATTGTATCCCAATACAAACAGCTCTGTTTTCATCACAAAATTACACAGTATTCTGGACATCTGTGTTGGTGAATCTTTTGCAATTTGTTCAATTAACAATGGAGACTGCAAAGAAGAATGCTGTAGGTGGGATCGGTGTATTAGCGGCTGGCTACAGCAACACAACCAGGAGGACTTTGAGTTGGATAGCAGACACGCTACCGTGAGTACGCTGCTTTCTTCCAAACATTTGATCGCATGCCCGTCCGTGCGTGGCGCTATGTGCGTGTCACGTACTTAACTTTGGGGAAATATATGTTTCTTGCCGACTCTGATGGCGGCAGGGGTGTCGTCGAAAGCTACAACGCCCGCAGCCGCGCCGCTGTCCTCACCTTGACTTCCTCCGTCTCCGGGCCGCCGACCGCATCGATGATCGGGTGAAGTCCTTCGTCGCGCCGTCGGTCGCTGGAACGCAGGTGAGCACGGGTCGTGATGAGCAGATGAGAGCTGGCGTTGGTGGAGAGCTAATGTTTTTAGCATAGCTCTGTCGAGGTCCCGTAGCTAAGTTAGCTTCAATGGCGTCGTTAGCAACAGCATTGCTAGGCTTCGCCAGGCGGTACAGCATTAACCGTGTGGTTACAGGTCCAGGGTTTGGTAGTATTGTTGATCTTCTGTCTATCCTTCCAGTCAGGGGCTTATTTCGTCTGTTTCTATATGCAGTTAAGCACGATGCTATCACGTTAGCTCCGTAGCTAAAGTGCTTCGCCGATGTATTGTCGTGGAGATAAAAGTCACTGTGAATGTCCATTTCGCGTTCTCGACTCTCATTTTCAAGAGGATATAGTATCCGAGGTGGTTTAAAATACAAATCCGTGATCCACATTAGAAAAAGGAGAGAGTGTGGAATCCAATGAGCCCTTGTACCTAAGTTACGGTCAGAGCGAAAAAAGATACGTCCTGCACTGCACTCTAATCCTTCACTCTCACGTTCCTCATCCACAAATCTTTCATCCTGGCTCAAATTAATGGGGTAATCATCGCTTTCTCGGTCCGAATCGCTCTCGCTGCTGGTGTAAACAATGTGCAAATGTGAGGAGCCCTTCAACCTGTGACGTCACGCTAGTTCCGGTACAGGCAAGGCTTTTTTATCAGCGACCAAAACTTTATCGTCGATGTTCTCTACTAAATCCTTTCAGCAAAAATATGGCAATATCGCAAAATGATCAAGTATGACACATAGAATGGATCTGCTATCCCCGTTTAAATAAGAACATTTAATTTCAGTAGGCCTTTAAGGTAGTCATGTGTGATTTCCACAAGCGTCTGTACAGACAGAAGGAGAAACATGGGCATGTCTGGATGACTCGCCTCCATATTTCCAGTAGTTAGCTCCGAGTTACGAAACCGCTTTATTATGAAGCTGGCTGTGGCGCGTTCTTTCTGACGTCACTTCCTGTGTGGGGCGCGGTCTTTCTTGCGTCACTTCCTCTCCGAACTCAGTTTGTAAACGCTCAATGAGTCCATACAAAGCTAAGAGCCGAAGACTCAAGAAATACACGGCGCACTTACCCATGTAAAAAATTGTCCGAGGAGGGGGACCTTAAACGATGGTTTAGTCTGGTTGAAACGGGGCTTAGGCTAAATAATTATTTGTTTAAGGGGTTAACAGTGGTACTTAGTGTAGACATTGCCTAAGTCACCCACCACATTAGCATACTGGTGAACAAACACGTCCATACTGTATCTGATCGGTATACGTTTTGAATAGAGGCTGTCAGCAAGTAAAAATAAAACAAAAAAACAGCAAACAAGTTTAACTGAACATTTCCATCAGTGATGAAAGCGCAAAAGTAAAACCCGTGGTTCTTTAGTGCCACCTTAGTGGCTCCCTGGACCTCTTTCAGAGATGTGTGAAAATGGAAAAAGTTGAAGAAAAAAATATTTTTGGTTTTAATATATTTCCTGTAGGAGAACAAACATGACACAAACCTTCGTAATTGTTAGAAATCCCACTGTTTATGTTATACATGCTTCACTGACGGAGTATTTGGCAAGCACCGTTTTGTCCTCATCGTACATGTACAACTTTCTCCGACGCTGCCACAAAAAGACGTGTTTTATGCCGCTCCATCTTTTTTGTCATTTTGTACATCAAACGTTTTATACTGTGCGTGAATGCACAAAGGTGAGCTTTGTTGATTGTATTGAATTGCCGGAGTGCTTATCAGGCATATTTGGTCAATTCATGACTGCAAGCTAATTGATGCTAACATGCTATTTAGGCTAGCTGTATGTACATATTGCATCATTATGCCTCGTTTGTAGGTGTATTTGAGCTCATTTAATTTCCTTTACTCTTATCCTCTTTGTATACTGTATAATTTATATTTGCATGTCTTATGACACATTATCTGTATGTAATATCGGCTGCATTTCTCATAGTTGTTTGTGTGCCATGTTGTTCCAGACCACAGCAAACATTACGCAGCTTGCAAAGATTGTAATAAATCCATTAGAAGAAGACAGCCTGCCGTTTGCTTTAACTTGGACACACATCTATACCTTTGGCCATTCTGAGCCAGTCATTTCCAGAAGTTATCTCATCCTGTTAGAAGCCTCTATTTGACTAATGATTTCCAATGTTGCAAAAAGGTGTAGAATAAATATTAAGATACAACATTTCTGTCACTGAAGATTTGCGTCAGCTTTTTATAGTAGACTAATATAGACACTTACATCATGTGTTGCCTTCATTATAACACTTGTATAAGACTTTTAAAGTAATTTTAAAAATAGGCTAATATAGACACTTACACCATGTGTTGCCTTCATTATAACACTTGTATAAGACTTTTAAAGTAATTTTGATAGTAGGCTAATATAGACACTTACATCGTGTGTTGTCTTCATTATAACACTCGTATAAGACTTTTAAAGTAATTTTGATATTAGGCTAATATAGACACTTACATCATGTGTTGCCTTCATTATAACACTTGTATAAGACTTTTAAAGTAATTTTGATAGTAGGCTAATATAGACACTTACATCATGTGTTGCCTTCATTATAACACTTGTATAAGACTTTTAAAGTAATTTTGATAGTAGGCTAATATAGACACTTACATCATGTGTTGCCTTCATTATAACACTTGTATAAGACTTTTAAAGTAATTTTAAAAATAGGCTAATATAGACACTTACGTCATGTGTTGCCTTCATTATAACACTTGTATAAGACTTTTAAAGTAATTTTGATATTAGGCTAATATAGACACTTACATCATGTGTTGCCTTCATTATAACACTCGTATAAGACTTTTAAAGTAATTTTGATAGTAGGCTAATATAGACACTTACATCATGTGTTGCCTTCATTATAACACTTGTATAAGACTTTTAAAGTAATTTTGATAGTAGGCTAATATAGACACTTACATCATGTGTTGCCTTCATTATAACATTTGTATAAGACTTTTAAAGTAATTTTGATAGTAGGCTAATATAGACACTTACATCATGTGTTGCCTTCATTATAAGACTTGTATAAGACTTTTAAAGTAATTTTGATAGTAGGCTAATATAGACACTTACATCATGTGTTGCCTTCATTATAACACTTGTATAAGACTTTTAAAGTAATTTTGATATTAGGCTAATATAGACACTTACATCATGTGTTTCCTTCATTATAACACTTGTATAAGACTTTTAAAGTAATTTTGATAGTAGGCTAATATAGACACTTACATCATGTGTTGCCTTCATTATAACACTTGTATAAGACTTTTAAAGTAATTTTGATAGTAGGCTAATATAGACACTTACATCATGTGTTGCCTTCATTATAACACTTGTATAAGACTTTTATAAATGAAGGTGTGGGAAACACTGGAAGATTCGGAAAAAGATTTCCCTGTTTCTTGATTGCAGTCAATAGAAGACGTTTACACAGGCGAGTCAAGTCAGCACACAGGCTAACAATTAGCATGTTAGCATTACACTGGTAACTCAATTTAAGGGTTTTGAGACATGAGCTGTCTCTAAGCTAGTTTATATGCTCTAAGTTGCAAGCAAAAAGGTGAGTTTTAAGAATGACCATCTATTAGTTGGCGCCCAAAACATCTGATCTTACTTGCTCGCATTAGCCTATAGCTAAAGATGGACATAACTTTGTTTTCCAATCATGGGAAAGAAGAAAGTGAGTGTGATGGACAGTGCTGAGAAGAAGTGGATAATATTTATTGAACTAAACAAAGGATCTAATTGTAAATCCGTTATTTAAAGTTACCATAGAAACACATTGCTTTGTTCATCCATTTTGTATACCGCTTATCCTCATTAGGGCCACGGGTAAGCTGTAGCCTATCCCAGTTTACCTTGGGCGAGAGGTGGGGTACACCCTAGACCGGGGGTAAGCAACCCGCGGCTCTTTAGTGCTGCCCTTGTTGGTCCCTGAAGCATTTTTTTTTTTAAATATTGAAAATGGAAAAAATAATGTTTTGTTTTAACATGTTTTTTGTTTGAGGACAAACATGACACAAACCTTCCCAATTTTTAGAACTACCACTGTTTAATATGTTTGTGTGTATGCCTCACTGATGAGAGTGTTTTGGTGAACATCGTTTTCTCCTACTAATTTCGGCGGTTCTTGAACTCCCCATAGTGTGGACTGTGACGCAACAGTTTGTTTACAAGTAAAATCTTCCACTCCTTCTTTGTCTCATTTTGTCCACCAAACGTTTTATGCTGTGCGTGAATGCACAAAGGTGCGCTTTGTTGACGTTATTGACTTGTTGGAGTGCGAATCAGGCATATTTGGTAAGTGCATGACTGCAAGATAATCAATGCTAACATGCTATTAAGGCTAGCTGTATGTACATATTGCATCATTATTTTTGAGCTCATTTAATATCCTTTACTTGTATCCTCTTTGTATATCATTTATATTTGCATGTCTCATGACACATTATCTGTATGTAATATTGACTGCATTTCAGTTGTTTGTTTGCCATGTTGTTCCAGACCACAGCAAACATTACCCAGTTTGCCAAAGATTGTAATAAGTCCATTAAAAGAAGACAACCTGCCGTTTCCTTAAACTTGGACACACACATCTATACCTTTGGCCATTAAAAGCCAGTAATTTCCAGGAGTTATCTCACCTTCTGAGCAGCCTCTGATTTACTAATGTTTTCTAATGTTGTAAAAATGTGTAGAATAAATATTACATTTCAACATTTCTGTCAACAAAGATTTGCTTCAGCCTGCGACACATAGTCATTTTGATAGTAGGCTATTATAGCTAATATAGACACTTACGTCATGTGTTGTCTTCATTATAACACTTATGTAAGACTTTTAAAGTAATTTTGATAGTAGGCTAATATAGCTAATATAGACACTTACGTAATGTGTTGTCTTCATTATAACACTTATGTAAGACTTTTAAAGTAATTTTGATAGTAGGCTAATATAGCTAATATAGACACTTACGTCATGTGTTGTCTTCATTATAACACTTATGTAAGACTTTTAAAGTAATTTGATAGTAGGCTAATATAGCTAATATAGACACTTACGTCATGTGTTGTCTTCATTATAACACTTATGTAAGACTTTTAAAGTAATTTTGATAGTAGGCTAATATAGCTAATATAGACACTTACGTCATGTGTTGCCTTCATTATAACACTTATGTAAGACTTTTAAAGTCATTTTGATAGTAGGCTAATATAGCTAATATAGACACTTACGTCATGTGTTGCCTTCATTATAACACTTACATATGGCTTTTCAATTTTTGCGGCTCCAGACAGATTTTTTTATTGTTGTATTTTTGGTCCTTTATGGCTCTTTCAACGTTTTGGGTTGCCGGCCCCTGCCCTAGACTGATCCCCAGCCAATCAAATTATGAGAGTTACTTTTCAACAACATTATGCGACTCTACTGCTTGTACTGAGTTGAGTGTTAAACACATTGAAGTGTCAACCTTATGGTTTATCCATGTTTGCCTGTTTTCATCTCGCTCTTTGTTTAATTGCCTTTCCCCCTTCTTCCGATGTATTCCCCCGCCCTGCTGGGAAATGTCCATTTAGATCCGAGCTACACTGGCACACATTCTGTAACCAATTGTTGGCAAACATTCCGCCATTGCCTTCACGAAAGAGAATTAACAGAAATTAACGACAAATGTTTTTTTGTCAGTCCCAGTGCGTTTGAAAACGCCTTGTTATTGTGTAACATGTTTAACACTTTATCAGTGGTGACACAGTGGAACCTCGATTTACAAACTTCATTGGATCGTAAACCAAAAAGTTTGTATCGTGAAGCAGAGTTCCCCATAAGATGTCAGTACATGTCCATGCACTAA
>NC_084746.1:15320113-15502613 GCF_033978785.1 Entelurus aequoreus | reverse complement strand
AAGTGCGCCTCACAGTCTGGAAAATACGGTAATATATTACATGTTAGTTTGAAACGTGAGTTTGTACTGTTAGCCAGCTAGCCATGCTAGCTATCGTTAGGCTAAAATACTAAATGATAATACTAAAATACTAAATCTTTAACTGCAGTCGACATGTATCTCTTGTGTGTGACTGCCATCTACTGGTCACACTTATCATTTCACCATGTACCAAATAAAATAGCTTCAAGGTTGGTAAGCACAACCAAAATGATTTCGTACATTAGGCGCACCGGGTTATAAGGCACACGGTCGAAATGAAATTATTTTAAGTGCACCTTATAGTCTGGAAAAAAGGGTAATATATTACATGTTAGTTTGAAACGTGAGTTTGTACTGTTAGCCAGCTAGCCATGCTAGCTATCGTTAGGCTAAAATACTAAATGATAATACTAAAATACTAAAACTTTAACTGCAGTCTACATGTATCTCTTGTGTGTGACTGCCATCTACTGGTCACACTTATCATTTCACCACGTACCAAATAAAATAGCTTCGCGGTTGGTAAGTACAACCACAATTATTCCGTACATTAGGCGCACCGGGTTATAAGGTGCACTGTCGGCATGAAATTATTTTAAGTGCGCCTTATAGTCTGGAAAATAGGGTAATATATTACATGTTAGTTTGAAACGTTAGTTTGTAATGTTAGCCAGCTAGCCATGCTAGCTAACATTAGGCTAAAATACTAAAACTTTAATTGCAGTCTACACGTATGTCTTATGTGTGACTGCCATCTACTGGTCACACTTATCATTACACCATGTACCAAATAAAATAGCTTCAAGGTTAGTAAGCACAACCAAAATTATTCCGTACATTAGGCGCACCGGGTTATAAGGCGCACTGTCGAAATGAAAGGATTTTAAGTGCGCTTTATAGTCTGGAAAATAGGGTAATATATTACATGTTAGTTTGAAACGTTAGTTTGTAATGTTAGCCAGCTAGCCATGCTAGCTAACGTTAGGCTTAAATACTAAATGATAATACTAAAATACTAAAACTTTTATTGCAGTCTACACGTATCTCTTGTGTGTGACTGCCATCTACTGGTCACACTTATCATTACACCATGTACCAAATAAAATAGCTTCAAGGTTGGTAAGCACAACCAAAATTATTCCGTACATTAGGCGCACTGGGTTATAAGACGCACTGTCGAAATGAAAGGATTTTAAGTGCGCTTTATAGTCTGGAAAATAGGGTAATATATTATATGTTAGTTTGAAACGTTAGTTTGTAATGTTAGCCAGCTAGCCATGCTAGCTAACGTTAGGCTTAAATACTAAATGATAATACTAAAATACTAAAACTTTTATTGCAGTCTACACATATCTATTGTGTGTGACTGCCATCTACTGGTCACACTTGTCAGTACACCATGTACCAAATAAAATAGCTTCAAGGTTGGTAAGCACAACCAAAATTATTCCGTACATTAGGCGCACTGGGTTATAAGACGCACTGTCGAAATGAAAGGATTTTAAGTGCGCCTTACAGTCTGGAAAATACGGTAGTATATTACATGTTAGTTTGAAATGTTAGCCAGCTAGCCATGCTAGCTAACATTAGGCTAAAATACTCAATGAAAATACTAAAACCTTAATTGCAGTCTTCATGTATCTCTTATGTGTGACTGCCATCTACTGATCACACTTATTATTTCACCACATACCCAATAAAATAGCTTCAAGGTTGGTAAGCACAACCAAAATTATTCCGTACATTAGGCGCACCGGGTTATAAGGCGCACTGTCGAAATGAAAGGATTTTAAGTGCGCTTTATAGTTCGTAAAATACAGTACAGGAAGTGATCTCATCAAAATGAATGAATGAATGGAGCGTTTGTACGCCGAGACATGCTCCGCACACAGAGGCATATTTGGCGCAATGTAAAGGTCTGGGGGCGGTATAGCTCGGTTGGTAGAGTGGCCGTGCCAGCAACTTGAGGGTTCCAGGTTCGATCCCCGCTTCCGCCATCCAAGTCACTGCCGTTGTGTCCTTGGGCAAGACACTTTACCCACCTGCTCCCAGTGCCACCCACACTGGTTTAAATATAACTTAGATATTGGGTTTCACTATGTAAAGCGCTTTGAGTCACTAGAGAAAAAGCGCTATATAAATATAATTCACTTCACTAAACGGAAAAGGTTGGAAAAAGAGGTCTTCGTAAATCGAGGTTCCACTGTACGTCAGATGTGGATGAAATATCAATGCTCAACCTACCTTAGTGTAAACCCCCCATGAGAGTTCTGTCTCCGTCACCATGACAACAATCCCAAACATTCCAAAGATGAGCGCATAGTCGCTGAGTCGCTTCCGCTTCTCGAACAGCGCCCTCCTGTGGCCCAGCTTGTAGCCAATGTCCCTGTTCTTCTTCTGCGGCGCCCTTCCTCCGCCGCGCCCGCTGCCCTCCCTGACCAGGCTCTCGTTGGACGCCTTGCTGGGGTCTTCGCCGCCATTGCCCTTGGACACCACCACCTCCAAGCCGGAGCTGTGCAGCGTCTGCAGGGGCTGCGTTTCCGAGTCGAGCTCCGCGAGGTTGCGGCGCGACGAGGACGCCAGGCTGCCCACTAGTGGTCTCACCACGCCGCCATTGTACTTGCAGGTGTTCATGGCTATCTGAGGGAGTCGGCGGTTGCTCTCAGAGAGAGAGGGCTTGGATCCAGCATGGCTCAGCTTCTTCTTCTCAGTAGTAGCCTGCAAGGGGAGGGAGGAAAAGTGAGAAATTGAACAAAATCGCAACAAAACGGACGCTCAGAGCTCGACAACACCCACTCAACTACACTAGTCAGGGAAGTGCGGCGTTTGATGTCGGCTTCCGTGCGTCGGGAAAAATGCATCAAAGTCGTTTCAAACCAAATAAAAAATGAATGCACCTTGATGTATAAATAAAAGTATATAACCAATAGTGGAGACTAAAGTGCAGAAAATTGAATCTTTGCGCTGCACAAATTTAGACATGAAAGATTGATGCACGGCATGACCCCGTTTCCTTTTCTTCCCCCTGCTGAGATGAGCAGCATGCTGTCCAATCCGCAGGAAAGGACTTTTTTACATCAGGTGTTGTGCGGGGACACGGTAGCTGTGTGCACAATTCATCGGATTAAAAGCCTAACGGGAATAAAAAATGCTTCATTCAATACAACATTGGCATAGAAACAAGAAAATCAGAAGATTCGGGAAAAAAGGATTTCCCCGTTTCTTGATTGCAGTCAATAAAATGTGTTTACACAGGCAATCCTAACAATTAGCATGTTAGGATTACCGTAATTTCCAGACCATAGGGCGCACCAAATTATAAGACGCACTGCTGATGAATGGTCTGTTTTTGGTCTGATTCCATCCATCCATCCATCCATCTTCTTCCACTTATCCGAGGTCGGGTCGCGGGGGCAGCAGCCTAAGCAGGGAAGCCCAGACTTCCCTCTCCCCAGCCACTTCGTCCAGCTCCTCCCGGGGGATCCCGAGGCGTTCCCAGGCCAGCCGGGAGAGATAGTCTTCCCAACGTGTCCTGGGTCTTCCCCGTGGCCTCTTACCGGTCGGACATGCCCGAAACACCTCCCTAGGGAGGCGTTCGGGTGGCATCCTTACCAGATCCCCGAACCACCTCATCTGGCTCCTCTCGTTATGGAGGAGCAGCGGCTTTACTTTGAGCTCCCCCTGAATGACAGAGCTTCTCACCTTATCTCTAAGGGAGAGCCCCGCCACCCGGCGGAGGAAACTCATTTCGGCCGCTTGTACCCGTGATCTTGTCCTTTCGGTCATGACCCAAAGCTCATGACCATAGGTGAGGATGGGACCGTAGATCGATCGGTAAATTGAGAGCTTTGCCTTCCGGCTCAGCTCCTTCTACACCACAACGGCTCGATACAGCGTCCGCATTACTGAAGACGCCGCACCGATCCGCCTGTCGATCTCACCATCCACTCTTCCCTCACTCGTGAACAAGACTCCGAGGTACTTGAGCTCCTCCACTTGGGGTAGGGTCTCCTCCGCAACCCGGAGATGTCACTCCACCCTTTTCCGGGCGAGAACCATGGACTCGGACTTGGAGGTGCTGATTCTCGGCTATGAACCGATTCAGTGAGAGCTGAAGATCCTGGCCAGATGAAGCCATCAGGACCACATCATCTGCAAAAAGCAGAGACCTAATCCTGCAGCCACCAAACCAGATCCCCTCAACGCCCTGACTGCGCCTAGAAATTCTGTCCATAAAGGTTATGAACAGAATCGGTGACAACTGGATTATAGAGCGCATTAAAGGAGTCATATTATTATAATTTTTTTCTAAATGTAAAATACTTCCTTGAGGTCTACATAACATGTAAGGATGGTTCTTTGGTCAAAATGTTGCATAGATGATGTTTTACAGATCATCTTTAAGTCACTTTCTGACAGTCTCTTCAGAATGCACCGTTTTGTAGGCGGTCCTATTTACGTGGCTCACCTTCGACAGCGTCTTCTCCCCGTCATCTTTGTTGTAGCGGTGTAGCGTGCAAGGACGGGAGTGGAAGAAGTGTCAAAAGATGGAGCTAACTGTTTTAATGACATTCACACTTTACTTCAATCAATAACAGAGCAGCATTTCCTCATCCGGAAACAACAAATGTTTTCCGTGAAAAACAGTCCGACCGGAACTCTCTAATAACTAAAGTTCCTTGGGTGAATAATGTAACTCACTACACCGGTATGTTTTAGCACTTTCATGGCGAGTTTACTGACAGATATAAGTAAGAACTTTACACTACTTTAAATTAGAAATGGCAACAGTGGAGGATGAATGTCACATAACAAGAAGATAGAGAAAAAGAAGAAGCTTATCGACTACGGCATCGGCACGGACTACAATTGCAGGCGCACGCACATTTTCAGGACTTATGCAGATCCCAAATACACATCAGCAGGTACCAGAAGGTTTTGCATAATATTGTGAAACAAAACGTCAGCTAATATGTCTGCTAAAAGGTGCCATTTTGCGGTCCTTAAACACACACCATAGTAATACTCGTCTGTTTAATGCGCCGACAATCCATCAAGCGGTGCGGCTTCATAGCTTACCAAAGTCGTACTAAAAACATTTTGTGTAATGTTCTATATTCTCAATGGAACATTTAAGGTTTTGGGTGTTGTTTACTACCATCATATTGCAGTCTACTCATATCTCTTATGTATGACTGCCATCTACTGGTCACACTTATCATTACACCATGTACCAAATAAAATTGCTTCTAGGTCAGTAAGCACAACAAGAATTATGCCGTACATTTGGCCCACGGGGTTAAAAGTTTGCCCACCCCTGGTCTGGAGTGTCACGTGTCGATGTACAAAACCCAAAAGCAGTGAAGTTGGCACGTTGTGTCAATGGTAAATAAAAACAGAATACAATGATTTGCAAATCCTTTTCAACGTCTATTCAATTGAGTAGACTGCAAAGACAAGATATTTCATGTTCACACTGAGAAACGTAATCTTTTTTTGCAAATAATCATTAACTTAGAATTTAATGGCAGCAACACATTGCAAAAAAAGTTGTCACAGGGGCATTTTTACCACTGTGTTACATGGCCTTTCCTTTTAACAACACTCAGTAAACGTTTGGGAACTGAGGAGACATGTTTTTGAAGCTCTTCAGGTGGAATTCTTTCCCATTCTTGCTTGATGTACAGCTTATAGGCCTACTGAAATGAATTGTTTTTATTTAAACGGGGATAGCAGATCCATTCTATGTGTCATACTTGATCATTTCGCGATATTGCCATATTTTTGCTGAAAGGATTTAGTAGAGAACATCGACGATAAAGTTCTCAACTTTTGGTCGCTGATAAGAAAGCCTTGCCTGTACCGGAAGTAGCGTGACGTCACAGGTTGAAGGGCTCCTCACATTTCCCCATTGTTTACACCAGCAGCGAGAGAGATTCGGACCGAGAAAGCGACGATTACCCCATTAATTTGAGCCAGGATGAAAGATTTGTGGATGAGGAACGTGAGAGTGAAGGATTAGAGTGCAGTGCAGGACGTATCTTTTTTGGCTCTGACCGTAACTTAGGTACAAGCTGGCTCATTGGATTTCACACTTTCTCTTTTTTCTATTGTGGATCACAGATTTGTATTTTAAACCACCTCGGATACTATATCCTCTTGAAAATGAGAGTCGAGAACGCAAAATGGACATTCACAGTGACTTTTATCTCCACGACAATGCATCGGCGAAGCACTTTAGCTACGGAGCTAACATGATAGCATCGTGCTTAAATGCAGATAGAAACAAAATAAATAAGCCCCTGACTGGAAGGATAGACAGAAGATCAACAATACTACCAAACACTGGACTTGTAACTACACGGTTAATGCTGTGCCGCCTGGCGAAGCTTAACAATGCTGTTGCTAACGACGCCATTGAAGCTAACTTAGCAACGGGACCTCGACAGAGCTATGCTAAAAACATTAGCTCTCCACCTACGCCAGCCCTCATCTGCTCATCAACACCCGTGCTCACCTGCGTTGCAGCGATCGACGGCGCGACGAAGGACTTCACCACGATGATCGGTGCGGTTGGCGGCCCGGAGACGGAGGAAGTCAACCCAGACAGGTGAGGACAGCGGCGCGGCGGCGGACGGCGTCGTAGCTTTCGACGACACCCCGGCCGCCATCGGAGTCGGCAAGAAACATATATTTCCCCAAAGTTACGTACGTGACATGCACATAGCGGCACGCACGTACGGGCAAGCGATCAAATGTTTGGAAGCCAAAGCTGTACTCACGGTAGCGCGTCTGCTATCCAACTCAAAGTCCTCCTGGTTGTGTTGCTGCAGCCAGCCGCTAATACACCGATCCCACCTACAGATTTCTTCTTTGCGGTCTCCATTATTAATTGAACAAATTGCAAAATATTCACCAATACAGATGTCCAGAATACTGTGGAATTACGTGGTGATAACAGACGACTTAAGCTGGCCACCGTGCTATTCCAAAATGTCTGCTTCAACCCGTGACGTCACGCGCAAACGTCATCATACCGAAACGTTTTCAGCCGGAAGTTTCCCGGGAAATTTAAAATTGCACTTTATAAGTTAACCCGGCCGTATTGGCATGTGTTGCAATGTTAAGATTTCATCATTGATATATAAACTATCAGACTGCGTGGTCGGTAGTAGTGGCTTTCAGTAGGCCTTTAAGTTGTTCAACAGTCCGGGGTCTTCGTTGTGGTATTTTAGGCTTCATAATGCACCACACATTTTCAATGGGAGACAGGTCTGGACTACAGGCAGGCCAGTCTAGTACCCGCACTCTTTTACTATGAAGCCACACTGTTGTAACACGTGGCTTGGCATTGTCTTGCTGAAATAAGCAGGGGCATCCATGATAACGTTGCTTGGATGGCAACATATGTTGCTCCAAAACCTGTATGTACCTTTTAGTATTAATGGTGCCTTCACAGATGTGTAAGTTACCCATGCCTTGGGCACTAATACACCCCCATACCATCACAGATGCTGGCTTTTCCACTTTGCACCTACAACAATCCGGATGGTTATTTTTCTCTTTGGTCCGGAGGACACGACGTCCACAGTTTCCAAAAATAATTTGAAATGTGGACTCGTCAGACCACAAAACACTTTTACACTTTGCATCAGTCCATCTTAGATGAGCTCGGCCCAGCTAAGACGGCGGCGTTTCTGGGTGTTGTTGATAAATGGCTTTGACTTTGCATAGTAGAGTTTTAACTTGCACTTACAGATGTAGCGACCAACTGTAGTTACTGACATTGGTTTTCTGAAGTGTTCCTGAGCCCACGTGGTGATATCCTTTACACACTGATGTCGCTTTTTGATGCAGTACTGCCTGAGGGATTGAAGGTCACGGGCTTAGCCGCTTACGTGCAGTGATTTCCAGATTCTCTAAACCTTTTGATGATTTTATGGACAGTAGATGGTTAAATCCCTAAATTCCTTGCAATAGCTGGTTGAGAAATGTTGTTCTTAAACTGTTTGACAATTTGCTCACGCATTTGTTGACAAAGTGGTGACCCTCGCCCCATCCTTGTTTGTGAATGACTGAGCATTTCATGGAAGCTGCTTTTATACCCAATTATGGCACCCACCTGTTCCCAATTAGCCTGCACACCTGTGGGATGTTCCAAATAAGTGTTTGATGAGCATTCCTCAACTTTCTCAGTCTTTTTTGCCACTTGTGCCAGCTTTTTTTTTAAAACGTTGCAGGCATCAAACTCCAAATGAGGTAATATTTGCAAAAAATAACGTTTTCCAGTTCGAACGTTAAATATCTTGTCTTTGCAGTCTATTAAATTGAAAATAGGTTGAAAAGGATTTGCAAATCATTGTATCCATCCATCCATTTTCTACCGCTTGTCCCTTTCGGGGTTGGCGGGGGGTGCTGGAGCCTATCTCAGCTGCATTTGGGCGGAAGGCGAGTAACACCCTGGACAAGTCGCCACCTCATCACAGGGCCACAAATCATTGTATTCTGTTTTGATTTACCATTTACACAACGTGCCAACTTCACTGGTTTTGGGTTTTGTAGAAATAAAAAAAGGTATCCAGTTTTTTTAACAAACTTTTTTTTCGTGACATTACAGCTACTCCAAGTGCTAACTGCTCGCCTCGATGTCGTGACATCAAGACGCTCGGCAACCCGTGCATATCACAACACGGAGGGCACAGAACGACTCCATTTCAGACAAGCAGAAATGAGTCGACTTCCGTTTACGGCGTGTGCTGCGCATGTCAAAATAAAATATTGTTAATATGGGACCTCGCCTATTTTAGGACTAAAAGTGCAACATTTCTTTGCAAATACAAAATCGATGTTGCATCGCAGTCCCACAATGAGTCTTAAAAAAGTGTATTTTCCAGTATAACGACAACAACTCTCTCTATGCCAAAGTTAGGACTGCATCTATCTGCCGGTCTAACCTACAGAGACCTGGGCGGATTATCTAAATGGGTTATGAGAACTTGACGTGGAACATTGCCGTGTCTGAAACAAGTCGGGGTACTGGCCCTCCTTATTAGCCCAGGCAGAGCATCCCTAATGCCTTTAAATGTGCTGGTGGGAATAAAGACGAAGAGTGGCCCTAATGGAAACGCACTAAGGCCAGTGCTGTGATGCTATCGTGGTGTGCATATTGTGGCTCTATGGGAACAGGATTGAAGGTTAAGGATTAGTGCAGCCCATAGTGTTTCTAATCCCCTTTTCTGTAATAAATTGCCTTTTAATCTGTGCCATTAGCACCCGTGCACATTGTGCAGAGAACTTTGGGTTTGAAGCAGGGAAAATCTAGAAATAGATGTGGGGTTGCCAATGGAGAGTGAATGTATGATATACTTACTCTAGTGACATAACAATCTGGGTTACATATGAATATCTTAACACTGTTACAGTATCATTTATGACAGGGTCTTAATCTTTATCAAAGGACAGATGCACCACACTACATCTGCGTTACATTTACTTAAAATAACTTTTTGATCAAATGTTGTCAGAGAAGTACTAAAAAAAGAAACGCTAATTTTACTCTGTTTGATTGAGTTTTATTCTGAATGTTACATTTATTTTACAGCGCCGATACATATATATATTTATATTCTATTGAATACTGGCTTGTTAGAGAGACTTCTTAAAGGGGGCACTGTCACATGACTCCTTTTCACCAATCCAACGTAAGTACTAGTGGCGTTGGACTCCATTTCACCAATCAAACAGTCAGGCAGTCACATGACTGCACCCATACTACAAAACCGAACTCATCCATCCATCCATCCATCCTTTACCGCTTGTCCCGTTCGGGGTCGCGGGGGTGCTGAAGCCTATCCCAGCTGCACATGGGCGGAAGGCGGGGTACACCGTGGACAAGTCGCCACCTCATCACAGGGCCAACACAGATAGACAGACAATATTCACACTCACATTCACACACTAGGGCCAATTTTTAGTGTTGCCAATAAACCTATCCCCAGGTGCATGTCTTTGGAGGTGGGAGGACTCGGGACTTCCTCGTAAAAACCTGAATTCAATGATTTGCAAACCCTTTAATCATTAACTTAGAATTTAATGGCAGCAACACGTTGCAAAAAAGTTGTCACAGGGGCATTTTTACCACTGTGTTACATGGCCTTTCCTTTTAACAACACTCCGTAAACGTTTGGGAACTGAGGAGACCAACTTTTGAAGCTTTTCAGGTGGAATTCTTTCCCATTCTTGCTTGATGTACAGCTTAAGTTGTTCTCTGTTGTGGTATTTTAGGCTCCATAATGAGCCACACATTTTCAATGGCAGACAGGTCTGGACTACAGGCAGGCCAGTCTAGTACCCGCACTCTTTTACTATGAAGCCACGCTGTTGTAACACGTGGCTTGGCATTGTCTTACTGAAATAAGCAGGGGCGTCCATGGTAACGTTGCTTGGATGGCAACATATGTTGCTCCGGAACCTGTATGTACCTTTCAGCATTAATGGCGCCTTCACAGATGTGTAAGTTACCCATGTCTTGGGCACTAATACACCCCCATACCATCACAGATGCTGGCTTTTCAACTTTGCGCCTATAACAATCCGGATGGTTCTTTTCCTCTTTGTTCCGGAGGACACGACGTCAACAGTTTCCAAAAACAATTTGAAATGTGGACTCGTCAGACCACAGGACACTTTTCCACTTTGTATCAGTCCATCTTAGATGAGCTCAGGCCCAACGAAGCCGGCAGCGTTTCTAAGTGTGGTTGATAAATGGCTTTGGCTTTGCATTGTAGAGTTTTAACTTCCACTTACAGATAGGGTTGGGTATTGAGTATCGAGTATCGATTGGAACCGGGACTAACTTTCCGATTCTCCCGGAATCGTTCAAAAGTTTAAATTTCGATTCCTAGTTTCGATACCCAGTCCGCCGACCGGAAAAAAATAATAAGTCCGCCGACCGGAAGAAGAAGCTGCTAAACACCAACGAAGAAGCGCCCACCGCCGGAAGTGTTAGCATAGCCGAGCCTATGTAGCCGAGCGAGTCAGTCAAGCATGGATAGCGGTCGAAGTGTGGCTTTATTTTACTAAAAAAAATGAAATATCGGCGAAATGTAACACGTGCGACAGGACTGTTTCGTGCTTAGGAGGGTGCACGTCGAACATGATGAAGCACCTCCGAGTACAAATAAATGCGTGTCCCGTCTTCGACACGCTGCGCCGACCGTCCTCCTGTGCCTCTTCCTCTGGCTTCGACGCCCAGCCTGGCACCTCGGTGACTGCATTGCAGTCCGAATCCGGTAAGTAAAACAATATATATGCAATAAATAATGTGTTTTGCGCCAACGTCGAGGCAGCTAACAAATTAGCCCGCATATTTTTTCATAGACAATTTACAACCTGCTAGCCAGGCTCCGCGATGTGCTCAGCGTACTCCGTTCACCGTAGCGGCAATGGGGAAGATGTCGGTGCCACAGACGGAAGAGTGCCACAGAAAGGTCACTGCACACATAGTCAAAAGACTGCATCCCTTTTCAGAGGTGGAATCTCCAACATTTAGGTTAGTTAAGCAATAACGTTAGAGCTAAGCTAATTGATACTGGGCTAAACAGTAACAGCAACATTACATGTTTGTTTATGTTTGCAGGGATATTGTGAAAACTCTCAACCCAAAATACATACCACCTTCCAGGGACTACCTGTCAAACACATTGATCCCGGCATGGTACAAGAAGAATCGGAATCGAGAATAGTCAGGAATCGGAATTGAAACAAAGAATCGGAATCGTTCGAATTCATCATCATCATTTATTTTTATTCCTTTCCTAAAAATGCATATATACAAGCCATGTACAGTTGACACTTTCATTGTTTTTTAGTTTCTTATACATTTCCATGATCAGAAAGGAGCAGATGGAAGAATACTATTCTTATATTTATCTGCCCCCTTTTTAACACAAATTATTTAGATGACTTTATAACTGTTCCCTCCACCAACACCCGAACTCCAACATACTTTTAATTTTCGTTTAAGCATTTTCAAAATGACACGTCCAATCAAAATCAAAAAGCAGTTTGATATAATTCCAGTTGTCTCTTTTTGTAACTCTTTTTAAATTCAAAGATATTCTTGCAACTTTTTAAGTCTTTGTCTAGAGAATTCCATGCTTTCACACCAACAACAGACAAGCACATTTGCTTCAAATTTGTTCGCACTCTTGGATGTTTAAAATCATTTGGCCTTCTGTGGTTCTCATCTTCAGACGTGAACACAAATAACTTTTGTAAGTCCTTCGGAAGAACTTTATTTCTAGCTTTGAACATCACTAATAGAGTATGCAATTCTACAATGTCTTTTAGTTTTAATAATCCTGACCTAATGAAGAGTGGATTTGTGTGGTCTCTATATCCTACTGTACAAATTATACAAATGGCTCTTTTCTGTGAAAGAAATAAAGGCATTATGTTGCTGTGATATGTATTTCCCCATATTTCTGCACAATAATTGAAATAAGGTAAAATAATTGAGCAATATAACATTCTCATTGTATTATACGGGAAACTGTATTTAACCTTGTTCAAAATAAATAAACTTTTAGATACCTTATTTTTCACATGCAATATATGAGCTTTCCATGTCAACTTTTCATCTAAGATGACCCCCAGAAATCTGATTTCAGACACCTTCTCAATTTTCACATTGTTTATGGATAAACTAACTTCTATCTTTCTTTTATTACTGAATACCATAAATTTTGTCTTTTCCAAGTTTAAAGATAATTTATTTACATCAAACCACAATTTTAGTCTAACCATTTCCTCTTCATATTATCGGCTAAGATTTTCAAGTCATCTCCTGAACAATATACATTTGTATCGTCTGCGAATAATACGTACTGTAAAATTTTGGAAACCTCACAAATATCATTTATATATAAAATAAAAAGTTTAGGTCCTAAAATCGAACCTTGTGGAATTCCACATTCAATTATCATACATTCTGACCTATGATCATCGATCTCAACATATTGCTGTCGTTGTTGTAAATAGCTGGTTAACCAGTCCAGTGCAACTCCTCTAACTCCATAAGTATATAATTTAGAAATGAGAATTTGATGATCTATAGTGTCGAATGCCTTCTTTAAATCAATGAAAACTCCTATTGTGTATTTATTTTGATCAATTGCAGTTGTAATATCTTCAATAATGTTCATGATGGCCAAGCTCGTAGACCTATTTGATCGAAATCCATACTGACTTTCATTTAATAATTTATGTTTTTCAATAAAGCAGTCTAATTTATTAACAAACAGTTTTTCAAGCACTTTTGAAAATTGAGATAGGAGAGATACTGGTCTATAATTACCAAATGTATGTTTGTCTCCAGTTTTAAATAAAGGTATGACCTTAGCTGTTTTCATACTGTCTGGGAAAACTCCTACTTTAAAAGAACAATTAATTATATAATGTAATGGTTTAATGATGCAATCAATTGTGTTTTTTATTATTTTCATGTCAATACCCTCATTGTCTGTTGAGGTCTTGTTTTTTAGTTTATAAACCACAGATAATATTTCATTTTCAGTCACTTCACTAAGAAACATTGACTGCATAACCCTATTTTCCCTTTTCCAGACACCCCCTGATTGTTCATTAGCTCTTGGTATTTTGTTTGCTAAGCTCGGTCCTACATTTACAAAGAATTGATTTAATTCATTGACGATTTCATCTTTGTTTTCAATCAACACATTATCTTTTTTTAAATATCTAGGTAGTTCTGTTCGCCTTGTCCTATTCCCTATTGCTTTATTCAAAATATTCCATGTAGCCTTTATGTTATTTTTATTTTCATGCAACATTCTTTTGTAATATTCCCTTTTTGCTTGTCTCAATATATTGGTCAACTTGTTTTTGTAGTTCTTATAGCGTTTTTCAGCATTCTCTGTTCTTGATTTGATAAACTCCTCATAAAGTATATTTTTCTTTTTACATGCATTTTTCAAACTGTTTATCATCCAAGGTGCATTATTTTGCCTTTGTTTATATGTGCATGGAATCTCAGGACAATGCTTGTTATACAGAGTAATATAATGTTTAAGAAAAGAATCATAGGCAGTGTTTATATCGTCTGTGTACACCTCTTTCCACTCTTGTTTTAATAGGTCATTCCTGAAGTTATTAATATGATTGACACTTCTTTTCCTCTTAAGTATTTGATGATATGTTCTTTTAGGGAATTGATAGTCAAATATTGCAAATATAGGCAGATGATCACTTATGTCATTTATCACTAACCCAGTAGTGATGTGAATCCCTAAACCAGGGGTCACCAACGCGGTGCCCGCGGGCACCAGGTAGCCCGTAAGGACCAGATGAGTAGCCCGCTGGCCTGTTCTAAAAATAGCTCAAATAGCAGCACTTACCAGTGAGCTGCCTCTATTTTTTAAATGGTATTTATTTACTAGCAAGCTGGTCTCGCTTTGCCCGACATTTTTAATTCTAAGAGAGACAAAACTCAAATAGAATTTGAAAATCCAAGAAAATATTTTAAAGACTTGGTCTTCTTTTGTTTAAATAAATTCATTAATTTTTTTTACTTTGCTTCTTATAACTTTCAGAAAGACAATTTTAGAGAAAAAATACAACCTTAAAAATAATTTTAGGATTTTTAAACACATAAACCTTTTTACCTGTTATATTCCTTCCTCTTCTTTCCTGACAATTTAAATCAATGTTCAAGTAAATTTTTGTTATTTATTGTAAAGAATAATAAATATATTTTAATTTAATTTTTCATTTTAGCTTCTGTTTTTTCGACAAAGAATATTTGTGAAATATTTCTTCAAACTTATTATGATTAAAATTCAAAAAAATTATTCTGGCAAATCCAGAAAATCTGTAGAATCAAATTTAAATCTTATTTCAAAGTCTTTTGAATTTCTTTTAAAATTTTTGTTCTGGAAAATCTAGAAGAAATAATGATTTGTCTTTGTTAGAAATATAGCTTGGTCCAATTTGTTATATATTCTAACAAAGTGTAGATTGGATTTTAACCAATTTAAAACATGTCATCAAAATTCTAAAATTATTCTTAATCAGGAAAAATTACTAATGATGTTCCATAAATTATTTTTTTAATTTTTTCAAAAAGATTCGAATTAGCTAGTTTTTCTCTTCTTTTTTTCAGTTGAATTTAGAATTTTAAGGAGTCGAAATTGAAGATAAACTATGTTTCAAAATGTAATTGTCATTTTTTTCGTGTTTTCTCCTCTTTTAAACCGTTCAATTAAGTGTAAATATCATTCATTATTAATAATAACATAGAGTTAAAGGTAAATTGAGCAAATTGGCTATTTCTGGCTATTTATTTAAGTGTGTATCAAACTGGTAGCCCTTCGCATTAATCAGTACCCAAGAAGTAGCTCTTGCTTTCAAAAGGGTTGGTGACCCCTGCCCTAAACCATTTGTAAAGATATTGTCTATTAAGGTTGCACTAGTTGTGGTTATTCTGCTAGGCTTTGTAATAAATGGGTACAGCCCTTTTTCATATAATATCTCTAAAAAATCTGATGTCTGTTTATGTGAATCTACCTTTAGAAGATCAATATTATAATCTCCACAAATTACAATAGTCCTATTTTTATTTAGACCATTAATCATTTCCTCTAATTTATCCATGAAGGTTTCCACTTTTGATCCTGGTTTTCTATATACACATGCAACAACAATGTTTGTTTTGTTCTAATTATATCTCAACAGCTACACACTCCATTAAATCATGTATGGCCATTGTCATACATTTAACTGGTCTGCATTTTAGTTCATTATATATATAGAGGGCCACCCCCCCAGTCCTATTGTCTCTGCTAGTGACATACAGATCATAGTCTTTTAATTTCAAATCAACCTCCTTGCCTTTCTTTATCCATGTTTCAGATAAAGCAATTACCTTAAATCTACCTTTAAGTGACTCCAAAACATTTTTGATTTTAGAAAAGTGTTTTGGTAAACTTCTACAATTAAAATGAATCAAAGAAAATTTATTTTCTATGCCTACGTCATCAAGTTGCTCCTCAGTATAATAATGGCAAGAATCCTTGATATGCTTAAATATATGAGTCTCTGGATCCACTTCATTATCAAAATCAAATGTGCCTCTGGAGTCTCTGGATGAGTCTAGATAAGTCCCTGGATCCACTTCATTCTCAAAATCAAATGTGCCACTTTCTGTATAATCAACACTTGAAAGGGCTTCAGTCTTGAAAGAAAGAGTCATGAGTTCCATACAGAAGATCCAATAATCAAGCAAAAAAGAAGGAAAAGAAAAATTCACTCACTATTTTCATTTGTACTGATCCAGGTCTTTCAATGTTCTCATCACAATCACTTTGGCTTGTTCTGGTGGTCCGTTTGTCCGGATGAAAACTTTTCCATTCCTGGTCCAGGTCGATTGGATTTTATTTTGCTTTTTGAGGATCCGGCCTGTCCAAGCAATTTCAGCATTTTTCTTTGTCAGGTGCTCATTTAGATAAACTCCAGTACCTTTAAGTTTTTTTAGCTGCCTTCAGAATTTCCACCTTGTGCTTTCTATTTGCAAACTTGATGATGACTTTAGGCTTGTTGTTTTTTTTTGTCCTTACTTGGAATAATGTGACATGCTGATATGTGCTGACTCTCCAGAGGAATATGTTTACTCTTCATGAAGCGTACCACTTGTTGCTCCAAGGTGTCAAGCTCCTCAGATGGCGCATCCTCACCATGCTGGTCATCAGGTGGGCCAGCAACCCGGGCATAACTCCGATGCCTGGTCTCCAGGCCGGTGACCACAAGGTCATCAGCTCTGGAATACTGTTCCAAGTCATCCACCCTTTGTTCTAGGAGCTCAATCCGTTCATTCTTGTGTTGAATGATAGCCTTTAGCTGCCTGATCTCCTCCATGAGGCCTGTCAGTTTCCTCTGTTGTTCCACCACTTCACTGATTTCTCTTGACATAAAGTTTAGGGAATCTTTAATCCCCGCCATTTCAGCTGCTAACTTTGCATTGGTAGTCATTGTTCTTCGAGCAATCTTGACTCTTGTTGGATGTCGGTGCATTTAGATGATTTCAGTCGATTTCATTAGGCCTTTCAGCAGAGAGAAACAGTTGCAGGGAAGGAAGAGTTGAATTCAAACGATACCCAACCCTACTTACAGATGTAGCGACAAACTGTAGTTACTGACAGTGGTTTTCTGAAGTGTTCCTGAGCCCATGTGGTGATATCCTCTACACACTGATGTCGCTTTTTGATGCAGTACCGCCTGAAGGGATCAAGGGTCCGTAATATCATCGCTTACGTGCAGTGATTTCTCCAGATTCTCTGAAACTTTTGGTGGTATTACGCACCGTAGATGGTGGAATCCCTAAATTCCTTGCAATAGCTGGTTGAGAAATGTTGTTCTTAAACTGTTAATGTTATAAGCGCAAAGTGTAAAAGCCAGCATCTGTGATGGTATGGGGGTGTATTAGTGCCCAAGGCATGGGTAACTTACACATCTGTGAAGGCACCATTAATGCTGAAAGGTATGTTGTTGCCATCCAAGCAACGTTATCATGGACGCCCCTGCTTATTTCAGCAGGACAATGCCAAGCCACGTGTTACATCAACGTGGCTTCATAGTAAAAGAGTGCGGGTACTAGACTGGCCTGCCTGTAGTCCAGACCTGTCTCCCATTGAAAATGTGTGGCGCATTATGAAGCCTAAAATACCACAACGGAGACCCCCGGACTGTTGAACAACTTAAGCTGTACATCAAGCAAGAATGGGAAAGAATTCCACCTGAGAAGCTTAAAAAGTGTGTCTCCTCAGTTCCCAAACGTTTACTGAGTGTTGTTAAAAGGAAAGGCCATGTAACACAGTGGTAAACATGCCCCTGTGACAACTTTTATGCAATGTGTTGCTGCCATTAAATTCTAAGTTAATGATTATTTGCAAAAAAAAATTACGTTTTCTCAGTGTGAACATTAAATATCTTGTCTTTGCAGTCCATTCAATTGAATATAAGTTGAAAAGGATTTGCAAATTATTGTATTCGGTTTTTATTTACCAATTACACAACGTGTCAACTTCACTGGTTTTGGGTTTTGTATTTGAAAAAATCTGACTAATTTAGTGCATGGAAACGTAGTGTATATGTCTTTCTCACACACACACACACCAATCACAGTTGATTTGGTAGTACCTTAAAAAAATAGCTGCTAAGCAAATCTGAAGTTCCTCACCAGTTAGTTTTTCACTGAAGAACTTTTACCGACTCTTACTCAAGTAATTATTTGGATGATTACTTTCTACCTTAACCTGAGCCACATTACTTACTTACGTCTTACTGTAGTGCAATTCTTGCCCACTCTACCCACCCCTTGTTATCTTTATGCGGGGGTCTTTCTGCCAGGATGCAGACGGGAAACTCCGGACGAAGCGTGCCGGTGAGATATGATTTATTTGTCATAAATCATACAAAAATCATAAATCATATGACAAACAAAAAAGACAGGAATCAAACAAAAATAAAGCGTGCCGATCGCTTAGCACAGGAATCAGGAATCGAGAAACAGCAATAAACCACCGTAACTGTTGCTTTCAGCAAACAAGGAAGCTAGAGCGTGTGGCGAGCAACGTGAATAAATAGCTCTCTGATTAGTGCCCGGCAGCAGGTGAGCATCCCGGACAGTAATCAGAGGCAGGTGATACTAATTTGCACCCTTGGCGAATAAAACAAACCAAGTGGTTGCACAAAACAGGAACTGAGGGAGTCCAAAACTAAACAGAACATGATACGGGCAACGGATCATGACACCCCTGACAATCATATGCGTAACAAACAGTACCTCACAACCAATGTTCCCTCTAATTGTTCATGTGTCTGAGCAAACACAAAAACTCCCTGAGCATTCAGTGGAGCACATGTGAGCAACATCACACGTGGCAATACCAGCAGCACACCTGTCTCAAACCAATCTTTTATAATAACACTCAAATGAGAGGAGTCATTTTCATGAGATTATTTTGTAATATTAGTGATTTGGCCCACTTGTAATGAAAATAAAAGAAATCTTGTTTTTCATAAGCTATGGATTAGTATTGTACAATATGTCTGGGTGGGGGTCCTGCTTTGGAAATCATTTGTACCCCTTTCAGAGATCACATTTACCGTAATTTCCGGACTATAAGCCGCACCTGACTATAAGCCGCACCAGCTAAATTTAGGGGAACATACAGATTGCTCCATATATAAGCCGCACCCGACTATAAGCCGCAGGGTTTTGATGTGTAATTACCGTAGTATATAGGGGTTCCTGCTACCACGGAGGGGATTGTCGGGACAGAGATGACTGTTTGGGAACGCAAAGCGTCCCATTTATTAACAATAAATCTTTCAATCATTCAATCAAACTTTCACATCTTTGACATGGCGAACAGCATTCGTGCAGAGTACAAATAATACAACGGTGCAAAGTAATACAAAGTGCTCACCTGTACGTTATCAAAATAACCAGCCTACCGGTATATGAAAAGTCAGTCTTTAATCATTGTGTCATCGTCTTCCTCCTGCGTACTAAAACCACCGAAATCCTCTTCGTCGGTGTCGGAGAAGAACAGGCCGTAAATAAGCCGCACCCTTGTATAAGCCGCAGGGACCAGAACGAGGGGAAAAAGTAGCGGCTTATAGTCCGGAAATTACGGTAGTTCCCCTTAAACATCCTCATGTTGCACAATGAAATGTAAGCATAGGATGAAGTGTGCATTCCTGTAACTTTCTCTAGTAACAGCATTCCATGATTAATATCAATAAATTAACATTAATAATAAATGACAATAAAATAAGCACAACTTTGTGTGGTGTTCAAGTTGTCCGACTTTTTGTGTGGCCATAAACGCACCAGTGGCTTAGTGGTATGCGTGTTGGTGACAGATGACAAGTTGGTTTTGGCCTGGTCCGTACGGCAGAAAATGAGTAGTTTTAGGTGTGGTTATGGCCGAATATAAACAGTTTTGCTCAATAAAGTCCTCGAAGCATCTCGATAGACGTTACAATAATTGAACGATGTTCAATTGAACGGTGTTGACGAACACCGTTAGGGCCGCTTGTTGTCACTGTCACTCAAAGTTGCACTGCAAAATTACACAGAATAAATGTGTCAATTTTGTTTGGAATTCAGATGGGTTTTGATTTGTTGCGCGGCATATATTTGCTGGGCGCAGAGGACGCTTGAGCAGTGCGCAATTGCGCAGGCGCACACCTTAGAGGGAACGTTGCTCACAACCATTTAATTATATCTTCTCAAACACTAATATATAAATTCAACTTTGATATAACTTCTTTGCACAGCTTGTCACGCGATACAGATTTACTTTCCTGCAAAAATAGGGCAAACCAAGTAATCTATCTTCCATTTGTTTAGGTTTTGTTGGTTTAGCTTCCATTGTGCTCCTCTCCTCTACATTGCATCATTGCTCCTGCCGGCTCTTGCCATAAAGTTATTTCTAGTGACCTAAAAATGAAAATGCTACCGTAAAGCATTAGCATTTGCTGCAACTTAGACGTTAAAGGCCTACTGAAATGAATTTTTTTTATTTAAACGGGGATAGCAGATCCATTCTATGTGTCATACTTGATCATTTCGCGATATTGCCATATTTTTGCTGAAAGGATTTAGTAGAGAACATCGACGATAAAGTTCGCAACTTTTGGTCGCTGATAAAAAAAAAGCCTTGCCTGTACCGGAAGTAGCGTGACGTCACAGGTTGAAGGGCTCCTCACATTTCCCCATTGTTTACACCAGCAGCGAGAGCAATTCGGACAGAGAAAGCGACGATGACCCCATTAATTTGAGCGAGGATGAAAGATTCGTGAATGAGGAACGTGAGAGTGAAGGACTACAGTGCAGTGCAGGACGTATCTTTTTTCGCTTTGACCGAACTTAGGTACAAGGGTTCATTGGATTCCACACTTTCTCCTTTTTCTATTGTGGATCACGGATTTGTATTTTAAACCACCTCGGATACTATATCCTCTTGAAAATGAGAGTCGAGAACGCTAAATGGACATTCACAGTGACTTTTATCTCCACGACAATACATCGGCGAAGCTCTTTAGCTACGGAGCTAACGTGATAGCACATCGGGCTTAAATGCAGATAGAAACAAAAGAAATAAACCCCTGACTGGAAGGATAGACAGAAAATCAACAATACTATTAAACCATGGACCTGTAACTACACGGTTAAAGGCCTACTGAAAGCCACTACTACCGACCGCGCAGTCTGATAGTTTATATATCAATGATGAAATCTTAACATTGCAACACATGCCAATACGGCCGGGTTAACTTATGAAGTGCAATTTTAAATTTCCCGCTAAACTTCCGGTTGGAAACGTCGATGTATGATGAGGTATGCGCGTGACGTCACGACGGCAACGGAAGTATTCGGACCCAATGTGTCACCATACAAACTGCTCTGTTTTCATCGAACAATTCCACAGTGTTCTGGATATCTGTGTTGGTGAATCTTTGCAATTTGTTTAATGAACAATGAAGACTGCAAAGAAGAAAGTTGTAGGTGCGATCGGTGTATTAGCAGCGGACTACAGCAACACAATCAGGAGGTTGTGTTGTGTTTGAGCTGGATAGCAGACGCACTACCGTGAGTACAGCTTTGGCTTCCAAACATTTGATCGCTTGCCCGTACGTGCGTGTCGCTACGTGCATGTCACGTACGTAACTTTGGGGAAATATTTGTTTCTTGCCGACTCTGATGGCGGCCGGGGTGTCGTCGTAAGCTACAACAATTGAAGCTAACTACGGGGCGGCGGTGCCGCCGCTCCGTAGTTAGCTTCAATTGTTAAGCTTCGCCAAGCTGGAAATGATTAACCGTGTATTTACATGTTCATGGTTTAATAGTATTGTTGATCTTCTGTCTATCCTTCCAGTCAGGGTTTTTTAAAATTTTGTTTCTATCTGCATTTGAGCCCGATGCTATCACGTTAGCTCCGTAGCCAAAGTGCTTCGCCGATGTATTGTCGTGGAGATAAAAGTCACTGTGAATGTCCATTCCGCGTTCTCGACTCTCATTTTCAAGAGGATATAGTATCCGAGGTGGTTTAAAATACAAATCAGTGATCCACAATAGAAAAAGGAGAGTGTGTGGAATCCAATGAACCAGCTTGTACCTAAGTTACGGTCAGAGCGAAAAAAGATACATCCTGGCGTCCTGCACTGCCTCTCTAGTTCTTCACTGTAACGTTCCTCATCCACGAATCTTTCATCCTCGCTCAAATTAATGGGGTAATCGTCGCTTTCTCGGTCCGAATCTCTCTCGCTGCATTGTAAACAACGGGGAATTGTGAGGAATCCTTCCTCCTGCGACGTCACGCTACTTCCGGTACAGGCAAGGCTTTTTTTATCAGCGACCAAAAGTTGCGAACTTTATCGTCGTTGTTCTATACTAAATCCTTTCAGCAAAAATATGGCAATATCGCGAAATGATCAAGTATGACACATAGAATGGATCTGCTATCCCCGTTTAAATAAAAAAAAAACACGCCATTGAAGCTAACTTAGCTACGGGACCTCTACAGAGCTATGCTAAAAACATTAGCTATCCACCTACGCCAGCCCTCATCTGCTCATCAACACCCGTGCTCACCTGCGTTCCAGCGATCAACGGAGCGACGATCATAGATGCGGTCGGCGGCCCGGAGACGGAGGAAGTCAAGGTGAGGTCGGCGGCTAGCGCGTCTGCTATCCATCTAATACACCGATCCCACCTACAACTTTCTTCTTTGCAGTCTTCATTGTTCATTAAACAAATTGCAAAAGATTCACCAACACAGATGTCCAGAATACTGTGGAATTTTGAGATGAAAACAGTTTTTTGTATTGGATACAACAGTGTACCAATACTTCCGGTTCAACGATTGACGTCACGCGCATACGTCATCATACATAGACGTTTTCAATTGGAAGTTTAGCGGGAAATTTAAAATTGGACTTTATAAGTTAACCCGGCCGTATTGGCATGTGTTGCAATGTTAAGATTTCATCATTGATATATAAACTATCAGACTGCGTGGTCGGTAGTAGTGGCTTTCAGTAGGCCTTTAAATTTACAATATAAACAATAGAGAATTATACAATACATTTGTATGTCGTACTACGATAAATATTGTTACTCTCCACAGCGCTATTAGACACTTTGCACTCCTTCAACTTTCTCCCCAGATGCTCAATTGGGTTCCGGTCTGGAGTCATACTTGATCCCTCTAAGACCTTCAAAATGACATGCAGCTCTATTTCCCAAGGAAGGAGATGATGCTTCAAAATGTCACAGTACATGTTGGAACTTCCCTCAATGAACTCACGCAGCCCCAGACCATGATGCCGTACTTGACCGTAGACAAACCACAATTATGTCGTTACTCACTTGTGATGGCAGAATGTTTGAGAATAATGGCTGTGTGTTGACTCATTTTCAGTGGCTAGTAAATCATGCTGAGGTAGACATACTGCAACTAAAACCTTTGCTAAAATGTGAGGGGGGGGGCGTGTTTAGAGTTTAGGGATGGGTACAAAATTCGGTACTTTAATAGGCACCGGCCGAATTCTGTCAGTACGATAAAGTACCGATTCATGGAAAATCCAACGGGACCATATTTTGATACCTGAGTCGCATGTGACGTTACGTCTGGTTGCGGTTTTGGCACTATTTGCTGCACTTGGCAGGCAAACATAGTAGGTACAGCAAGGAAGTGCTCAATAGTAAGGCTGTAGTTTTCAAAATCTTGATGCTAATTTACAAGCCCCAAAACCAGTGAAGTTGGCATGGCGTGCAATTCGTAAATAAAAACAAAACACAATGATTTGCAAATCCTTTTCAACTTATATTCAATTGAATAGACTGCAAAGACAAGGTGTTACATGGCCTTTCCTTTTAACAACACTCAGTAAACGTTCGGGAACTGAGAAGAACAATTTTTGAAGCTTTTCAGGTGGAATTCTTTCCCATTCTTGCTTGATGTACAGTTTAAGTTGTCCGGGTCTCCGTTGTGGTATTTTAGGCAGGCCAGTCTAGTACCTGCACTCTTTTACTATGAAGCCACGCTGTTGTAACACGTGGCTTGGCATTGTCTTGCTGAAATAAGCAGGGGCGTCCATGATAACGTTGCATATGTTGCTTCAAAGACTGTATGTACCTTTCAGCATTAATGGTGCCTTCCCAGATGTGTAAGTTACCCATGCCTTGGGCACTAATACACCCCCATACCACCACAGATGCTGGCTTTTCAACTTAGCCCCTATAACAATCCGGATGGTTCTTTTCCCCTTTGTTCCGGAGGACACGACGTCCACAGTTTCCAAAAACAATTTGAAATGTGGACTCGTCAGACCACAGAACACTTTTCCACTTTGCATCAGTCCATCTTAGATGAGCTCGGGCCCAGCGAAGCCGGCGGTGTCTCTGGGTGTTGTTGATAAATGGTTTTCGCTTTGCATTGTAGAGTTTTAACTTGCGCTTACAGGTGTAGCGACGAACTGTGGTTACTGACAGTAGTTTTCTGAAGTGTTCCTGAGCCCATGTGGTAATATCCTTTACACACTGATGTCGCTTTTTGATGCAGTACCGCCTAAGGGATCCAAGGTTACGGGCATTCAATGTTACGTGCAGTGATTTCTCCAGATTCTCTGAACCTTTTGATGATATTACGGGCCGTAGATGCTGAAATCCCTAAATTCCTTGCAATAGCTTGTTGAGAAATATTGTTCTTAAACTGTTCGACAATTTTCTCACACATTTGTTCACAAAGTGATGACCCTCGCCCCATCCTTGTTTGTGAATGACTGAGCATTTCATGGAAGCTGCTTTTATACCCAATCATGGCACCCACCTGTTCCCAATTAGCCTGTTCACCTGTGGGATGTTCCAAATAAGTGTTTGATGAGCTTTCCTCAGCTTTCTCAGTCTTTTTTGCCACTTGTGCCAGCTTTTTTGAAACACGTTGCAGGCATCAAATTCCAAATGAGTTAATATTTGCAAAACATAACAACGTTTTCCAGTTCAAACGTGAAATATCTTGTCTTTGCAGTCTATTCAATTGAATATAAGTTGAAAAGGATTTGCAAATCATTGTATTCTGTTTTTATTTACCATTTACACAACGTGCCAACTTCACTGGTTTTGGGGTTTGTACATTTGGGTACGAGGGGAAAGCATGGTTCGCATGAACTCGCCTTCTCACTTCTTGCACAGAATGACTCAGCTCAAATCAAATATCTCTGGGATGTGCAAAAAAACCGAGTTCAAATATGGGGGGAAAATAGGTGATGAATCTTAAGGGCTATAAATACACCAGGACTGTATTTTAAAATGGATTGTAAGAATAAAACGGCACACATACAATCTCCACTAAGCACCACTCACTGACATTATTACCCAAGCTGGGCCTGGCTGACACAGAGTGGATATTGATTGGGAAATTAAACCGCTATACCATTTCATTGAAAGCTAATGGAGAAGGCCGCTGAAATCCATTTTTCTAAATATTTAAAATGGCTTTGAGTACATTAAGCGATTCCTAAACGTGTAGAACTGTAGCTCACACTGTCAGTCTTTGGGTGTGACAAAGTTCCGAGCCTTTCTTGCTGCCGGGTAGGAAGTAAATATCTGTCATATCGCCTGGAGTATTTTTAGTCACAGTCAAACCTCTGCACTTTAGATGTGCTTCATATGCAGATTTAGCTCCTTGACTGATGTCTGAGAACAAATCTAAGAAATTCCGCTTTTCGCCTCAGCGGAAAAAACGTGTGCGATGTCATTTTTTTGTGCTGTCAGGCAAGACCCGGTCTTTGGAGCAGATGAAACTAATATTGACAGGACTGTAACAGTAATCCATAGGAGGGATTTTAGACTTGAGTCAAGCGCCGCTCACGTTTCAGTGTTGTCGTCGTGTCCTAGTTAAGCGGCAGTCCCGGAAGACTCCGCCAGACCAGATACACATGACTTGACTTGACTGCTGTCTCATTTCAAAGTTCCTCCTGCTAAAAAAAATGTTTTGGCTTTTATGACTGATTTAGAAGATAAGTGGGGTTGAATCAGTGTTCTTTGCAAAAGTAGGGTATAAATCCATTATGTATACTAGAGATGTCCGATAATGGCTTTTTTGCCGATTTCCGATATTGTCCAACTCTTAATTACCCATTCCGATATCAACCGATACCGATACATACAGTCGTGGAATGAACACATTATTATGCCTAATTTTGTTGTGATGCCCCGCTGGATGCATTAAACAATGTAACAAGGTTTTCCAAAATAAATCAACTCAAGTTATGGAAAAAATGCCAACATGGCACTGCCATATTTATTATTGAAGTCACAAAGTGCATTATTTTTTTTAACATGCCTCAAAACAGCAGCTTGGAATTTGGGACCTGCTCTCCCTGAGATAATCCTAATACCCACTACAACTATGGCAGGGGTCGGCAACCCAAAATGTTGAAGGAGCCATATTGGACCAAAAATACAAAAACAAATCTGTCTGGAGCCGCAAAAAATTAAAAGCCATATTACATGTGTCATGAGATATAAATGTAATTAAGAGGACTTAAAGGAAACTAAATGACCTCAAATATAGCTACAAATGAGGCATAAATGTACACATCGCTAGCCTAAATAGCATGTTAGCATCGATTAGCTTGCAGTCAAGCAGTGACCAAATATGTCTGATTAGCACTCCACACAAGTCAATAACATCAACAAAACTCACCTTTGTGCACTCATGCACAACGTTAAAAGTGTGGTGGACAAAATGAGACAGAAAAAGAAGTGGCATAAAACACGTCCTAGAAAGTCGGAGAAAGTTATGCATGTAAACAAACTATACGGTGAGTTCAAGGACCGCCAAAATAAGTAGGACAAAACGGCGCTCGCCAAATACTTGAATCAGTGAAGAATGTTTAATATAAACAGTGTGATTTATAACAATTAGCGAGGTTTGTGTCATGTTTGTCCTCCTGCAGAAAACATTCTAAAACAAAAAAAAATAGATTTTTTTCCCCTCATCTTTTTCCATTCTTCATACATTTTTGAAAAATCTCCAGAGAGCCACTAGGGCGGCGCTAAAGAGCCGCATGCGGCTCTAGAGCCGCGGGTTGCCGACCCCCGAACTATGGGAAATACTATACTTTGACTTTCACAAAGTGCATTATTTTTATTTATTTTTTAAACATGCCTCAAAACAACAGCTTCAAAAACAATGAAGGCACACAGCTTCAGTCCAGAGTATACAAGAGTAATAAAGTAAACAATAACATAGTCCTCCTTTAGTAGGTTTGGAGATGGCGGGGGGTGTATATTGTAGCGTCCCGGAAGAGTTAGTGCTGCAAGGGGTTCTGGGTATTTTTTCTGTTGTGTTTATGTTGTGTTACGGTGCGGATGTTTGCCCAAAATGCGTTTGTCATTCTTGTTTGGTGTGGGTTCACAGTGTGGTGCATATTTGTAACAGTGTTAAAGTTGTTTATACGGTCACCCTCAGTGTGACCTGTATGGCTGTTGACCAAGTATGCTTGGCATTCACTTGTGTGTGTGAAAAGCCGTAGATATTATGTGATTGGGCCGGCACGCAAAGGCAGTGCCTTTAAGGTTTATTGGCGCTCTGTACTTCTCCCTACGTCCGTGTACCACGGCGTATAGCGGCGTTTTAAAAAGTCATATATTTTAACCGATACCGATATTTGCCGATATTACATTTTAAAGCATTTATCGGCATCTCTAATGTATTTCATATTTTACGGACCGCAGGGCGCACCAGGTTATAAGGCACACTGCCGACGAATGGTTTATTTTCGATCTATTTTCATATATAAGGCGGATTATAAGGCGCATTAAAGGAGTCATATTATTTTTTTTATTTTTTTCTATGGGTTAGTGCGTCTGCCTCACAATACGAAGGTCCTGAGTAGTCCTGAGTTCAATCCCGGGCTCGGGATCTTTCTGTGTGGAGTTTGCATGTTCTCTCCGTGACTGCGTGGGTTCCCTCCGGGTACTCCGGCTTCCTCCCACCTCCAAAGACATGCACCTGGGGATAGGTTGATGGGCAACACTAAAATTGGCCCTAGTGTGTGAATGTGAGTGTGAATGTTGTCTGTCTATCTGTGTTGGCCTTGCGATGAGGTGGCGACTTGTCCAGGGTGTACCCCGCCTTCCGCCCGAATGCAGCTGAGATAGGCTCCGGCACCCCCCGCCACCCCGAAAGGGACAAGCGGTAGAAAATGGATGGAAGGTGCAACGGATTATAAGGCGCATTAAAGGAGTCATGCTATTATTTTTTTTTTCTACATGTAAAACACTTTTTTTTGAGTGGTCAGCTTGAAGCGTCCCTTTGTCTCTGACTCCCTCGTCAGAGACTTCCTGGTTTCAATGACCCGCCTTATCTTGCCTCTGATTGGCCAGTCCGTAATGTTTCACCCTAACCTCAGCCAATTGTGACTCTTTATACGAACACCAACCAATCATCCTGGATGTTCTCCGCATGTATGGATGTTCTCATTGGATTTTCTAATGATTTTTTTTTACCTGGATTCACAGTCCATATTCAATCAATCAATGTTTATTTATATAGCCCTAAATCACAAGTGTCTCAAAGGGCTGCACAAGCCACAACGACATCCTCGGTACAGAGCCCACATACGGGCAAGGAAAAACTCACCCCAGTGGGACGTCAATGTGAATGACTATGAGAAACCTTAGAGAGGACCGCATATGTGGGTAACCCCCCACCCCCCTCTAGCAATGGATGTCGAGTGGGTCTGACATAATATTGTGAAAGTCCAGTCCACAGTGGATCCAACACATCAGAGAAAGTCCAGTTCTCTCTTTGTTGCTTGTAGATTTGATGTAAGCTACCCTACCCTGTAATCGGCCCTGGGGGAACGGCTCCCATGCGCTCCTCGACTACGGTCTGGGAGCCGGAAGCAGGAAAGGTGTAACAACTCTATTAGTGCCTTAGTGTTTACCATGAAGTTTTAATTTTGACAGCCCCTCGCGGTAAACTTGTCTGAGTGCAAACTGAGGCAATATTTGTCATTGATAAAACTAGTACTCACTAGTACTTACATTTAGACCCATGTAGCAAGCTACATGGGTCTAAAAGTGGCTAAGCTACAAGAAAAGCTACTCGTTAAAGTCGCTAAGCTACTGCCAAACTACTGAAAATGTAGTTAAGCTACATACCGTATTTTCCAAACCACAGAGCACATTGTATTATAAGGCGCACTGCAGATGAATGGTCTATTTTCAATATTTTTTCATATATAAGGTGCACCGGATTATAAGGCGCATTAAAGGAGTCATATTATTATTATTATTTATTTTTTTCTAAATGTAAAACAGTATCTTGTGGTCTACATAACATGAAATGGTGGTTCTCTGGTCAAAATGTTGCATAAATTATGTTTTACAGATCATCTTCAAGCCGCTTTCTGACAGTCGCTTTAGGATGCGCTGTTTTTGTGGGCGGTCTTATTTACGTGGCTCACCTTCGGCAACGTCTTCTCCCCGTCATCTTTGTTGTAGCGGTGTAGAGTGCAAGGACGGGAGTGGAAGAAGTGTCAAAAGTTGGAAATAACTGTTTTAATGACATTCAGACTTAACTAAAAACCGTCCGACCGGAACTCTCTAATAACTAAAGTTCCTTGGGTGAATAATGTAAACTCACTACACCGGTATGTTTTAGCGCTTTCATGGCGAGTTTACTGACAAATATAAGTAAGAACTTTACACTGCTTTATATTAGAAATGGCAGCAGCGGAGGATGAATGTCCCATAACAAGAAGATAGAGAAAAAAAAGAAGCTTATTCACTACGGCGTCGGCAGGGACTACAAAGGCGGACTTGCGCAATTTTTCAGGATTTATGCAGATCCCAAATACAGATCAGCAGGTACCAGAAGGTAAAAAAAGTTGCTTTTGCATAATACTGCGAAACAAAACGCCAGGTAATGTCTTACCTTATACACACACCATAATAATACTCCTATGTTGAAGCACAGTACAATCCATCAAGCGGTGTGGCTTCATAGCTTACCAAAGTCCTACTAAAACCTTTTTAATCGATTTTTGAGCGCCGTGTGTAATGTTCTATATTTTCAATGGAACATATAAAATGTTGCTGTTGTGTACTTGAGTCATATTGCAGTCTACACAAATCTCTTATGTGTGCCTGCCATCTACTGGTCACAATTATCATTACACCATGTACCAAATAAAATAACTTTGAGGTCGGTAAGCAAAACCAGAATTATTCCGTAAATTAGGCGCACCGGGTTATAAGGCGCACTGTCGAGTTTTGAGGGGGGAAAAGGGATTTTAAGTGCGCCTTATAGTCCGGGAAATTGGGTAAATAGTCATGCATCAGCTGTGGCACGCAGCTCTATTCCCAATCGACTGTGGCGTTTGGAATTTTATTTCCTCGTCCAACTTGTGATTGACCTGGAAGGAATGCACTAGACAGCTCGTGGTCAAACAACCCACCCAGAAATCAATGATCCTATTAGTGTTCGGTGTGGATTTCAGATGGACATCGATTGATTAAGTGTGACTGTAAAATAGATCGCTGTAGATCTCTTGGACACTGAACTTCCTACTACAACCTTAATTACTCCACCATTCCTAGCAGCTCTCGGTGTGGCTTTTTTTTACCCAACTAGCTTCCTCTGCTTCAACGTCCCCAAAACATGTGTGTTAGGTTAAAGGGCAACCTGCCCTTTTTGGGGGGAATTTTGCCTACTGTTCACAATCATTATGAGAGACAAGAACACTTATGTCTTTATTAGGTATTTTTTATTTTAAAGATGATGAAAAACGCTTGCAAGATGCGACTAATAGGAATCACTGTGGAAGCCTTCGAAAAACCTCTAAAACAACTATAAAACCCTCCAAAGTTTTATATACACACTACAAGTACATACTCTGTATGATGTAGTAACAGACACCTTCATAACAATATGTAATATGTACAATATACACACTGCAAGTATATATATATATATATACACTACCGTTCAAAAGTTTGGGGTCACCCAAACAATTTTGTGGAATAGCCTTCATTTCTAAGAACAAGAATAGACTGTTGAGTTTCAGATGAAAGTTCTCTTTTTCCGGCCATTTTGAGCGTTTAATTGACCCCACAAATGTGATGCTCCAGAAACTCAATCTGCTCAAAGGAAGGTCAGTTTTGTAGCTTCTGTAACAAGCTAAACTGTTTTCAGATGTGTGAACATGATTGCACAAGGGTTTTCTAATCATCAATTAGCCTTCTGAGCCAATGAGCAAACACATTGTACCATTAGAACACTGGAGTGATAGTTGCTGGAAATGGGCCTCTATACACTTATGTAGATATTGCACCAAAAACCAGACATTTGCAGCTAGAATAGTCATTTACCACATTAGCAATGTATAGAGTGTATTTCTTTAAAGTTAAGACTAGTTCAAAGTTATCTTCATTGAAAAGTACAGTGCTTTTCTTTCAAAAATAAGGACATTTCAATGCGACCCCAAACTTTTGAACGGTAGTATATATATATATATATATATATATATATATATATATATATATATATATATATATATATATATATATATATATATATATATATATATATATATATATATATATATATATGTATTTATATATATATGTATGTATTTATATATATATATATATATATATATATATATATATATACAGTATATGTAATGTAGTAACAGACGCCTTCATGACAGTATGTAATATGTACAATATACACACTGCAAGTATATATATAATGTAGTAACAGACACCTTCATAACAATATGTAATATGTACAATATACACACTGCAAGTATATATATAATGTAGTAACAGACACCTTCATAACAATATGTTCAATATGCACACTGCAAGTATATATATAATGTAGTAACAGACACCTTCATAACAATATGGAATATGTACAATATACACACTTCAAGTATATATATATAATGTAGTAACAGACACCTTCATAACAATATGTCATATGTACAATATACACACTGCAAGTATATTTATAATGTAGTAACAGACACTTTCATAACAATATGGAATATGTACAATATACACACTGCAAGTATATATATATAATGTAGTAACAGACACCTTCATAACAATATGTTATAAGCTTCAAGAGGTAGTCACCTGAAATGGTTTTCACTTCACATGTGTCCTTGAAGCTCATCGAGAGAATGCCAAGTGTGCAAAGCAGTAATCAGAGCATAGGGTGGCTATTTTGAAGAAACTAGAATATAAAACATATATATATATATATATATATATATATATATATATATATATATATATATATATATATATATATATACAAACCTGTATATATATATATGATGTGTGTGTATATACATATATATGTGTATATTTATATATATATATATATATATATTTATACAATGTGTGTATACATGTATGTATATATATGTGTATATATTATATATGTATATATGTACAATGTTTACAGTGTATATGTACATATCTTAAAAAATATATATTTTAAATGTATTTTTATTATTATTATTATTTTTTTAAACAACTTTATTTTAAATGTGTACTGTTCAGTAGCAGTATTGGTTATCAGGTAATGGAAGTTCATTCGGTATCGGTTCAAATGTGAAAGGTATCCATCCCTACTGACGTCTCACCTAACTTTGCGTACGACCAAAGATTTGTTTGAATTGAGAGGTTCAAAATGAATGCCAATGATACCGTTTGGGCGAAGGCTTGATGATATTTTGAGATGCAGTCTAAAAGCGGCCAATTGATCAATGCCTTTTATAATGTTAATTGTTACTTAGCATATTGACTTGATGGCTATGCATTAAAGGGGAAACCTTTCCCGAACATAAACCCGGAATTGCAGAAACCAAGAGGTACCACTAATGTGGTTTCCCATGGCTAATCATATGACAATGGCCCAACATGACAACCTGACATGTAAAGAGAGAAGGTTCCAGGGCGGCACAAAGTAAATGAACATGGGGTCAAGGCTGTTGTTACATTCCCAGCTTTAGTTACCTCATTCTGGTGGTCATCCATCATGATGCCAGGACAGCTAAGGCCTAAACATTGTCTGTTTTCATCTCGCAGCAGTAGAAAATATAGTCTAGTCTGCAGAGAAGTGCCTCAAAGTGTGTAAATAGATACTTTATGTCAGCCTAGGGTTGTACGGTATACCGGTACTAGTATAGTATCTCGGTACTAATTAATCAAAAATGGTACTATACTCTGTTAGAAAAGTACCGGATCCCAGCGCGTCGTCACATCATGACATTGCTAGTTTTACGAGCAGAGGAGCATGTTCGGCAGCGCACACACACGGAGTACTTACAAGCAGACACGTGTGTAGACAGAAAAGGGAGAACGGACGTATTTTGGCTTAAAAAGTAAAGATAAAGGTGAAGTAACAACACTGAAACGCCCTCAGGAAGAGGTGCTTTATGGCTAGCTCGCTAGCGGCTAACGGCCATCCGCAGTCGGCAGTGTTTTAGCTACTTCAAAATCACTAATCCTTGTCACCATGGCGACAAATAAAGTGAGTTTCTTACAAGTCTCATCCCTGCAGGACGAGGAATAGCTAAACATGCTTCACTACACACCGTAGGAGGATACAATAGCTCACCGCTAGCAGTATACTTGCCAACCTTGAGACCTCCGAATTCGGGAGATGGGGTGTGTTGAGGTGGGGGGGTGTATTTATTTTCAAGTATTTCTTATATATATATATTATATATATATATATATAAATAATCCGTTCATGAATGAGTATATCCGTTCGGCCACCGTGTTCAATGGAGAAGTCTGATCTACAAAATGTTTTTGGACATTACTACTAGCTGTAGTTTTGAAGCAATGCATGATGGGAATCAGGATGTTGTGTGTCAGTGTATTAACGTGCCGGCTGGAATAAACACACGCTGAGAAATAGCTCCGTGCCTGCCTACTTTATGGGTTATAGATAAACCTATGGATAACGGAGACATATATAATAGTCTCCTTTGAAGTTGAGAGAGGACGCTAAAGGCAGTGCCTTGTTGTCCGGGTGAAAATCGGGAGAAATTCGGGAGAATGGTTGCCCCAGGAGATTTTCGGGAGGGGCACTGAAATTCGGGAGTCTCCCGGGAAAATCGGGAGGGTTGGCAAGTATGACTAAAAGCAAGCTAGCACCTCTAAATGTAAACAAATGCCATGTGTGGATCTACACCTGACATCCACTGTAATTATACCAAGTACAAGAGCGTATCTAGTTGATACTACATATATTTTTATCATCACAAAATCTTTTTTCCTTTTTTTAAAATTCATATTATGTTTATAAACTCAGGATATACGTCTCTGGACACATGAGGACTTTGAATATGACCAATGTATGATCCTGTACCTACATTTGTGGTATGTAAAGTATCAAACAACAGAAGAATAAGTGATTATTACATTTTAACAGAAGTGTAGATAGAACATGTTGAAACAGAAAATAAGCAGAAATTAACAGTAAATGAACAAGTAGATTAATAATCAATTTTTACGGCTTGTCCCTCATAATGTTGACAAAATAATATTGTGATAAATGACACAATATGTTACTGCATATGTCATCAGACTAATTAGGAGCCTTTGTTTGTTTACTTACTACTAAAAGACAAGTTGTCTAGTATGTTCACTGTTTTATTTAAGGACAAACTTGCAATAATGAACATATGTTTGATGTACCTTAAGATTTTTTGTTAAAATAAAGCCAATAATGCCATTTTTTGTGGTCCCCTTTATTTACAAAAGTATCGAAATACATTTCGGTACCAGTACCAAAATATTGGAACTAGGGACAAGCCTAGTATAAGCAAAGTTTTAAACATTCACATGATTTGCAGCAAGGGCTCTCATACAGTATGAGATTCCAAACCACTAAACCACTTCCGTCCCTTTTCGCATTCCCCCTGAAACCTGACTAAACGGGCGGCAGAAGGGCACCGCGGGCCAGCGTGCTGCCAGGGTCTGAAACAGAGGGAGGCTGCCTGTTCAGCCGACCAATGGCTCAATTTCATTTTGAATGGCACATCCAGCCTGGATGAAATGGAGCCTAATAATCAAATTGAAAAGCCTCAGTGCAGAACAGTTCAAATGAAGGCAACTCTCTGCCTTCCTCCCCTCTCTCCACCGCCCTCCTGCCAGCTCAGATCTAATAGAAAGTCCACATTGTTTGGTCATGTACGGCGTGAGCACAGGCTTATATACAAACCCTGTTTCCATATGAGTTGGGAAATTGTGTTAGATGTAAATATAAACGGAATACAATGATTTGCAAATCATTTTCAACCCATATTCAGTTGAATATGCTACAAAGACAACATATTTGATGTTCAAACTGATAAACTTTTTTTTTTTTGCAAATAATCATTAACTTTAGAATTTGATGCCAGCAACACGTGACAAAGAAGTTGGGAAAGGTGGCAATAAATACTGATAAAGTTGAGGAATGCTCATCAAACACTTATTTGGAACATCCCACAGGTGAACAGGCAAATTGGGAACAGGTGGGTGCCATGATTGGGTATAAAAGTAGATTCCATGAAATGCTCAGTCATTCACAAACAAGGATGGGGCGAGGGTCACCACTTTGTCAACAAATGCGTGAGCAAATTGTTGAACAGTTTAAGAAAAACCTTTCTCAACCAGCTATTGCAAGGAATTTAGGGATTTCACCATCCACGGTCCGTAATATCATCAAAGGGTTCAGAGAATCTGGAGAAATCACTGCACGTAAGCAGCTAAGCCCGTGACCTTCCATCCCTCAGGCTGTACTGCATCAACAAGCGACATCAGTGTGTAAAGGATATCACCACATGGGCTCAGGAACACTTCAGAAACCCACTGTCAGTAACTACAGTTGGTCGCTACATCTGTAAGTGCAAGTTAAAAATCTCCTATGCAAGGCGAAAACCGTTTATCAACAACACCCAGAAACGCTGTCGGCTTTGCTGGGCCTGAGCTCATCTAAGATGGACTGATGCAAAGTGGAAAAGTGTTCTGTGGTCTGACGAGTCCACATTTCCAATTTTTTTTGGAAACTGTGGACGTCGTGTCCTCCGGACCAAAGAGGAAAAGAACCATCCGGATTGTTATAGGCGCAAAGTGTAAAAGCCAGCATCTGTGATGGTATGGGGGTGTATTAGTGCCCAAGACATGGGTAACTTACACATCTGTGAAGGCACCATTAATGCTGAAAGGTACATACAGGTTTTGGAGCAACATATGTTGCCATCCAAGCAACGTTACCATGGACGCCCCTGCTTATTTCAGCAAGACAATGCCAAGCCACGTGTTACATCAACGTGGCTTCATAGTAAAAGAGTGCGGGTACTAGACTGGCCTGCCTGTAGTCCAGACCTGTTTCCCATTGAAAATGTGTGGCACATTATGAAGCCTAAAATACCACAAGGGAGACCCCCGGACTGTTGAACAACTTAAGCTGTACATCAAGCAAGAATGGGAAAGAATTCCACCCTAAAAAATGTGTGTCCTCAGTTCCCAAACGTTTACTGAGTGTTGTTAAAAGGAAAGGCCATGTAACACAGTGGTGAACATGCCCTTTCCCAACTACTTTGGCACGTGTTGCAGCCATGAAATTCTAAGTTAATTATTATTTGCAAAAATAAAATAAAGTTTATAAGTTTGAACATCAAATATTTTATCTTTGTAGTGCATTCAATTGAATATGGCTTGAAAAGGATTTGCAAATCATTGTATTCTGTTTCACTTTTATTTTTGAACAAAAGACAGCTACCATGACCACCCCGAACTGTGAACCATCACTGTAGACACTTTTCACTATTGATCACTAAAGACACTTTAACTGCTGCTGTGACCCAATGTCACCTCCATATTTATACTGTTGACTGTCAATCAGAATGTGCAATAATGTAATGTTACTTACTGTGCCTTGTACTGTATATACATTTTTATTTTTATTTTTATTTTTAGCTAAGTACCGTGTGACTTGTTGAAGGGTGGACTAGCAAAGTAAGATTTTCACTGTACAGCAAACTGTCCGTTTAACTGTGCATATGACAATAAACAATCTTGAATCTTGAATCTTGAATATTTACATCCAACACAATTTCCCAACTCATATGGAAACGGGGTTTGTATATATATATATATATATATTTAAAATATTAGGCATGTTTGGGCACTGTACACAATGTTGCTTACGTCCGACGTTGATGCAAAAACAAATCGGCCGGGATCGTTTGAGGAGATGCATGTGTGAGGGTACTTGAAATCAATCAGCCATTAGCTTGAGCCCTGCATCAGGAAAAGAGGACACTAAGATTGAGATCGAGCTACGAGGCCAGGGGTCGGCAAACAAAAACGTTGAAAGAGCCATATTGGACCAAAAATACAAATAAACGAATCTGTCTGGAGCCGCAAAAAATGAAAAGCCTACTATCTTACCTACTATACCTACCTACTATATTAGCCTACTATCAAAATGACTTTAAAAGTCTTATATAAGTGTTATAAGGAAGGCAACACATGATGTAAGTGTCTATATTAGTTATATTAGCCTACTATCAAAATTACTTTAAAGGTCTTATATAAGTGTTATAATGAAGTCAACACATGATGTAAGTGTCTATATTAGCCTACTATAAAAATGACTTTATAAGTCTTATAATGAAGGCAACACATGATGTGTCTATATTAGTTATATTAGCCTACTATCAAAAGGACTTTAAAAGTCTTATATGAGTGTTATAAGGAAGGCAACACATGATGTAAGTGTCTATATTAGTTATATTAGCCTACTATCAAAATTACTTTAAAGGTCTTATATAAGTGTTATAATGAAGTCAACACATGATGTAAGTGTCTATATTAGCCTACTATAAAAATGACTTTATAAGTCTTATAATGAAGGCAACACATGATGTGTCTATATTAGTTATATTAGCCTACTATCAAAAGGACTTTAAAAGTCTTATGTAAGTGTTATAATGAAGACAACACATGATGTAAGTGTCTATATTAGCCTACTATAAAAAATACTTTAAAAGTCTTATATAAGTCTTATAATGAAGGCAACACATGATGTAAGTGTCTATATTAGTTATATTAGCCTACTATCAAAATGACTTTAAAAGTCTTATATAAGTGTTATAATGAAGCCAACACATGATGTGTCTATATTAGCTATATTAGCCTACTATCAAAATGACTTTAAAAGTCTTATATAAGTGTTATAAGGAAGGCAACACATGATGTAAGTGTCTATATTAGTTATATTAGCCTCCTATCAAAATGACTTTAAAGGTCTTATATAAGTGTTATAATGAAGGCAACACATGATGTAAGTGTCTGTATTAGTTATAATAGCCTACTATCAAAATGACTTTAAAAGTCTTATATAAGTGTTATATTGAAGGCATGATGTAAGTGTCTATATTAGTTATATTAGCCTACTATCAAAATTACTTTAAAAGTTTTATGTAAGTGTTATAATGAAGACAACACATGACGTAAGTGTCTATAATAGCTATAATAGCCTACTATCAAAATGACTATGTGTCGCAGGCTGAAGCAAATCTTTATTGACAGAAATGTTGAAATGTAATATTTATTCTACACATTTTTACAACATTAGAAACCATTAGTAAATCAGAGGCTACTCAGAAGGTGAGATAACTCCTGGAAATGACTGGCTTTTAATGGCCAAAGGTATAGATGTGTGTGTACAAGTTAAAGGAAACGGCAGGTTGTCTTCTTTTAATATATTTCTTACAATCTTTGGCAAGCGAGCTAATGTTTGCTGTGGTCTGGAACAACATGGCACACAAACAACTATCTGAAATGCAGCCAATATTACATACAGATAATGTGTCATGAGACATGCAAATATAAATTATATACAAAGAAGATAAAAGTAAAATATATTAAATGAGCTCAAATATAGCAACAAACAAGGCATAATGATGCAATATGTACATACAGCTAGCCTTAATAGCATGTTAGCATTGATTAGCTTGCAGTCATGCACTGACCAAATATGCCTGATTAGCACTCCAACAAGTCAATAACATCAACAAAGTGCACCTTTGTGCATTCACGCACAGTATAAAACGTTTGGTGGACAAAATGAGACAAAAGAGTGGAAGATTTTACATGTAAACAAACTGTTGCGTCATAGTCCACACTATGGTGAGTTCAAGAACTGCCGAAATTAGTAGGACAAAACGATGTTCAGCAGATACTCTCATCAGTGAAGCATACACACAAACATATTAAACAGTTCTAACAATTGGGAAGGTTTGTGTCATGTTTGTTCTCAAACAAAAAACATGCTAAAACAAAAACAAAAATTTTTCCCCCATCTTTTCCTATTTTCAATCCTTTTTTAAAAATTCTCCAGGGAGCCACTAGGGCGGCACTCGAGAGCCGCGGGTTGCTGACCCCCGTACTAGGAGGACATTAAAAAGAGGGAACACAGCTCTCTGTGGGTGTTGTTGCCAAGCACTGGACACTGTCACATTTCTGTGACAGGCAGGCAATGTGTGCATCGCAGCATGTGCATCATTACTCCTCGCTGGTGAGGACACCGCAGCACGTTCATTAGGGCAAGTCGGCATGAGCGCCGCCATGACACAAACAACAAACAAACGTTTCGCATTGGAACTGCTGCACAGCAACAGGCTGAAAGACTCTCAAAGAAAAATGGAAATGAATACCCTGGCCTTTTCTTGAAATCTTAAGCTTTTCGTACTAAAAAAACCCCACAGTCATTAATTACAAAACCCCAAACCAGTGAAGTTGGCATGTTGTGTAAATGGTAAAAAAAAAACAGAATACAATGATTTGCAAATCTTTTTCAACTTATATTCAATTGAATAGACTGCAAAGACAAGATATTTAATGTTCCAACTAAGAATTCTTTTTTTTTTTTTTTGCAAATAATCATTAACTTAGAATTTAAATGCAAAAAAGTTGTCACAGGGGCATTTTTACCACTGTGTTACATGGCCTTTCCTTTTAACAACACTCAGTAAACGTTTGGGAACTGAGGAGACACATTTTTTAAGCTTCTTAGGTGGAATTCTTTCCCATTCTTGCTTGATGTACAGCTTAAGTTGTTCAACAGTCCGGGGGTCTCCCTTGTGGTATTTTAGGCTTCATAATGCACCACACATTTTCAATGAGAGACAGGTCTGGACTACAGGCAGGCCAGTCTAGTACCCGCACTCTTTTATTATGAAGCCACGTTGATGTAACATGTGGCTTGGCATTGTCTTCCTGAAATAAGCAGGGGCGTCCATGGTAACGTTGCTTGGATGGCAACATATGTTGCTCCAAAACCTGTATGTACCTTTCAGCATTAATGGTGCCTTCACAGATGTGTAAGTTACCCATGTCTTGGGCACTAATACACCCCCATACCATCACACATGCTGGCTTTTACACTTTGCGCCTATAACAATCCGATTATTTTCCTCTTTGGTCCAGAGGACACGACGTCCACAGTTTCCAGAAACAATTTGAAATGTGGACTTGTCAGACCACAGAACACTTTTCTACTTTGCACAGTCCATCTAAGATGAACGTTTCTGGGTGTTGTTGATAAATGGCTTTCGCTTTGCATAGTAGAGTTTTAACTTGCACTTACAGATGTAGCGACAAACTGTAGTTATCTATGGTCCGTAATATCATCAAAAGGATGAGCGAATCTGGAGAAATCACTGCACATAAGCAGCAAGGCTGAAAACCAACATTGAAAGCTTGTGACCTTCGATCCCTCAGGCGGTACTGCATCAAAAAGCGACATCAATGTGGAAAGGATATCACCACATGGGCTCAGAAAAGTGTTTTATGGTCTGACGAGTCCACATTTCAAATTGTTTTTGGAAACTGTGGACGTCGTGTCCTCCGGAATAAAGAGGAAAAGAACCATCCGGATTGTTGTAGGCGCAAAGTTGAAAAGCCAGCATCTGTGATGGTATGGGGGTGTATTAGTGCCCAAGACATGGGTAACTTACACATCTGTGAAGGCACCATTAATGCTGAAAGGTACATACAGGTTTTGGAGCAACATATGTTGCCATCCAAGCAACATTATCATGGACGCCCCTGCTTATTTCAGCAAAACAATGCCAATCCACGTGTTACAACAGCGTGGCTTCATAGTAAAAGAGTGCGGGTACTAGACTGGCCTGCCTGTAGTCCAGACCTGTCTCCCATTGAAAATGTGTGGCGCATTATGAAGCCTAAAATACCACAACGGAGACCCCCGGACTGTTGAACAACTTAAGCTGTACATCAAGCAAGAATGGGAAAGAATTCCACCTGAGAAGCTTCAAAAATGTGTCTCCTCAGTTCCCAAACGTTTACTGAGTGTTGTTAAAAGGAAAGGCCATGTAACACAGTGGTAAAAATGCCCCTGTGACAACTTTTTTGCAATGTGTTGCTGCCATTAAATTCTAAATTAATGATTATTTGCAACAAAAAAATAAGATCTAACATTAAATATCTTATCTTTGCATTCTATTCAATTGAATATAAGTTGAAAAGGATTTGCAAATCATTGTATTCTGTTTTTATTCACCATTTACACAACGTGCCAACTTTGTACGAGGTTAGTTGGCGACATGAACATCACCTTGCAGTACTTGGTCAGTTTGTCGCTGCAATACCAACTAATCACATCGGTTAAGTTCCGTCAGAGTTTGTTTTTGAAGAACGCAACCATCATCAGACTGGCGTGTGACGCCATCACCTTCCTCCGGTCAGATCCAAAACTGATTAATTTTCATTCGTTTATGGTAACGGCATATATTTTATTCATCACATGCGTTGACGCGTTAATGTTGACAGCCTGAGTCATGACCCGAAGCAACGAGACCATGGCCTCAACCACAAATGCCACCTTATAGGTTCAGTAAATATGCTGCCTTGCACTTTCTCTTATACTATTAGTGGTCTCCGAGGAATCCCCAAAGGGAAGAAGCCAATATAGCAGCTCATCTTATTCCAAACAACAACCGAATTTACAGAAGCACTCGACAATAAAAACACACACAAAAATCCAGCACAGCATTGCTGTTGCTTCAGGGACAATAACACCTATACTGAGGTGAAGAGAGACCTAACACACGCACAATATCACAACACTTATTTGTTTTTTGTGCCCTAACCCGGTGTTTTGCAACCTTTTTTGAGCCAAGGCACATTTTTTGCATTGAAAAAAATGCGGAGGCACACCACCAGCAGAAATCATTAAAAAACGAAACTCAGTTGACAGTAAAAAGTCGTTGTCGCAATTGTTGGATATGACTTTAAAGCAGGGGTGGGCAATTAATTTTTACCGAAGGCCGCATGAGCAACCCGAGCACTGCTGGAGGGCCACATCGACAATATTTCAATTAAATTTTGCTCAAAATTATTTTTGATATATACCGTAAGATAAATAATAATAATAATTAATAATAATAATAATACTTTCATTTAACCTAACTTAACTTTATACCAAAAGCACTGCTTTGGAAATCATTTGTACCCCTTTCAGAGATCACATTTAGTTGCCCTTAAACATCCTCATGTTGCACAATGAAATGTAAGCAGAGGATGAAATGTGCATTCCTGTAACTTTCTCTAGTAACAGCATTCCATGATTAATATAAAAAAATTAACATTAATAATAAATGACAGTAAAATAAGCACACGTATGACGGAGGAGTCATAGTGTAACTTTGTGTGGTGTTGGAGTTGTCCGACTTTTTGTGTGGCCATAAACGCACCAGTGGTTTAGTGGTATGCGTGTTGGTGACAGATGACAAGTTGGTTTTGGTCTGGTTTGTACGGCAGAAAATGACTAGTTTTTCGAGATAGAAGTGTTTTAATCATGTTTTTGGTGTTGTTATGGCCGAATATAAACAGTTTTGCTCAATAAAGTGATCGATATAATTCCTGTCCTCGAAGCATCTCGATAGACGTTACAATAATTGAACGGTGTTCAATTGAACGGTGTTGACGAACACCGTTAGGGCCGCTTGTTGTCACTGTCACTCAGAGTTGCATTGCAAAATTACACAGAATAAATGTGTTTATTTTGTTTAGAATTCAGATGTTATTTGATTTGGTGCGCGGCATATATTTGCTGTGCGCAGAGGACGCTTGAGCAGTGCGCAATTGCGCAGGCGCGCACCTCAGAGGGAACGTTGCTTGGCAGTCCATGTCTTGTTGAAAACACGCCATTCGTCATCAACTTTTCTCTTTTAAGCGTCTCGGGTGTAAACCGTGCATCACTTGTCGCTGTGCACCTTCACTCACAGGTTACACACGGACATACGCCTAATAAATAACACTTTTCAAAATAAAAGCATCACAGTTGTACTGCGCGCACGACATAGATGTTTTTTCAACTTTATTTTGTAATTTGTGATTGCAGCTGTTCACATTCACTCACAATCACGCACGCGCATACGGAAGTAATACAAATAACGCTTTTCAAAACAAAAGCAGCACCGTTGTATTGCACACTCGACATACTGTAGATACTTTTTTAAATTTATTTTGTAATTTATGATTGGCCTCACGGGGGCCGGACAGGGACGCACAAAGGGCCGGATGTAGTCCGCAGGCCGCAGAATGCCAAGGTCTGCTTTAAAGTATAACCAAGCATGCATCAATATAGCTCTTGTCTCAAAGTAGGTGTACTGTCACCACCTGTCACATCACACCCTGACTTATTTGGACTTTTTTGCTGTTTTCCTGTGTGTAGTGTTTTAGTTCTTGTTTTGCGCTCCTATTTTGGTGGCTTTTACTCTTTTTTTGGTAATTTCCTGCAGCAGTTTCATGTCTTCCTTTGAGCGATATTTCCCGCATCTACTTTGTTTTTATCCTTCTTCATGGGGACATTGTCGATTGTCATGTCATGTTCAGATGTACATTGTGGACCCCATCTTTGCTCCACAGTAAGTCTTTGCTGTCGTCCAGCATTCTGTTTTTGTTTACTTTGCAGCCAGTTCAGTTTTAGTTTCGTTCTGCATAGCCTTCCCTAAGCTTCAATGCCTTTTCTTAGGGGCACTCACCTTTTGTTTATTTTTGGTTTAAGCATTTGATACTTTTTTACCTGCACGCTGCCTCCCGCTATTTCCGACATCTACACAGCAACCGGTTGCCACCTACTGATATGGAAGAATATTACAGGGTTACTCTGCCAACCTCTAGACAGCGCAGACACTCAACAACAACACATCATTTGCAGACTATAGTTACTGATTCGCAAAAAATATATTCTTAAAGTGAAATTAGATTATTTCCCACGGCACACCAGACTGTATCTCACGGCACACTAGTATGCCGCGGCACAGTGGTTGAAATACACTGCCCTAACCAAGTTAATACAGGTTGCTTATTAATGTTGTCTTTTTCAAGGGGCTGTTTGCAACATTTACACAGATGCCTAGAGGGCGCTATCTTTCCAATGTGTTTTACACAGTATATGCCTTCTCCTACGTAACGACGTACGTACGTAACACATGCATTAGCAATTTGGATAGCTAGCGTTAGCTGTCATTGAACATACAAAACCCAAAACCAGTGAAATTGGCACGTTGTGTAATTCGTAAATAAAAACAGAATACAATGATTTGCAAATCCTTTTCAACTTATATTCAATTGAATAGACTGCAAAGACAAGATATTTAATGTTCCAACTGAGAAACAGATTTTTTTTGTTGCAAATAATCATTAACTTAGAATTTAATGGCAGCAACACATTGCAAAAAAGTTGTCACAGGGGCATGTTCACCACTGTGTTACATGGCCTTTCCTTTTAACAACACTCAGTAAACATTTGGGAACTGGGTAGACCAATTTTTGAAGCTTTTCAGGTGAAATTATTTCCCATTCTTGCTTGATGTACAGCTTAAGTTGTTCAACAGTCCGGGGTCTCCGTTGTGGTATTTTAGGCTTCATAATGCGCCACACATTTTCAATGGAAGACAGGTCTGGACTACATGCAGGCCAGTCTAGTACCCGCACTGTTTTACTATGAAGCCACGTTGATGTAACACGTGGCTTGGCATTGTCTTGCAGACATAAGCAGGGGCGTCAATGATAATGTTGCTTGGATGGCAACATATGTTGCTCCAAAACCTGTATGTACCTTTCAGCATTAATGGTGCCTTCACAGATGTGTAAGTTACCCATGTCCTGGGCACTAATACACCCCCATACCATCACAGATGCTGGCTTTTCAACTTTGCGCCTATAACAATCCGGATGGTTCTTTTCCTCTTTGTTACGGAGGACACAACATCCACAGTTTCCAAAAATAATTTCAAATGTGGACTCGTCAGACCACAGAACACTTTTCCACTTTGCATCAGTCCATCTTAGATGAGCTCGGGCCCAGCGACGGTGTTTCTGGGTGTTGTTGATAAACGGTTTTCGCCTTGCATAGGAGAGTTTTAACTTGCACTTACAGATGTAGCGACCAACTGTAGTTACTGACAGTGGGTTTTCTGAAGTGTTCCTGAGCCCATGTGGTGATATCCTTTACACACTGATGTCGCTTGTTGATGCAGTACAGCCTGAGGGATCGAAGGTCACGGGCTTAGCTGCTTACGTGCAGTGATTTCTCCAGATTCTCTGAACCCTTTGATGATATTACGGACAGTAGATGGTGAAATCCCTAAATTCCTTGCAATAGCTGGTTGAGAAAGGTTTTTCTTAAACTGTTCAACAATTTGCTCACGCATTTGTTGACAAAGTGGTGACCCTCGCCCCATCCTTGTTTGTGAATGACTGAGCATTTCATGGAATCTACTTTTATACCCAATCATGGCACCCACCTGTTCCCAATTTGCCTGTTCACCTGTGGGATGTTCCAAATAAATGTTTGATGAGCATTCCTCAACTTTATCAGTATTTATTGCCACCTTTCCCAACTTCTTTGTCACGTGTTGCTGGCATCAAATTCTAAAGTTAATGATTATTTGCAACAAAAAAAATGTTTATCAGTTTGAACATCAAATATGTTGTCTTTGTAGCATATTCAACTGAATATGGGTTGAAAATGATTTGCAAATCATTGTATTCCGTTTATATTTAGGTACATCTAACACAATTTCCCAACTCATATGGAAACGGGGTTTGTATGATATTAAAATAGAGCAATATTTTCCTTGGTTTCGCAGCCTCTTTAGCTCACATTATTTGTCTCTCTTGACTTTCAATTGGAGATTACAAACGTTCCCAAAAACAAGAGAGATCCTCTGCAGAGAAGAAGGACACAAGCGCGTGCCTTTGGGAAAGTGTTATTATGGCTAACAACACATTGTGCTCGACAGGGACTCCCATGCGATGGTAATTAGCTCCCAAAAAGATTATCGCACGTGCACCCATGTGAGAGCGTGTCTTAAAAAAGTAGGTCCTATGCAGACTGGGGTTCGGAGCGATTGGGGGAGGGCACCGGAACGTGTCCCGTGGGACGCCAACCACCTCATTAGGAGGAATGTCAATTTCCTGCAAATTACGGGGGAGTGTTATTAGAAGCATCATTTGTAGATTGGGGCCTTAGAAGGTGAAGTGTGCTTGATGAAACGCTGTGCAATTTGAACCTGCTAATTGAGACGCCATCATCAGGACTCGGGACGGGCACAGAAACCCGGTTGCATGATGGCAAGGTGACGCTGGCAACCAGACTGAAGACAGAAGTCGCTATCCGTGCTTCAATTTCTTTGCTTTAATTTCGGTGCTAAATGAACGCAGACTCAGAAAGCTGCAGCAAGTGCTTGGCGGTGGTATTGTGCAAGTAAGGTACCGTATTTTTCGGACTATAAGTCGCAGTTGTTTTCATAGTTTGGCCGGGGGTGCGACTTATACTCAGGAGCGACTTATGTGTGAAATTATTAACACATTAACGTAAAATATCAAATAATATTATTTAGCTCATTCACGTAAGAGACTAGACCAGGGGTCGGCAACCCAAAATGTTGAAAGAGCCATATTGGAGCAAAAATACAAAAACAAATCTGTCTGGAGCCGCAAAAAATTAAAAGCCATTTTACATACAGATAGTGTGTCATGAGATATAAATTGACCTAGTACAGGGGTCGGCAACCCAAAATGTTGAAAGAGCCATATTGGACCAAAAATACAAAAACAAACTGTCTGGAGCCGCAACAAATTAAAAGCCATATTACATACAGATAGTGTGTCATGAGATATAAATTGAATTAAGATGACTTAAAGGAAACTAAATGACCTCAAATATAGCTACAAATGAGGCATAATGCTGCAATATGTACATATAGCTAGCCTAAATAGCATGTTAGCATCGATTAGCTTGCAGTCACGCACTGACCAAATATGTCTGACTAGCACTCCACACAAGTCAATAACATCAACAAAACTCACCTTTGTGCCTTCACGCACAACGTTAAAAGTTTGGTGGACAGAATGAGACGGAAAAAGAAGTGGCATAAAACACGTCCTAGAAAGTCATACTTGTAAACAAACTACGGTGAGTTCAAGGACCGCCGAAATTAGTAGGACAAAACGGCGCTCGCCAAATACTCGAATCAGTGAAGCATGTTTAATATAAACAGTGTGCTTTATAACAATTAGGGAGGTTTGCGTCATGTTTGTCCTCCTACGGAAACCATATTAAAACAAAAACTTTTTTTTTTCCCCTCATCTTTTTCCATTTTTCATACATTTTTAAAAAAGCTCCTGAGAGCCACTAGGGCGGCGCTAAAGAGCCGCATGCGGCTCTAGAGCCGCGGGTTGCCGACCCCTGGACTAGACGTATAAGATTTCATGGGATTTAGCGATTAGGAGTGACAGATTGTTGTATAGCATGTTCTATTTGTTATAGTTATTTGAATGACTCTTTCCATAATATGTTACGTTAACATACCAGGCACGTTCTCAGTTGGTTATTTATGCCTCATATAACGTACACGTATTCAGCCTGTTTTTCACTATTCTTTATTTATTTTAAATTGCCTTTCAAATGTCTATTCTTGGTGTTGGCTTTTATCAAATAAATTTCCCCCAAAAAAGCGACTTATACTCCAGTGCGACTTATATATGTTTTTTTCCTTCTTTATTATGCATTTTCGGCCGGTGCGACTTATACTCCGGAGCGACTTATACTCCGAAAAATACGGTAGCGTCCCGACGTAAGCACACAATCTTTTTCAACTTTATTGCCAACCTTAAAGGCGCCATATGTGATAATTTCATGTCGAGTCGTCATTAAATGGCCCTGATATGTCAAAAGGCATTAATAAATCATGTTCTTTTCCAATACCTCTATAACTGATAACAGTAGTTCAGCCAAGATAAGCTCATTTCAAATTTGGATTTACAGCCCCGAAATATTGTTATTGTTTTCATTTCGATGTCCCGCCCTCCACTGTTTGACCAATTAGAACGTCTGTGAGTGTGTCACATCCAGGTTGCCGGTTACGCACCGCCGTCTTCGTCTGGCTACTGCCACTGGTAAAGTTACTAAACATGTCAGATAGAGATGTCCGATACTGGCTTTTTTGCCGATATCCGATATTCAGATATTGTCCAACTCTTAATTACCGATTCCGATATCAACCGATACCGATATATACAGTCGTGGAATTAACACATTATTATGCCTAATTTTGTTGTGATGCCCCGCTGGATGCATTAAACAATGTAACAAGGTTTTCCAAAATAAATCAACTCAAGTTATGGAAAAAAATGCCAACATGGCACTGCCATATTTATTATTGAAGTCACAAAGTGCATTATTTTTTTTAACATGCCTCAAAACAGCAGCTTGGAATTTGGGACATGCTCTCCCTGAGAGAGCATGAGGAGATTGAGGTGGGCGGGGTTGCGGTAGGGGGAAGCGGGGGGTGTATATTGTAGCATCCCGGAAGAGTTAGTGCTGCAAGGGGTTCTGGGTATTTGTTCTGTTGTGTTTATGTTGTGTTACGGTGCGGATGTTCTCCCGAAATGTGTTTGTCATTCTTGTTTGGTGTGGGTTCACAGTGTGGCGCATATTTGTAACAGTGTTAAAGTTGTTTATACGGCTACCCTCAGTGTGACCTGTATGGCTGTAGACCAAGTATGCCTTGCATTCACTTGTGTGTGTGAAAAGCTGTAGGTATTATGTGATTGGGCCAGCACGCAGAGGCAGTGCCTTTAAGGTTTATTGGCGCTCTGCACTTCTCTCTACATCCACTGCGTACAGCGGTGTTTTAAAAACTCATAAATTTTACTTTTTGTAACTGATACCGATAATTTCCGATATCACATTTTAAAGCATTTATCGTCCGATATTATCGGTAATCTCTAGTCAAAAGGCATTAATAAATCATGTTCTTTTCCAATACCTCTATAACTGATAACAGTAGTTCAGCCAGGATAAGCTCATTTCAAATTTAGATTTACAGCCCCGAAATCTTGTTATTGTTTTAATTTCGATGTCCCGCCCTCCACTGTTTGACCAATTAGAAAGTCCGCGAGTGTGTCACACCCAGGTTGCCAGTTACGCACCGCCGTCTTCATCTGGCCACTGCCACTGGTAAAGTTACTAAACATGTCAGACCTTATTTTGTAAGACAGGTTTTTTTTTATTTATTTTATTTTAAAGTGATTCCCGGCAGGAAAAAACAACATTGTTTTGGTTGGCAGCACGATGGAAACTGGCGAGAAAAGAAAACCCGTCGAGAAGGACAATGTGTACAAATGTTGGAACAACACAATATCTTATTTATATTTACACACAAACATAGCAGGCAACACAACAAAGAAGTAGAAGAATGGAAATAAGTCATAAATCATTCAGTTACCAGAAAAAATGCAAGAAAACATGACATTGGCAGAATACAGTCGTAATATTTTAATATGCCACATTTAGTTGTAAGGTTTTAACAATAAAGTTATAATATTGCAAGAAAAAAAAAAATCTGAAACAATCTCAGAATAAAGTTGCAATGTTAAACACAAAATTACTGTATTTTTCAGAGTATAAGTCGCTCCGGAGTATAAGTCGCACCGGCCGAAAATGATAATAAAGAAGGAAAAAAAACATATATAAGTCGCACTGGAGTATAAGTCGCATTTTTTGGGGAAATTTATTTGATAAAACCCAACACCAGGAATAGACATTTGAAAGGCAATTTAAAATAAATAAAGAATAGTGAACAACAGGCTGAATAAGTGTACGTTATATGAGGCATAAATAACCAACTGAGAACGTGCCTGGTATGTTAACGTAACATATTATGGTAAGAGTCATTCAAATAACTATAACATATAGAACATGCTATACGTTTACCAAACAATCTGTCACTCCTAATCGCTAAATCCCATGAAATCTTATACGTATAGTTTCTTACGTGAATGAGCTAAATAATATTATTTTATATTTTACGCTAATGTGTTAATAATTTCACACATAAGTCGCACCCCAGCCAAAATATGAAAAAAACTGTGACTTATAGTCCGAAAAATACGGTACAGTCGTAATATTGCGAGAATAAAGTTGTCGGGTTACAACGATAAAGTGGTAATATTGAGAGAAGAAAGTGGTAATATTGCGAAAATAAAGTTGTAATGTTACAATAATGATGTTGTAATATTGCGAGGGCACACGCCAACACGGCATGTGGTGATATCCGGCAGTGAGAACACAGACGTAAACAAACCAGGTCGTAAAATCAAATTTAGATTTGCATCGACCGACTCTTTCACCAAGGCCAGACATGCACTTTGATCCCTCACTGCAGAGGTGACAAAAATGATATCTTTATCTACCATAGCGGCCTCCTAAAGTTCTCCTAATGACGACAACTCGCCCTGTCTCAAAACACTTGGACTAGACACGGTTAAAACACAGCTTTGTCTACATGAATCCAAGTGACAGAACCCTTTTCATTAGCGGGCTGCTCCCCTGGAAGCTATTTGACCTTCCAGCAGGACCTCGGCGGCCACAGAGATTATCCCCCGCGAGCGCTACATGACCCCCACGACCACGACACAGTCTTCAGCTCTTTTGCATTGTCAGTCGCAAAAAAATCAACCGACGTCAGTGCATGAACGCCACCTCGCGTCACCTTCTATTTGTTTCACGAAGGGACTCAACCAGAGGGGATTTCTTTTTCTTTTTTTCCCTCCCAGTGGCCAAAACGTCAATAGCATGGAGAAAAACCATGACAACCTGTTGCACGGAACCGATCGATAGCACAACAAAGTCAGTAAAGATTGAGACCAGAGTTGCCTGGAAACGTCCCGCTTGAGATTTACGATAGATGTGAGCCAGCCGGAGGACACGCGAAGAGGAAGTTGTGACTTTTATTTATTTTTTATTTTTTTGCATTCCAGCATCACGTCAATCAAACGCAGCTAAAAATAACAACCTCCAAATAATACACGGGTTTATTAAAAGAACTGACAATTGTATACTCTCAAGACGAGCTATTGTCCCATTTTCTTCTTATTTCTTATTACGGGTGGGCACCTTACCATTCTACAACCCAAAACCAGTGAAGTTGGCAGGTTGTGTAAATGGTAAATAAAAACAGAATACAATGATTTGCAAATCTTTTTCAACTTATATTCAATTGAATAGACTGCAAAGACAAGATATTTCATGTTCACACTGAGAAACTTGTTTTTTTTTTGCAAATAATCTTAACTTAGAATTTAATGGCAGCAACACATTGCAAAAAAGTTGTCACAGGGGCATTTTTACCACTGTGTTACATGGCCTTTCCTTTTAACAACACTCAGTAAATGTTTGGGAACTGAGACCAATTTTTGAAGCTTTTCAGGTGGAATTATTTCCCATTCTTGCTTGATGTACAGCTTAAGTTGTTCAACAGTCCGGGGGTCTCCGTTGTGGTATTTTAGCCTTCATAATGCACACATTTTCAATGGGAGACAGGTCTGGACTACAGGCAGGCCAGTCTAGTACCCGCACTCTTTTACTATGAAGCCACGCTGTTGTAACACGTGGCTTGGCATTGTCTTGCTGAAATAAGCAGGGGCGTCCATGATAACGTTGCTCGGATGGCAACATATGTTGCTCCAAAACCTGTATGTACCTTTCAGCATTAATGGCGCCTTCACAGATGTGTAAGTTACCCATGCCTTGGGCACTAATACACCCCCATACCATCACAGATGCTGGCTTTTCAACTTTGCGCCTAGAACAATCCGGATGGTTCTTTTCCCCTTTGTTCCGGAGGACACGACGTCCACAGTTTCCAAAATCAATTTGAAATGTGGACTCGTCAGACCACAGAACACTTTTCCACACTGCATCAGTACTTCTGAGATAAGCTCGGGCCCACTGAAGCCGGCGGCGTTTCTGGGTGTTGTTGATAAATGGCTTTCGCTTTGCATAGTAGAGTTTTAACTTGCACTTACAGATGTAGCGACCAACTGTAGTTACTGACAGTGGTTTTCTGAAGTGTTCCTGAGCCCATGTGGTGATAGCCTTTACACACTGATGTCGCTTTTTAATGCAGTACCGCCTGAGGGATCGAAGGTCCGTAATATCATCGCTTACGTGCAGTGATTTCTCCAGATTCTTTTTTGCCACATGTGCCAGCTTTTTTCAAACATGTTGCAGTCATCAAATTCCAAATGTGCTAATATTTGCAAAAAATAACAAGTTTTTCAGTTTGAACGTTAAGTATCTTGTCTTAGACTTAGACTTAGATTTAGACTTCCTTTTTATTGTCATTCAAATTTGAACTTTACAGCACAGATAAGAACGAAATTTCGTTACATAAACTCATCGTAGTGCAGGATAAAAAAGCAATAAAGTGCATATAGGAATAAATAAATATATATAAATAATATATAAATATATATATATATAAACTAAATAAATATATATAAATAAATAAATAAATAGATTACTGTACAGATAAATATATTGCACTTTTCCACATGCATCCACATTTATGGATGTATGTTATATTGTCTTTTTTATTCCAGCGAGTTAATCCATTTTGGGGGGAGTTGAGGGGATAATTTAATTATGATGCGTTCAAGTGTCTTACGGCTTGAGGGAAGAAGCTGTTACAGAACCTGGAGGTTTTCTGCTTCGGAGGCTGCGGAACCTCTTTCTAGAGTCCAGCAGTGAAAACAGTCCTTGGTCTCTAATAGTCTTTGCAGTCTATTCAATTGAATATAGATTGAAAAGGATTTGCAAATCGTTGTATTCTGTACCGGGAGTTGGCAATTCAAATATGGAAGCTACAAATCCCTGAAATGCCTCCATCAAAGTTAACTGTAGACAAAAAAATGCTTATTATGGTCAGCTGTATTTCTGACGAGAACTCTGCAGTAGATGGCAAGAAATGATAGTTATAGTTGAGTCAATGGTCAAAACACAACATCAATACAATGAAATGAAAGGTGATGTAAGACAACGGGATTATCTCTAGCAAAAAGAGGGATCAAATGCATTGCTTTTTTTTCTGTGTTTGTTTTGTGTCCATTTTCTGGCGAATGAACCAGGACGTTGGGGGTTGACGTAAGTTGAGTTGAGTTGAGTTGAGTTTGAGTTTATTTGGAACATGCAAGCATACAACATGATACATCACAATTTCCAGTTTCTTTTCAACATGTTCGAAAAGGAGTAGGAAGAAGCAGAGCTTATTTAATCCTACCCCTTTTCTTTACATAACAGTTGCAAAACTTTTTGTTCACTTCCTGTTCACAATTTTTTCACAATAAACTCCATAAGTAATCACAATAAAAATAAATAAATAAATAATAGTAAGAATTTAATAATAATAATTGGTGAAGTAAATCATATTTCATATGATGGGATAAATAAGATTACTTTAAGAATGAATGAATGGATGAATGAAATAAATTGAGAATGTTTGTCATGGTTCTTCTTCTTTGTACTTTGTAAACACTTTAAGTTTGAAGAGTTTCTTGAAGTGGATCATATTAGTACATTGTTTGATTGCTTTGCTTAATCCATTCCATAATTTAATTCCACATACTGATATACTGAAGGTCTTAAGTGTTGTACGTGCAAACAAATGTTTTAAATTACGTTTTTCTCTAAGATTATATTTCTCCTCTTTTTTTGAGAAGAATTGTTGTATATTCTTGGGTAACAGGTTATAGTTTGCTTTGTGCATAATTTTAGCTGTTTGCAAATTCACTATGTCGTGGAATTTCAGTATTTTTGATTCAATAAATAAAGGGTTTGTATGTTCTCTATATCCAACATTATGTATTATTCTAACTGATCTTTTTTGTAACACCGTTAATGAATGAAGTGTACTTTTGTAATTATTTCCCCATATTTCTACACAGTAGCTCAGATATGGTAACACTAGCGAGCAGTAGAGAATATGAATGGATTTTTGGTCTAGAACATGTTTTGCTTTATTCATTATTGACGTGTTTCTTGCAACTTTATGTTGTATATTTTTTACGTGAGATTTCCAGTTCAATTGATCATCAATCATTATACCTAGAAATTTGGTTTCGTTTACTCTTTCAATTTCCATTCCGTCTATTTGTATTTGTTTGACTTTCTCTTCTACTGTTACCAAATAGCATTATTTTAGTTTTACTAAGATTCAACGATAGTCTGTTTTTGTCAAACCATCTTTTTAATTTGTTAATTTCTTCTGTTATTATTTGTATTATCTCCTGTGTGTTCTCTCCTGAACAAAACGCTGTTGTATCATCCGCAAATAATACTAACTTTAAATATTTTGTAACTTTACAAATGTCATTTATATAGAGATTGAATAATTTAGGTCTTAGTATTGATCCCTGAGGTACACCACAGGATATATTTAGCGTTGTAGACGTGTGTTCGCCTAGCTTCACGTATTGTTTCCTGTTCGTGTAAGTGAAAATGAACACCAAATTTCAATGGCCACTTGCTCGGTAAATGTGCCACCTTTCCACAAATATTACGGTTTAGTCATTTTTGCATAATCTTGCTTATTAATAAGTCAACTGTGGATAAAACACTTCCCCTCATCATCAAGCCTGTCCGCTAATGCACTTCACACTTCACAACCAGGGGACCGAAATATCTGCGGTTATAATATCAGTCATTTCTTGCAAATTCCCAGGCCAGCTGTGAGACATGTCTCACAGCAACCCTGACCCGGTCTTCTCATATGAGACGGCGTGGCTCGGTTAGTAGAGCGACCGTACCTGAGGGTTCCTGGTGCGTCCGTTGTGTCCTTGGGCAAGACACTACACCTTTGCTCCTGACGGGTCGTGGTTAGGGCCATCAGTGTGTGAATGTCTGTGAATTTGTGAACGTGGAAACACTTTTACAAACCCCGTTTCCATATGAGTTGGGAAATTGTGTTGGATGTACACTACCGTTCAAAAGTTTGGGGTCACATTGAAATGTCCTTATTTTTGAAGGAAAAGCACTGTACTTTTCAATGAAGATAACTTTAAACTAGTCTTAACTTTAAAGAAATACACTCTATACATTGCTAATGTGGTAAATGACTATTCTAGCTGCAAATGTCTGGTTTTTGGTGCAATATCTACATAGGTGTATAGAGGCCCGTTTCCAGCAACTATCACTCCAGTGTTCTAATGGTACAATGTGTTTGCTCATTGGCTCAAAAGGCTAATTGATGATTAGAAAACCCTTGTGCAATCATGTTCACACATCTGAAAACAGTTTAGCTCGTTACAGAAGCTACAAAACTGACCTTCCTTTGAGCAGATTGAGTTTCTGGAACATCACATTTGTGGGGTCAATTAAACGCTCAAAATGGCCAGAAAAAGAGAACTTTCATCTGAAACTCGACAGTCTATACTTGTTCTTAGAAATGAAGGCTATTCCACAAAATTGTTCGGGTGACCCCAAACTTTTGAACGGTAGTGTAAATATAAACGGAATACAATGATTTGCAAATCCTTTTCAACCCATATTCAATTGAATGCACTACAAAGACAAGATATTTGATGTTCAAACTCACAAACTTTGTTTTTTTTTTGCAAATAATAATTAACTTAGAATTTTATGGCTGCAACACGTGCCAAAGTAGTTGGGAAAGGGCATGTTCACCACTGTTTTATATGGCCTTTCCTTTTAACAACACTCAGTAAACATTTGGGAACTGAGGGGACACATTTTTTAGGGTGGAATGGTTATTTTCCCCTATGATCCGGAGGACACGACGTCCACAGTTTCCAAAAACAATTTGAAATGTGGACTCGTCAGACCACAGAACACTTTTCCACTTTGTATCAGTCCATCTTAGATGAGCTGAGGCCAAGCGAAGCCGACGGCGTTTCTGGGTGTTGTTGATAAACGGTTTTCGCCTTGCATAGGAGAGTTTTAACTTGCACTTACAGATGTAGCGACCAACTGTAGTTACTGACAGTGGGTTTCTGAAGTGTTCCTGAGCCCATGTGGTGATATCCTTTACACACTGATGTCGCTTGTTGATGCAGTACAGCCTGAGGGATCGAAGGTCACGGGCTTAGCTGCTTACGTGCAGTGATTTCTCCAGATTCTCTGAACCCTTTGATGATATTACGGAGCGTAGATGGTGAAATCCCTAAATTCCTTGCAATAGCTGGTTGAGAAAGGTTTTTCTTAAACTGTTCAACAATTTGCTCACGCATTTGTTGACAAAGTGGTGACCCTCGCCCCATCCTTGTTTGTGAATGACTGAGCATTTCATGGAATCTACTTTTATACTCAATCATGGCACCCACCTGTTCCCAATTTGCCTGTTCACCTGTGGGATGTTCCAAATAAGTGTTTGATGAGCATTCCTCAACTTCATCAGTATTTATTGCCACCTTTCCCAACTTCTTTGTCACGTGTTGCTGGCATCAAATTCTAAAGTTAATGATTATTTGCAAAAAAGAACATGTTTATCAGTTTGAACATCAAATAGGTTGTCTATGTAGTAGAATTTCTGACCTTTGACCTATATTTCATGTCTGTCAAGAATGTATGCTCATTTAATTTCTCTTCTATTCTGTGTCCCCGGGTGTGGGACAAAAGTGAATATTAAGTCGTGCCAACCTGTCTACAGAATGTTTTGATTGTTTAAGTATGATTAAGGAATCCAAGGATGTTGCAAAAACAAATGACGCACGAGAAAAAACTGTGACGCACGAACCAACAGATAATAATGGCAGGAGACCGGGACTCGAGAGAGATTTCTGTTTGTAAGTCCTCTGGAGGACGTTGTGTGTCTGCATGGACAGCTCAATCTGACTTGATAATGGGTAAATAAACTTTTGTACTAAATTCACTTTTGTTGCTGTTTGAGCTCTGGACAATCCACCACATCTTTGTAGCATATTCAACTGAATATGGGTTGAAAATGATTTGCAAATCATTGTATTTCGTTTATATTTACATCTAACACAATTTCCCAACTCATATGGAAACGGGGTTTGTAGTACCTTGAAGGTAGAAAAGCGCTATACCAGTACAACCCATTGACCATTGTTATTAAAACGTTTAGAGTACCAGTATTGATTCCCAGGTACCGGGAATTGGCAAAGTTAACTGTAGACAAAAAATGCTGTATGTGTGTTATGGTCAGCTGTATTTCTGACAAGAACTCTGCAGTAGATGGCAATGGGGTTGAGTCAATGGTCAAACCACAACATCAATACAATGAAATGAAATGTGATGTAAGACAACGGGATTATCTTCTATTGTAACTCAAACAAACCAAGGATCAAATGCATCGCTGTTTGTTTTGTGTCCATTTTCTGGCGAATGAACCAGATTGAACACCAAATTTCAATGGGCATTTGCTCGGTAAATGTGCCACCTCTCCACAAATGTTCGTAAAAAACGGTTTAGTCATTGTTGCATAATCTTGCCTATTAATAAGTCAACTGTGGATAAAACACTTCCCCTCATCTTCAAGCCTGTCCACTAATGCACTTCACACTTCACAACCAGGGGACCGAAATATCTGTGGTTATAATATCAGTCATTTCTTGCAAATTCCCAGGCCAGCTGTGAGACATGTCTCACAGCTGGCCTGGGAACACCTCGGTGTTCCCCCAGTGGAACTGCAAGTGGTGGCCAGAAACCGGGAAGTCTGGGATTCCCTACTGTGATTGCTGGCCCCGCAACCCTGACCCGGTCTTCGCATATAAGACGGCGTGGCTCGGTTAGTAGAGCGACCGTGCCAGCTACCTGAGGGTTCCTGGTGCGTACGTTGTGTCCTTGGGCAAGACACTACACCTTTGCTCCTGACGGGTCGTGGTTAGGGCCATCACTGTGTGAATGTCTGTGAATTTGTGAATGTGGAAACACTTTTAGTACCTTGAAGGCAGAAAAGCGCTATACCAGTGTTTTGATTGATTGATTGATTGATTGATTGATTGAGTGTAACCCATTGATCAAATGCATTGCTGTTTGTTTTGTTTCCATTTTCTGGCGAATGAACCAGATTGAACACCAAATTTGCTCGGTAAATGTGCCACCTTTCCACAAATTTTTGTAAAAAACGGTTTAGCCCTTTTTGCATAATCTTGCCTATTAATAAGTCAACTGTGGATAAAAACAATTCCCCTCATCTTCAAGCCTGTCGGCTAATGCACTTCACACTTCACAACCAGGGGACCGAAATATCCGCGGCTATAATATCAGTCATTTCTTGCAAATTACAGTAACAAAAAAACCAAACTAAAACACTTTCAGTCAAGCCTCAAATGTCATTAACTTTTGGAAACCATTCATTTCTATACCCCGTATTTAACTTATCAGCCATTCGCTTTTCCTTATGAAGATGAAACCCCACTGAGAGAAGGGGGAGGGGGGAGGGGGGGAAGACGTTAAAGCGGTGACATTCCAATGGGAAAATGAGTGGACCAGTGACAAGATGAAATGAGCAGATACCAGGTTCCTGTCGACTCCTATCAAAGACAGAAGTCTTGCTAGGTGTCCGCCAGCTCCGGCATAATGTCTGCTGCAGCCATCTCCAATAGAGTCGGGCTAATTGAATATCCTTATCTAGTCTTAGCCACCCCTTTCTTTTGGGCAAAGGCCGGTTGGGAGAAGAAGAAACACATTTGCCACACACGTTTTGTACTTTGGAAGTCATCTTTGAGGAAGCAATAGCACCGCAGTGTGCTGCACAACAGTCGACTGACCTTCTTTCATACCCATCTATTACATCTCACTTGATAAAAGTACTGAAAATTGGACTAATGGCCCCCAGCTACAGTTTTCCAGCAGGATTTTTGTTATAGAGAGCAGCAGTTGCTTAATGCCCCCAGGGCCCTTTAGTGCAAACCTGCCTCTATGTAAAAGACCGGGGCGGAGGCTCCGAAGCAGAGACATTGTCCGTGAGCGAGCAGGCAGAGCCGGGTGGCAGCATTGTGAAAGGGTTAAAGGGAAAATGCCAGTGACAAAGAGGGAAGTGCGCAGACCGAGGGCCCATTAAGGGGTTAACAGTCGCAGGGAGGCTGATAATGGAGGCTGGAGCAGCTGTATGGAACTACAGCATGCAGAGAGACCAACACCATAGAAACCAGTGAGCCACAGGGAGGCCGAGGGAGACAAACAGAGAGGATCTGGTGTGAGCCTGCCAGAGTCACGTCGCAAGAAAAGCAACATAGAACAACAAATATTACTTCAAATATTCACGAAACAAGTCAGCATTTTGAAACATCCTTAATTAGAATATTTGTATATTAGAAGTGAGATATAATCATTTTGTCACAATGTTGGACAAGCTTTTTTCTGATGTAAATTTAGGATTTTGTCACCGCATAGGTCAGTGTTTTTCAACCACTGTATCACTAGTGTGCCGGGGGAGATTATGTCATTTCACCTATTTTGGGTTAAAAATATTTTTTGCAAACCAGTAATTATAATCTACAAATTATGTGTTGTTGTTGAGTGTCGGTTTTGTCTAGAGCTCGGCAGAGTAACCGTGTAATACTCTTCCATATCAGTAGGTGGCAGCCGGTAGCTAATTGCTTTGTAGATGTCGGAAACAGCGGGAGACATTGTGCAGGTAAAAAAGTTTTTAACGCTTAAACCAAAAATAAACAAAAGCTGAGTGCCCCTAAGAAAATGCATTGAAGCTTAGGGATGGCTATGCAGAACGAAACTAAAACTGAACTGGCTACAAAGTAAACAAAAACAGAATGCTGGACGACAGCAAAGACTTACTGTGGAGCAAAGACGGCGTCCACAATGTACTTCCGAACATGACATGACAATCGACATTGTCCCAACAACGAAGGATAAAAACAACTGAAATATCCTTGATTGCTAAAACAAAGCAGGTGTGGGGAATATCGCTCAAAGGAAGACATAAAACTGCTACAGGAAAATACCAAAAAAAGAGAAAAAGCCACCAAAATAGGAGCGCAAGACAAGAACTAAAACACTACACACAGGAAAACAGCAAAAAAAACCTCCAAATAAATCAGGGTGTGATGTGACAGGTGGTGACAGTACACCTACTTTGAGACAAGAGCTATAGTGATGCATGCTTGGTTATGCTTTAAAGTCATATCCAACAATTGCGACAACGACTTTTTACTGTCAACTGAGTTTCGTTTTTAAAATGATTTCTGCTGGTGGTGTGCCTACAGATTTTTTCAACGCAAAAAATGTGCCTTGGCTCAAAAAAGGTTGAAAAACACTGGTCTAGAGCAAGGCAGCGTAACCGTGTAATACTCTTCCATATCAGTAGGTCGTTTGTAGTGATCATAAAATGCAGACAACAGCGGGAGGCAGCATGCAGGTGAAAGGGTATCTAATGCTAAAACCAAAAATAAACAAAAGGTGAGTGCCCCTAAGAAAAGGCATTGAAGCTTGGGGAACGAAACTAAAATGGACCTGGCTGCAAAGTAAACAAAAACGGAATGCTGGACAACAGCAAAGACTTACAGCGTGTGGAGCAGACGGCGTCCACAAATGACATCCGAACATGACATGACAATCAACAATGTCCCCACAAAGAAGGATAAAAACAAGAGAAATATTCTTGATTGCTAAAACAAAGTAGATGCGGGAAATATCGTTCAAAGGAGGACATGAAACTGCTACAGGAAAATACCAAAAAAAGAGAAAAAGCCACCAAAATAGGAGCGCAAGACAAGAACTAAAACAGTACACACAGGAAAACAGCAAAAAACTCAAAATATGTCAGGGCGTGATGTGCCAGGTGGTGACAGTACACCTACTTTGAGACAAGAGCTATAGTGATGCATGCTTGGTTATGGTTTAAAGTCATACCCAACGATTGCGACAACTACTTTTTGCTGTCAACTGAGTTTCGTTTTTAAAATGATTTCTGCTGGTGGTGTGCCTACAGATTTTTTCAACGCAAAAAATGTGCCTTGGCTCAAAAAAGGTTGAAAAACACTGGTCTAGAGCAAGGCAGCGTAACCGTGTAATACTCTTCCATATCAGTAGGTCGTTTGTAGTCATCATAATATGCAGACGACAGCGGGAGGCAGCATGCAGGTGAAAGGGTATCTAATGCTAAAACCAAAAATAAACAAAAGGTGAGTGCCCCTAAGAAAAGGCAATGAATCTTGGGGAACGAAACTAAAACGGAACTGGCTGCAAAGTAAACAAAAACAGAATGCTGGACGACAGCAAAGACTTACAGCGTGTGGAGCAGACGGCGTCCACAAAGTACATCCGAACATGACATGACAATCAACAATGTCCCCACAAAGAAGGATAACATCTGCACAACTTAAATATTCTTGATTGCTAAAACAAAGCAGATGTGGGGAATAGCGTTTGAAGAAGACATGAAACTGCTGCAGGAAAATACCAACAAAACGGGAAAAGCCACCAAAATAGGAGCGCAAGACAAGAACTAAAACACTACACACAGGAAAACAGCAAAAAACTCCAAATAAGTCAGGGTGTGATGTGACAGGTGGTGACAGTACACCTACTTTGAGACAAGAGCTATAGTGATGCATGCTTGGTTATGGTTTAAAGTCATACCCAACAATTGCGACTTTTTATTGTCAATATCTGCTGCTGAGTTTCATATTTTAATGATTTCTGCTGGTGGTGTGCCTCCGCATTTTTTCAGTGCAAAAAATGTGCCTTGGCTCAAATAAGGTTGAAAAACATTGATAAAGGTAATAAAACCTGTCAAAGGAAAGATGTTTTATTTTTATTTTTTACAGTGCCACCTGTTAATTTGACATGTGTTCCCCGCTACGAATGTGTTTTCAAGCTGTTTGTTTTTAAAGATACTAATTCAAGAGGGAACTGCACTTTTTTTGGAATGTTGCCTATCGTTCACAATTATTATGAGAGACTAGAACACACATGTCTTTTTTTTTAAAAGATTTTAAAGATGATCAAAAACGCTTGAAAATTGTGGCTAATCTGAGTCACCATACCTAAAACAACTTCAAAACCCTCCAACGTGTTATATACACACTGCAAGTATATATATAATGTAGTAACAGACACCTTCATAACAATATGTAATATGTACAATATACACAGTGCAAGTATATATATAATGTAGTAACAGACACCTTCATAACAATACGTACAATATACACAGTGCAAGTATATATATAATGTAGTAACAGACACCTTCATAACAATATGTAATATGTACAATATACACACTGCAAGTATATATATAATGTAGTAACAGACACCTTCATAAGAATATGTAATATGTACAATATACACACTGCAAGTATATATATAATGTAGTAACAGACACCTTCATAACAATATGTAATATGTACAATATACACAGTGCAAGTATATATATAATGTAGTAACAGACACCTTCATAACAATACGTACAATATACACAGTGCAAGTATATATATAATGTAGTAACAGACACCTTCATAACAATATGTAATATGTACAATATACACACTGCAAGTATATATATAATGTAGTAACAGACACCTTCATAAGAATATGTAATATGTACAATATACACACTGCAAGTATATATATAATGTAGTAACAGACACCTTCATAACAATATGTAATATGTACAACTAAATGTTGATAAATTAGATTAAATATTGTAAACCACTCATCCATATGTCATCAACTCATAGATCCAGGAACTAAAGGTTTCTGTAACTTAAGGTGCCTGAACCTTTGGTGGAACATATGCACATAGATCAGAATAAAGCACTTTAAACTAACCTTTATCTGTGGAAGAGAAGCTTCCATACTCCCAGGTGGATTTGTACTGATTTATCCACATTTCTACAGCCAGATATATATATTTTTTATTAATTAATCATCTTTTGCAACACTGTTGGATGGATGGCAACAGACACGCATTTTCAAACAAATATAAGCCGCTGATCAGTGACTGGACTATTATTTTTATATGTGTCTATTAGTGTTGTCCCGATACCAATATTTCGGTACCGGTACCAAAATGTATGTTGATACTTTTCGATACTTTTCTAAATAAAGGGGACCACCAAAAATGTCATTCTTGGCTTTATTTTAACAAAAAATCTTAGGGTACATTAAACATATGTTTATTATTGCAAGTTTGTCCTTAAATAAAATAGTGAACATACTAGACAACTTGTATTTTAGTAGTAAGTAAACAAAAAAAGACTCCTAATTAGTCTGCTGACTTATGCAGTAACATATTGTGTCATTTATCATTCTATTATTTTGTCAACATTATTAAGGACAAGCTGTAAAAAATGATTATTAATCTACTTGTTCATTTACTGTTAATATCTGCTTACTTTCTCTTTTAACGTGTTCTATCTACACTTCTGTTAAAATGTAATAATCACTTATTTTTCTGTTGTTTGATACTTTACATTAGTTTTGGATGATACCACAAATGTAGGTATCGATCCGATACCAAGTAGTTACTGGATCATACATTGGTCATATTCAAAGTCCTCATGTGTCCAGGGACATATTTCCTGAGTTTATAAACATAATATGAATAAAAAAAAAAGAAAAATTATTTTGTGATGCCAAACAATATTGATGTAATTATAGTAGTATCGACTAGATACGCTCCTGTACTTGGTATCATTACAGTGGCGTTTGTTTACATTTCGACGCCGGTGAGCTATTGTATCCTCCTACGGTGTGTAGTGAAGCACGTTTAGCTATTCCTCGTCCTGCAGGGATAATGATACCCTCTTTGTCGCCATGGAGACAAGGATTAGTGATTTAGAAGTAGCTAAAACACTGCTGACTGCGGATGGACTTTAGCCAGTAGCTAGCTAGCCATGTCTTAAAGCGCCTCTTCCTGAGGGTGATTCAGTGTTACAACTTCACCTTTATCCATAGTTTTTAAGCCAAAATGTGTCTGTTGTCCCTTTTCTGTCTACACACTGTGTCTGCTTGTAAGTACTCCGTGTGCGCGCGCTGCCGAACATGCTCCTCTGCTCGTAAAACCAGCAATGTCACGACGTGACGACGACGGGGGGGCTGGGGACCGGTACTTTTTAGAGGCGGTACAGTACCGAATATGATTCATCAGTATCGCGGTACTATACTAATACCGGTATACCGTACAAACATAAATCGAACATTTTCTTTAGAGGTGTGCCAAGATGTGAATATTGAACAGTGGCCAGAGAAGGATGTTTTGTGTGTCATGTGGTCCAAACGAAACGGTGGATGTGCAGTCCAACTCTGACCTGGGGGTGTAAAGACCCGATGATGAAAGAGAGTGTTTCCAATAAGAGTGCCCTCGCAGACGAGGGAGCATGTGATGAATATATACTGTACAACACACACACGCACGCCCCGCCTCACAAGGCAAACACACGCTCACACAAAGGCAGGAAAAGCGTTTGCGAGCGTGCATCTGCCAGGGCAGACAGTCGATATGATGAAATCACACACTTCTCCGTGCGAATGCTGCGTCTGGATGACGTTCACAAATAACCAGCAGACAATATTGAAATGACTCAAAGAGCTCGCACAGCAGCAGCATCAGGAAACACACGCACACACACACATTTGTGTATTTCTTGCCTTCTTGAGACCTCTGAAAAATGCCTCCCTCTTTAGGACCACCATTTCTAGATATATAAAGATTTGTATTTACAACATTAATAATATATACATACTATGCAGATATAAAAAAGCTTGTTGTGAAAATATGAGTTGGAATTTCACAAGAAAAAGGTCACATTTTCCCAAGAAAAACGTGGAATTTTGGCAGTATTATAATAAAAGTCGTAATTTAATCAACGCAAGTCAACATTTTACAAGAAAAACTGAACATGTGTGCAATATTATGATAAAAGTTGGAGTTTTACTCAATAGCAGTCGCAATTTCACAAGAAAAGCTTAACATTTTGGCAGTTTTAAGAAAAGAGTCATAATTTTACTCGACAAAACTTTCAGATGTTGGCAATATTACAATAATAATCTGAATTTTACTAGGAACATTTTTGACAAAAGTCAAAATTTCATTTAAAAAATGTCACTACTTTACAAGAACGACACAAAAATTGGCAATATTGTGATAAAAGTTGTAATTTTATATGACAAATGTCACCATTTTGTATTAAAAAGTAATAATTTTACAAGAAAATACTACACAAACAGAAAGAATATGGGAAATTGTTCCCAATTTTATAAGAAAAAAGTCGACACATTGTGAGAAATAATTTTTTTTGTTTGTGTTTTGGTTTTTAATCTTCATTATTTACTTCGTTATGACAGTATGTCTCTATATACATATTTTTTTTAAAATTAATATTGGCCAAAGGGGGTGTATTTCAATTTCTTACACACACTTGTTATTACATATTTTGACCAGAGGGGGAGCACTTCACATTTTTACATAATTTCACTCAAAAAATGTCACTACTTTACAAGAACGACAAAAAAATTGGCAATATTGTGATAAAAGTCGGAATTTTATATGACAAACGTCACCATTTTGCATTAAAAAGTAATACTTTTACATAAAAAAGTAATAATTTTACGAGAAATTATTGCCATATTACAGAAACAGAAAGAATAATGGAAATTGTTCCCAATTTTATAAGAAAAAAGTCGACACATTGTGAGAAAAAGACTGCTTTTAGTTAAGTTTTTTTGTTTGTTTGTATTTTGGTTTTTAATCTTCATTATTTACTTCAAGTTATGACAGTATGTCTCTATATACATTTATTTTTATTTCATTTTTAATTAATATTGGCCAAAGGGGACGCATTTCAATTTCTTACACACATATGTTCACCAGAGGTGGAGCACTTCACATTTTTACACACACTTATTATTTCATATGTTGACCAGAGGGGGAGCACTTATAAAAACCGACACACAGTCAATTAGAAAAATCCCTCCTCTTTAGGACCACCATTTCTAGATACATAAAGATTTAATAATAAATACATGCTATGCAAATATAAAAAACCTTGTTGTGAAAAATGAGTTGGAATTTCACAAGAAAAGGTCACAGTTTCACAAGAAAAAGTCGTTATTTTGTCAGCGCAAGTCAAAATTTTACAAGAAAAACTGAACGTGTGTGCAATATTATGATAAAAGTTGGAATTTTACACAATAGCAGTCGCAATTTTACAAGAAAAGGTTAACAATTTGGCAATTTTATGAGAAGAGTCGTAATTTTACTCGACAGAAGTCACAATTGTATCAGAAAACTTTCAAATTTTGGCAATATTACAATAATAATCAGAATTTTACTTTGCAAAATTTTGACAAAAGTCATAATTTTATTCAAAAAACGTCACTGTTTTACAAGAACGGCAAAAAAATATGCAATATTGTGATAAAAGTCTGAATTTTATATGACAAACGTCACCATTTTGTGTTAAAAAGTAATACTTTTCCTTAAAAAAGTAATAATTTTACGAGAAAATATTGCAACATTACAGAAACAGAAATAATATGAGAAATTGTTCCCAATTTTATAAGAAAAAAGTCGACACATTGTGAGAAAAAGAATGCTTTTAGTTATTTAGTTATTTAGTTATTTTTAAAAAAAATTGTTTTTAATTGGTTTTTAATCTTCATTATGTACTTCAAGTTTTGACAGTATGTCTCTATATACATATATATATATTTTTTTAAAATTAATATTGGCCAAAGGGGGCGCATTTAAATTTCTTACACACACTTGTTATTTCATATGTTGACCATAGGGGGAGCACTTCACATTTTTAAACACACTTGTTATTTCATATGTTGACCAGAGGGTCAACTTATAAAAACCGACACACAGTCAATTTTTATTTACAACATTAATAATAAAAATACATGCCATGCAAATATAAAAAAGCTTGTTGTGAAAAATGAGTTGGAATTTCACAAGAAAAGGTCACAGTTTCACAAGAAAAAGTCGTTATTTTGTCAGCGCAAGTCAAAATTTTACAAGAAAAACTGAACATGTGTGCAATATTATGATAAAAGTTGGAATTTTACTCAATAACAGTCGCCATTTTACAAGAAAAGCTTAAAATTTTGGCAATTTTATGAAAAGAGTCGTAATTTTACTCAACAAAAGTCACAATTTTATAAGAAAACTTTCAAATTTTGGCAATATTACAATAATAATCGGAATTTTTACTAGGCAAAATTTTTACTCAAAAAATGTCACTACTTTACAAGAACAACAAAAAAATTGGCAATATTGTGATAAAAGTCAGAATTTTATATGACAAATGTCACTATTTTGTATTAAAAAGTAATACTTTTCCTTAAAAAAGTAATAATTTTACGAGAAAATATTGCAACATTACAGAAACAGAAAAAATATGAGAAATTGTTCCCAATTTTATAAGAAAAAAGTCGACACATTGTGAGAAAAAGACTGCTTTTAGTTATTTAGTTATTTTTTAAATTTTTTGTTTTTAATTGGTTTTTAATCTTCATTATATACTTCAAGTTATGACAGTATGTCTCTATGTACATATATATATATATATATATATATATATATATATATATATATATATATATATATATATATATATATATATATATATATATATATATATATATATATATATATATATATATATATTTATTTATTTATTTTTTTAAATTAATATTGGCCAAAGGGGCCGCATTCAAATTTCTTACACACACTTGTTATTTCATATGTTGACCAGAGGGGGAGCACTTATAAAAACCGACACACAGTCAATTTGAAAAATCTCTCCTCTTTAGGACGACCATTTCTAGATACATAAAGATTTGTATTCACAACATTAATAATAAATACATGCTATGCAAATATAAAAAAGCTTGTTGTGAAAAATGAGTTAGAATTTCACAAGAAAAGGTCACAGTTTCACAAGAAAAAGTTGTTATTTTGTCAGCGCAAGTCAAAATTTTACAAGAAAAACTGAACATGTGTGCAATATTATGATAAAAGTTGGAATTTTACTCAATAGCAGTCGCAACTTTACAAGAAAAGCTTAACATTTTGGCAATTTTATGAGAAGAGTCGTAATTTTACTCGACAGAAGTCACAATTTTATAAGAAAACTTTCAAAATTTGGCAATATTACAATAATAATCAGAATTTTACTTGGCAAAATTTTGACAAAAGTCATAATTTTATTCAAAAAATGTCACTGTTTTACAAGAACGGCAAAAAAATTGGCATTATTGTGATAAAAGTCATAATTTTATATGACAAATGTCACTATTTTGTATTAAAAAGTAATACTTTTCCTTAAAAAAGTAATAATTTTACGAGAAAATATTGCAACATTACAGAAACAGAAATAATATGAGAAATTGTTCCCAATTTTATAAGAAAAAAGTCGACACATTGTGAGACAAAGACTGCTTTTAGTTATTTAGTTATTTTTTAAATTTTTTGTTTTTAATTGGTTTTTAATCTTCATTATATACTTCAAGTTATGACAGTATGTCTCTATATACGTATATTTTTTTTTTGTTTTGAAAATTAATATTGGCCAAAGGGGGCGCATTTAAATTTCTTACACACACTTGTTATTTCATATGTTGACCAGAGGGGGAGCACTTATAAAAACCGACACAGTCAATTTGAAAAATCCCTCCTCTTTAGGACCACCATTTCTAGATACATAAAGATTAGTATTTACAACATTAATAATAAAAATACATGCTATGCAAATATAAAAAAGCTTGTTGTGAAAAATGAGTTGGAATTTCACAAGAAAAGGTCACAGTTTCACAAGAAAAAGTCGTTATTTTGTCAGCGCAAGTCAAAATTTTACAAGAAAAACTGAACATGTGTAAAATATTATGATAAAAGTTGGAATTTTACTCAATAGCAGTCGCAATTTTACAAGAAAAGCCTAACATTTTGGCAATTTTATGAGAAGAGTCGTAATTTTACTCGACAGAAGTCACAATTTTATAAGAAAACTTGAAATTTTGGCAATATTACAATAATAATCAGAATTTTACTTGGCAAAATTTTGACAAAAGTCATAATTTTATTCAAAAAATGTCACTGTTTTACAAGAACGGCAAAAAAATATGCAATATTGTGATAAAAATCTGAATTTTATATGACAAACGCCACCGCTTTGTGTTAAAAAGTAATACTTTTACATAAAGTAATAATTTTACAAGAAAATATTGCAATATTACACGAACAGAAAGAATATGAGAAATTGTTCCCGATTTTAAAAGAAAAAAGTCGACACATTGTGAGAAAAAGACAGTTTTTAGCTATTTATTTATTTATTTAATTTTTTGTTTGGAATTGGTTTTTAACCCTTGTGTGGTGTTCGGGTCTGTGGGACCCGTTTTCGATTTTTATTAAAAGAAAAATGATACAATTAATGAATTTTTCAAACTGAGACTCACTGGCTTTGGCTCATTTTCTGTGAAGAACATATATCAGAATACCTATTTAATGAACACACACCATACACCCCCCCTACACATTTCTATTACATATAAGATGTCCGGGGTCCACTGGACCCGGGGCTAATAGAAGTGTGGAAATTGATGTTCTGTGTACAACACGCCCACACACACGCACACACACACACACACACACACACACACACACACACACACAGCAGGCATAGACGGGGAGGACAGAGTGTAGGTACACAGAACATCAGAGGGTCAAATGTGCGACAAAATGAGAGCAGACAGTGTTGACAAACAATGTTGCAACCTTGTGTGGGAACCGCAGGTGCAGAAACACAAAAGAAGAATCCCTGTAGGATGCAGAAACTGGCAGAGAAATGTCCATGCAACGTTCATATTGTTGTTACTCAGCCAGTGTTTGTGGGTCTTAGACTTAGACTTACACTTACTTTTTATTGTCGTTCAAATTTGAACTTTACAGTACAGATAAGAATGAAATTTTGTTGCATTAGCTGGTTGGCAGTGCAGGATAAAAAAGCAATAAGGTGCAGATATAAATAAATAGATTACTGTACAGATAAATATATTGCACTTTTGCATATGCATCCACGTTTATGGATGTATGTTATATTGTCTTTATATTCCAGCGAGTTCATCCATTTTTGGGGGGAATTGAGGGGATTATTATGATGCGTTCAAGAGTCTTACGGTCTGAGGGAAGAAGCTGTTACAGAACCTGGAGGTTCTGCTACAGAGGCTGCGGACCTCTTTTTAGAGTCCATCAGTGAAAACAGTCCTTGGTGGGGTTGGGAGGAGTCTCTGCAGATTTTCTGAGCCCTGGTCAGGCAGCGGCTTTTTGCGATCTCCTGGATAGAAGGAAGAGGAGTCCTGATGATCTGTTCCGCCGTCCTCACCACTCTCTGGAGAGACTTCCAGTCTGAGGCACTGCAGGCTCCAGTCCAGACAGAGATGCAGTTGGTCAGCAGGCTCTCTATAGTGCCTCTGTAGAATGTGCTGAGAATGGGGGGAGGGAGCTGTGCTCTTTTCATCCCACGCAAAAAGTGCATGCGCTGCTGAGCTCTTTTTACAAGAGCTCCGGTGTGTAGGGACAAGGTCATATTGTCAGTTATCTGCACCCCCAGGAACTTGGTGCTGCTTACCATCTCCACCGCTGCGCCGTTGATGAAGAGTGGAGCGTGGCTGGACTGGTGCTTCCTGAAGTCGAAGATGATCTCCTTGGTCTTGTCGACGTTCAGGACCTGGTTGTTGGTTCTGCACCAGTCAACCAGATGTTTCACCTCCTCCCTGTAGTCCATGTCGTTGTTGTCACGGATGAGGCCCACTACTGTCGTGTCGTCCGCATACTTCACAATGTGGTTAGTAGTGGACCTGGCGCAGCAGTCATGGGTCATCAACGTGAACAGCAGCGGACTCAGGATGCAGCCCTGGGGGGGAGCCGGTGCTCAGGGAGATGGCACTGGAGGTGTTGTTGCCCACTCTCACAGACTGGGGTCTGTCTGGGAGGAAGTCAAGCAGCCAGTTGCAAAGGGGGGTACTGAATCCAAGGGGGGCCAGTTTGCTCACCAAGTGCTGCGGGATGATGGTGTTGAATGCCGAGTTGAAGTCCAGAAAAAATATCCGCACGTGTGTGTCCTTTCCTTCCAGATGTGCTAAGCTCAGGTGGAGTACAGAGGAGGTATGGGTCGAATGTGGGGGGAAGTCTGGAGACAATGTATTCCTTTACCAGCCTCTCGAAGCACTTCATTACAGATGTTTTTAGGGATAAGTCAGCATTTTAACATAAAAGTGTTTGAATGTGAGGCATTAAAAGCCACAAAATGCAACGGGTCCATCAGACCCACAAACACTGGCTGAGTAACAACATTATGAACACCACACAAGGGTTAACCTTCATTATTTACTTCAAGTTATGACAGCATGTCTATATGTACACATTTTTTTTTTTATATTTTTTGAATTAATATTGGCCAAAGGGGGCGCATTTCAACTTCTTACACGCACTTGTTATTTCATATGTTGACCAGAGGGGGAGCACTTCAAGTTTTTACAAACACCTGTTATTTCATATGTTGACCAGAGGGGGGACCACTTCAAATTTTTACACACACTTGTTATTTCATATGTTGACCAGAGGGGGAGCACTTCAAATGTTTACACACACTTGTTATTTCATATGCTGACCAGGGAGGGAGCACTTTTAAAAGAGACACACAGTCAATTTGAAAAATCCCTCCTTTTTGGGACCGCCCTCATTTTGATAGATTTCACCACCTGGGGGTGCAAACGAGACATTCTCTATTAGATGCAATGGTTTTCCTTATTGGGACCATGATTTATGTCATCACCTCCTCATATGGAAGCTACTTTTCCTTGTTGATGTCTCTAGAAGGGTAGAAATACAAGAACACACACACACACACACACCTGCGCCTTCACACACACAAAGCAATCAATGTACAGCTGAATCTCCCCAGGTCGCCTGCGACACACGCGGCGACGAGTGTCAGCTTACAGCTGCATAACTCACACTCGCACACGCTTGTGTGTGGCGACGGTGCCGTGATGCAGGAACAACCCGCGATCAATACGCTAATTAGCCATAAAGCATAAGCGCTGCTGGGATACATGCTAGCCCTGGCGTCCTTTTGCCAGCATATCTCAGGAACTACCACGTAAATCGGGGTGTCAGCAACCCTCCGCTCTTTAGCGCCGCCCTAGTGGCTCCCTGGACCTCTTTTAGAGATGTGTGAAAATGGAAAAAGATGAAGAAAAACAAATATTTTTTGTTTTAATATAGTTCCTGTAGGACAGGGATGTCCAAAGTGCGGCCCGGGGGCCATTTGCGGCCGGCAGGTCATTTTTTAACGGCCCCACGGCACATTCTAAAAATACGATAAAAAAAAAAAAAAAAACATAAAAAGTGGTATAAAAGAGTTAACAGGTGACAATAAAATGTTGCTATGTTGACTCTAATAACACTAAGCTGTCATGCAGGCTGTTTCTTTCTTTAAAACATAATATTGAATAAAAAACAATGTTATTATGAATTATTGACCTATTCAAGGTTCCAGTTAGGTCACATTAAATATTCCACTTTGAGATATTTTTGGGGGAAAATGTTGCATATTTTGTGTTTGCCATATAAAAAACTGTTTTTTGGTTTTTTTTTAAAGAAGGGCCTAAAATGAACAAACAAGGAACATAATAAACAACAATACAAGTTATAATTGACGGATAGATCTGAAGTTGATCTCGAGACTATTGTGTTAACAGTTTTTTTTTTAAATTACGATTTATTTTTTAACACTTTACTGAGCAGGACCCTTTTGGATCCCCAATAATTTTAGTGGGACTTTTTTTCTTTTTTTTTTTAAGTGTCATTGCTCAAAAAATAATAATACATTAAAGTCAATGTTGTTATGAGTTATGTTATGAGCTCCAATTATTATATAATCTGAAATGTTCCACTTTAAAATTGTATTGGGGGAAAATATTTCATATTTTGTGTTTTTTCCATAAAAAACTGGATTTTCTTTGACAAAAAGGGCATACAACTTAAATGTAAAAAAAAAAAAAAAAACGTTATATTGTCAGATATACCTAATGTTGATCTAGATATTTAAACTTTGAATAATAATAATAATACTACTAAATAATGACACATTTTTAATATTTTTTTTTAACCTAAACCATATGGGGTCCCCGGGATCAAGCCTGAGTGGAAGCCTAAATGTATATTTTTTATACATATATTGCATTGTTTTTTTTTAAATAAAAAATATCAAAATGGCCCCCGCTTGCTTTGATTTTTCAGTGTGCGGCCCTCGATGGAAAAAGTTTGGACACCCCTGCTGTAGGAGAACAAACATGACACAAACCTTCCTAATTGCGAGAAATCCCACTGTTTATATCAAACAATTTGGCAAGCACCATTATGTCCCACTAATTTCAGCGATCCTTGAACTCATCGTAGTTTGTTTACATGTACAACTTTCTTCGACGCTGCCACGGAGGGGGCGGTATCGCTCAGTTGGTAGAGTGGCCGTGCCAGCAACTTGAGGGTTCCGGGTTCGATCCCCGCTTCCGCCGTCCTAGTCACTGCCGTTGTGTCCTTGGGCAAGACACTTTACCCACCCACACTGGTTTAAATGTAACTTAGATATTGGGTTTCACTATGTAAAAGCGCTTTGAGTCACTAGAGGAAAGCGCTATATAAATATAATTCAATTCACTTCACAGGAAGATGTGTTTTATGCCACTCCTTCTTTGTCTCGTTTTGTACACCAAACGTTTTATGCTGTGCGTGAATGCACAAAAGTGAGCTTTGTTGATTTCATTGATTGGCTAAATAAATCACTAATTAAAGTGAAAGTACCAATGATTGTCACACACACACACCGAGGTGTGGTGAAATTATTCTCTGCATTTGACCAATCACCCTTGATCACCCCCCTGGGAGGTGAGGGGATCAGTGAGCATCAGCGGTGGCCGCGCCCGGGAATCATTTTTGGTGATTTAACCCCCAATTCTAACCCTTGATGCTGAGTGCCAAGCAGGGAGGTAATGGCTCCCATTTTTATAGTCTTTGGTATGACTCGGCCGGGGTTTGAACTCACGACCTACCGATCTCAGGGCGGACACTCTAACCACTAGGCCACTGAGTATCATTATCACTGTAGGACGAGGAATAGCTAAAAATGCTTCACTACACACCATAGGAGGATACAATAGCTAGCCGCTAACAGCAAGCTAGCACCCCTGAATGTAAACAAATGCCATGGGTGGATCTACACCCGACATCCACAGTAATGATATCAAGTACAAGAGTGTACCCAGTCGATACTACTATGATTACATCAATATTTTTTATCATCAAAACATCTTTATTTAGAAAAGTATCGAAGTACATTTTGGTACCGGTACCAAAATATTGGTATCGGGACAACCCTAGTAGACATTTACCCAAACATCCTTGCGTGGCTTAGCCGATTTAAAATGCTGTAAAACCGTCTGTGCGACAACATCATGTCGACGATGAAACCCAATGGAGGAAAAAATTCTGTTAAATTAAAAATTAGCCTTGCTTCAACCGCAGAACTTCACAAAAAGATGGCGTTTCCAAAAAAAACCTACTTTTAATGGCGGACTGGGTGACTACTTTTTATGGCAATAGAGGAAACAATGAAATGGTAAGCAATAACATTAGCTTAGAAATGTGAGGAAAGTACGCTACCAATGTTAGCTCGAGTTTTTTGTGTAGCTAGCTTAGCCTTCTAATCTAAGTCAATAGTATCACCATCCACCAGCAAAATAAAGAAAACTACTGTGAATAGGATCATTGCCTACCAGTTTGTGATATAAACTGTTACTACGTTCATTATTAGCCCGGAGCATTGCTAACTGTATTAGCCGACTCGGGCCTCTATTGCAGTGATTTTCAACCCTTTTTGAGCCAAGGCACATTTTTTGCGTTGAAAAAATGCGGAGGCACACCACCAGCAGAAATCATTAAAAAACAAAACTCAGTTGACAGTAAAAAGTCGCTGTCCAACAATTGCGATACGACTTTAAAGCATAACCAAGCATGCATCACTATAGCTCTTGTCTCAAAGTAGGTGTACAGTCACCACCTGTCACATCACGCCGTGACGTATTTGGAGTTTTTTGCTGTTTTCCTGTGTGTACTGTTTTAGTTCTCGTCTTGCGCTCCTACTTTGGTGGCTTTTTCTCTTTTTTTGGTATTTTCCTGTAGCAGTTTCGTGTCTTCCTTTGAGCGATATTTCCCGCCTCTACTTTGTTTTAGCAATCGAGAATATTTCAGTTGTTTTTATCCTTCGTGTGGGGACATTGTTGATTGTCATGTCATGTTCGGATGTACATTGTGGACGCCGTCTTTGCTCCACAGTAAGTCTTTGCTGTCGTCCAGCATTCTGTTTTTGTTTACTTTGTAGCCAGTTCGGTTTTAGTTTCGTTCTGCATAGCCTTCCCTAAGCTTCAATGCCTTTTCTTAGGGGCACTCACCTTTTTGTTTATTTTTGGTTTAAGTATTAGACACCTTTTTACCTGCACAATGCCTCCCGCTGTTTCCGACATCTACAAAGCAATTAGCTACCGGCTGCCACCTACTGATATGGAAGAGTATTACACGGTTACTCTGCCGAGCTCTAGACAGCACCGACACTCAACAACAACAACTCATAATTTGCAGACTATAATTACTGGTTTGCAACAAATATTTTTAACCCAAATAGGTGAAATTAGATAATCTACCACGGCACACCAGACTGTATCTCACGGCACACTAGTGTGCTGCGGCACAGTGGTTGAAAAACACTGCTCTATTGTTTACAAAGGTTCGAAGCAGCAGTGCAGAAAAAGTATTTACATGATATAGAATAGAAAATCATTTTATTGTCAATATTCAGAAGTATGGCACCAGGATCTGGCATTGGAGAGATAAAGACATGTGTCAAACTCAAGACCCGGGGGCCACATCTGGCCCGCCGGATTATTCTTTGTGGCCCGCGATTGCCTGGAAAGAATGTGCATCGACTTTTATTTCATCTTTATTGATTAATGTGTCTAAATTTTGACAGAAAAAAAAAGCATGAAAGCATGCAAACGCAGCTCTTAAGTCAATATTATTCGATGCAACAAGCTACAGTAGGAAAGGGATTTACACGGCCCCATTCCTGGGTGGATCTCGCATGAGAGGAAGAGGAGGGGTTAATCATTTTTGCAATGCAGTCTGCTGAAAACGAGGCAAAGCTCCACCCTGGTCTCCACTGTGGTCAAAGTTGGAATGGCGGCTAAAGTGGATAGTGCACTCCCGCAATTTGTCACATTTCATGTGTCAGGTAAACCAAATAGTGCCTCCTGTTCCGACTGTATTTCTTGCCTTTGTGTCATTCAAACCCAAAATTCTACAATAGCTGAAATTAAGTTGTCACTTTGACTTTTTATTCCATAGCATTTTTTCCATTAGTTTGTTGGTAAACAATGCTAATAATAATAATTTAAAAAAAGGAAACTGTGTAATTTTACTATGAAGCGGCACTCCAAGGGCTTTGGCATATGCGATGTGGCCCACGATAAAAATGGGTTTGACGCCCTTGCAATAGAGTGAGGTGAAAGCTCAAATGTGGAATTTGGAGACAAGCTATGTCGACATAAATAGAGTGCTTACCCCAAATAAAGCAGATAAAACGTCTCCGGCCTCAAACGCTTTTCGTGTTGTCGTAGAAGCTAGCTTATCTCTTTCTGTAGTTAGCTTCTACGGCTAATGCTGATGTGTTAGTACGCTAGAAACAGAGTTCACTCTTACAATAACAATGTTGCTACAGTTTGGTTATTATACAGAACGTAAATGAAGTACTGTTGACGCTTTTTGAATGCATTTTTAAAGTGATTTAGAGGTAGAATTAGAGATGTCCGATAATATTGGACTGCCGATATTTTCGGCCGATAAATGCTTTAAAATGTGATATCGGAAATTATCGGTATCGGTTTCAAAAAGTAAAATTGATGACTTTTAAAACGCCGCTGTACGGAGTGGTACACGGACATAGAGAAAAGTACGACTTTATTCTGGTAATGTTATGACTTTTTCTTGCATTTCTTCTGCTAACTGAATGATTTTTGACTTATTTCCATTCTTCTACTTCTTTGTTGTGTTGTCTGCTATGTTCGTGTGTAAATATAAATAAGATATCGTGTTCTTCCAACATTTGTACACTTTGTCCTTCTCGTTGTTGACGTAATCTTAAAAAAAAAAATTGTCTCGCCGGCTTCCATCGTGCTGCCAACCAAAACAATGTTGTTAACAACTTGAAAATAAAAAATAAAAAATGGTATACAATATAAAATTACAAAAAAAGGTCAGACATGTTTAGTAACTTTACCAGTGGCAGTAGCCAGACGAAAACGGCGGTGCGTAACCTGCAACCTGGATGTGACACACTCACAGACTTTCTAATTGGTCAAACAGTGGAGGGCGGGACATAGAAATTAAAACAATAACAATATTTCGGGGCTGTAAATCCAAATTTGAAATGAGCTTATCTTGGCTGAACTACTGTTATCAGTTATAGAGGTATTGGAAAATAACATGATTTATTAATGCCTTTTGACTAGAGATGTCCGATAATATCGGACTGCCGATATTTTTGGCCGATAAATGCTTTAAAATGTGATATCGGAAATTATCGGTATCAGTTTCAAAAAGTAAAATTCATGACTTTTTAAAACTCCGCTGTGTACACGGACGTAGGGAGAAGTACAGAGCGCCAATAAACCTTAAAGGCACTGCCTTTGCGTGCCGGACCAATCACATAATATCTACGGCTTTTCACACGCAAAAGTGAATGCAAGGCTTACTTGGTCAACAGCCATACAGGTCACACTGAGGGTGACCGTATAAACAACTTTAACACTGTTACAAATATGCGCCACACTGTGAACCCACACCGAACAAGAATGACAAACACATTTCGGGAGAACATCCACACCGTAACACAACATAAACACAACAGAACAAATACCCAGAACCCCTTGCAGCACTAACTCTTCCGGGACGCTACAATATACACCCCCCGCTATCCCCTACCCCCCTCCACCTCAACCTCCTCATGCTCTCTCAGGGAGAGCATGTCCCAAATTCCAAGCTGCTGTTTTGAGGCATGTTAAAAAAAAATAATGCACTTTGTGACTTCAATAATAAATATGGCAGTGCCATGTTGGCATTTTTTTTTCCATAACTTGAGTTGATTTATTTTGGAAAACCTTGTTAGATTGTTTAATGCAGGGGTCACCAACCTTTTTGAAACCAAGAGCTACTTCTTGGGTACTGATTAATGCGAAGGGCTACCAGTTTGATACACACTTAAATAAATTGCCAGAAATAGCCAATTTGCTCAATTTACCTTTAACTCTATGTTATTGTTAATAATTAATGATATTTATCCTTGTGGAAACACTGATCATCTTAATGATTTCTCGCAATAAATATATATAGTAACAGATAAATATCAATATGCAACACTTTATTTGTATATTTTCTCTAAGTGCACATTTTTCAAATTGAACATTTTCAAATGATCACTTCTAAGACAGTCTTGTGAAATCACAATATCCCATTTCAACTAGCTAGCCACTAACATGTTTAATTACTTTGCACCATGTTTGTACAAATAACTCATGTAAAATACAAAAGTCAACTCTCAAATTTTTAAATAAATCATGTCACACTTTGAACTGGACACCAACTCTGTTATCTGTTTCTTTGTCAGTTAGTGAAGACCAAGTCTTTAAAATATTTTCTTGGATTTTCAAATTCTATTTGAGTTTTGTCTCTCTTAGAATGAAAAATGTCGAGCAAATACAATTTAACTGATAAGTGCTGCTATTTGAGCTATTTCCAGAACAGGCCAGCGGGCTACTCATCTGGTCCTTACGGGATACCTGGTGCCCGCGGGCACCGCGTTGGTGACCCCTGGTTTAATGCATCCAGCGGGGCATCACAACAAAATTAGGCATAATAATGTGTTAATTCCACGACTGTATATATCGGTATCGGTTGATATCGGAATCGGTAATTAAGAGTTGGACAATATGGGAATATCGGCAAAAAAGACATCTCTAGTTAGAATGCAAAAAAACAACAAAAAACCTTTTGTCTTCTTGTCTTTCTTAATGATTGTGAACGAGAGGCGAAACCCCCCCCCCCCCCAAAAGTGCCGTTCCCCTTTAAGGCGAAACGAGTCTTAAACGCGAGCCGTGCTGTGACGAGCCGCGTCGCAGGCGGTGAGTAAGCAGCAATGCTCACGGCGAACCGAGGAAACCCCGGACACGCTTTCTTTCCACTCTTTGTATTCAACTGGACCGCGAGTAATCCAACACGCCTCTCCTTGTGCCGGCTCACTCGAACGAAACGAAACGCGAGGCGCACGAACTCCGCCGCCTGAACACGGGCCGTCATATCAGTCGTTCCTGCGCGCGTGACCGCCGACATCTGCATGCGTGCGAGCGTGTTGCGAGTGGGCGAGAAACGGCTGGTAAACGCAAAACGTAATCTTGTTCCTAGCACAAACGCTTGACCAAACCCAATCCCCCCCCCCCCCCTGAGAGAGGCTGCTACACAACACCAGGCCGCTCTCTCCATAGCAACACACATGGCAACACCGCCGCTTCAGAGCCGGAGCCCAGCGCCGCACTTAAACACACACAGAAAGGAATAAGAAAAAGAGAAATCAATTATTGAGAGAGCTTCGTGTTCATACTTACTGCGCGCGTGGGGCCCAAACCGAGCGGCTGGCGTCACGGCTCCTCCGTCTGCTCATGTCGGTTGTTATCAGTCATCCACAGAGGATGTGAACTAGGGTCTGCCCCTCGCCTGACATGGCATTGTGCAGTGTTTACTTTCAAGGTGTTGGCTGTCCTCGCAGGCACCAACGCAAAAAAAAGTCGCTGGAAACGCGGGCGGCGAAGCAGAGAAAAAAAAAACAAGGGAAGGTCCTGTGACAACACGATAGGGAGAGCTGGAACCGACTTAATGCAAGGGGTGTCAAACGTACGGCCCGAGGGCCGGATCAGGCCCGCGGACAGGTTGTAAAGACTTCGACTTCCTTTTATTGTCATTCAAATTTGAACTTTGCAGTACAGATAAGAAGGAAATGTCATTGCATTAGCTCATGGTAGTGCAGGATGAAAGAGCAATAAGGTGCACATATAAATACAAACCCCGTTTCCATATGAGTTGGGAAATTGTGTTAGATGTAAATATAAACGGAATACAATGATTTGCAAATCATTTTCAACCCATATTCAATTGAATATGCTACAAAGACAACATATTTGATGTTCAAACTGATAATTTATTTTTTTTGTGTGCAAATAATCATTAACTTTAGAATTTGATGCCAGCAACACGTGACAAAGAAGTTGGGAAAGGTGGCAATAAATACTGATAAAGTTGAGGAATGCTCATCAAACACTTATTTGGAACATCCCACAGGTGAACAGGCAAATTGGGAACAGGTGGGTGCCATGATTGGGTATAAAAGTAGATTCCATGAAATGCTCAGTCATTCACAAACAAGGATGGGGCGAGGGTCACCACTTTGTCAACAAATGCGTGAGCAAATTGTTGAACAGTTTAAGAAAAACCTTTCTCAACCAGCTATTGCAAGGGATTTAGGGATTTCACCATCTACGGTCCGTAATATCATCAAAGGGTTCAGAGAATCTGGAGAAATCACTGCACGTAAGCAGCTAAGCCCGTGACCTTCGATCCCTCAGGCTGTACTGCATCAACAAGCGACATCAGTGTGTAAAGGATATCACCACATGGGCTCAGGAACACTTCAGAAACCCACTGTCAGTAACTACAGTTGGTCGCTACATCTGTAAGTGCAAGTTAAAACTCTCCTATGCAAGGCGAAAACCGTTGATCAACAACACCCAGAGACGCCGTCGGCTTCGTTGGGCCTGAGCTCATCTAAGATGGACTGATACAAAGTGGAAAAGTGTTCTGTGGTCTGACGAGTCCACATTTCAAATTGTTTTCGGAAACTGTGGACGTCGTGTCCTCCGGACCAAAGAGGAAAAGAACCATCCGGATTGTTATAGGCGCAAAGTTGAAAAGCCAGCATCTGTGATGGTATGGGGGTGTATTAGTACCCAAGACATGGGTAACTTACACATCTGTGAAGGCGCCATTAATGCTGAAAGGTACATACAGGTTTTGGAGCAACATATGTTGCCATCCAAGCAACGTTACCATGGACGCCCCTGCTTATTTCAGCAAGACAATGCCAAGCCACGTGTTACATCAACGTGGCTTCATAGTAAAAGAGTGCGGGTACTAGACTGGCCTGCCTGTAGTCCAGACCTGTCTCCCATTGAAAATGTGTGGCGCATTATGAAGCCTAAAATACCACAACGGAGACCCCCGGACTGTTGAACAACTTAAGCTGTACATCAAGCAAGAATGGGAAAGAATTCCACCTGAAAAGCTTCAAAAATGTGTCTCCTTTGATACCTAGAAGAGTTTCCATGTGTTTTTGTTCAATCTCAGAAAGACTGGGACCTAAAGTTTAATCCTGGCTTTGTAGATACACTGAGACCAAGTCTAAGGTTATTGTGTTTTTAAAGCTGCGCCAATTTCCTCAGAATTTTCAACAAATTTGAAGGGTTTTGTCCAGAAGATTATTTGTGATTTGTACATTTTGCTTGTTCTATTTTTGGCCAAAGTAAAACAAAAAACAACAACCTGAAGTTGTGTTTATTTTTAAGTTACCATGCCATGATTTTACCATTCCGGCCCACTTGCGAATAGACTTTCCTCTATACGGCCCCTGAGCTAAAATGAGTTTGACACCCCTGTCTTAACGTATATTGCTAATGTACAAAACCCCAAACCAGTGAAGTTGTCACGTTGTGTAAATGGTAAATAAAAACAGAATACTATGATTTGCAAATCCTTTTCAACTTATATTCAATTGAATAGACTGCAAAGAAAAGATATTTAATGTTCCAACTGGAAGAGAACACTTTTCATTTTGCTTTACAGAGTAAACAACTAAAAACTAAGTTTTCGGCCATTGTTTTCTCTAAAGGCATACATGTGTCTAAATATGGCCAAGGACACGCATTATTGTGGGTTTCCTGCACGTCATCTTCATCACTAAAGGAAAAATCTCATCCGTGGGAGAGAATTCCTCTGACATTTTTTTTTTTTTTTTGAGTGGTCAGCTTGAAGCGTCCTTCTGTCTCTGACTCCCTCGTCAGTCTTTATGGTTTCAATGACCCGCCTTATCTTGCCTCTGATTGGCCAGTCCGTCATGTTTGGCCCTAACCTTAGCCAATTGTGACTCATCATAGGAACACCAACCAATCATCATGGATGTTCTCCGTATGTATGGATGTTCTCATTCATCCAGCTCATTGGATTTTATACATATGTTCTTAGTCTGGGGTCACAGTCCATTTTCTTTCTTTGTAGCTTTGATGGAAGCTACCTCACTACATGGCTCTTAAAGTAGTAAGCTACAGGAAAATCTACTTGTTAAAAAGTAGCTAAGCTACCGCCGAGCTACTGAGAAATGTAGTTAAGCTACGTAGCTTAGCTCCATGTAGCTTATTACTGCCCATCACTGTCAGAGTTGTACAATTAGGTGATGATCCAAGCAATTGAGTGGTCTTTTTTCATACAAAAGGCGCAGTAAAGAAGTCATATTATGATTTTTTTCTAAATGTAAAACACTTCCTTGTGGTCTACATCAGTGATCCCCAACCTTTTTGTAGCTGCGGACCGGTCAACGCATGAAAATGGGGTGCGGGGGGGGGGGGGATTTTATTTTATTTTTTATTTTTTTTGTCATAAAGAAATGCAATCATGTGTGCTTACGGACTGTATCCCTTGCAGACTGTATTGATATATATTGATATATAATGTAGGAACCAGAATATTAATAACAGAAAGAAACAACCCTTTTGTGTGAATGAGTGTAAATGGGGGAGGGAGGTTTTTTGGGTTGGTGCACTAATTGTAAGTGTATCTTGTGTTTTTTATGTTAATTTAATTTAAAAAAAAAAAAAAAGTTTTTTATTTATTTTTATTTTTTAATTTCTTGTGCGGCCCGGTACCAATCGATCCACGGACAGGTACCGGGCTGCGGCCCGGTGGTTGGGGACCACTGGTCTACATAACATGTAATGGTGGTTCTTTGGTCAAAATGTTGCATAGATGATGTTTTACAGATCATCTTCGAGCCGCTTTCTGACAGTCTCTTCCGGATGCGCCGTTTTGTGGGCGGTCTTATTTACGTGGCTCACCTTCGTCTTCTCCCCGTCATCTTTGTTGTAGCGGTGTAGCATGCAAGGACGGGAGTGGAAGAAGTGTCAAAAGATGGCGCTAACTGTTTTAATGACATCCAGACTTTACTTCAATCAATAACAGAGCAGCATCCCTGCATCCGTGGTTCACTAGTGCAACAACAACAACAAATGTGTCCCTTGAAAAAACGTCCGACCGGAACGCTCTAATAACTAAAGTTCCTTGGGTGTATAATGTAAACTCACTACACCGGTATGTTTTAGTGCTTTCATGGCGAGTTTACTGACAGATATAAGTAAGAACTTTACACTACTTTATATTACAAATGGCAACAGCGGAGGGTGAATGTCACATAACAAGAAGATAGTGAAAAAGAAGAAGCTTATCAACTACGGCATCGGCACAGACTCCAGTGGCGGACATGCGCACATTTTCAGGACTTATGCAGATCTCAAATACACATCAGCAGGTACCAGAAGGTGAGAAAAGTTGGTATTGCATAATATTGCGAAACAAAAACCACAGATAACATGTCTGCTAATGGGTGCCATTACGTGGTCCTTATACACACACCATGGTAATACTTGTATCTCTGACTACGGTAGCCGTAATGGGTCGACAATCCATCAAGCGGTGCGGCTTCAAAGTCGTACTAAAACATTTTGACAGATCTTTGAGTGCCGTGTGTAATGTCCTTTATTTTCAATGGAACATTTAAAGTTTTGGTGTTGTTTACTGGCGTCATGTTGCAGTCCACACGTATCTCTTATGTGTGACTGCCATCTACTGGTCACACTTATCATTACACCATGTACCAAATAAAATTGCTTCGAGGTCGGTAAACACAACCAGAATTATTCCGTACATTAGGCGCAAAGTCGATTTTTGAGAAAATGAAAGGATTCTAAGAGCGCCTGGCCCACATCATACAGGTTCCTTCACAACCTCAGGTTCCCCTGCACATTTGGTGGATGTTCTTCTGACACACACACACACACACACATAGACACACCGGTACACTCCACTACGACAACAACTAAACCAACAGAAAAGTGATATATGACACCCGTTGGCCATACGTGCTTCTCCGTCTGCTGATAAGCTGTTTGAACACGGTCGAGGATTTACAGCATTCAGTAGAGAGAACGTCAATAGCAAACAGAAGAATTCATTTATTGGTTGTAAACAATTTTAACTTTTTTTTTAAAATGAGAACTTTATGCCTTTATGGATCGGTTCATATTGATTATAGACTATTGATCATGTAGTTTTTCTTCATTACGGGCCTGTGAATTGATAACATGCACACCTCTTTAATATTTGGTTATTTTGAAGCACTGTCTTATTAAAATATTAGGGATGGGTTTAGGTCTGGGCCCATACAAAAATGTGCTCAGCGATATATTGATCGACAAATTATTGTCGATAAATGATATTATTGACATTCATCTTTTGAGGCCAAGTGAACCACTGATGTAATGATACTACATAATAATAATGCAAGTATACCCTTTTATATGCAATAAACTGGCATTTCTTGTATATTTGAACATTGTAATTGTAATTTTAACTTTGAAATATCCATGGGGGATCATTCACAAGGTTGGTTTTAGAACATACTCATAATCTCTTTATGCAATCAAAGTTGCTCAAATTTGATGATCTTGTTAAATATAATACATCAACAATCTTACATAGAGCATTTAATAGATTTTTAACGCCTAACCAACAATGTTTTTTATAACACCAGCGCAGGCTCGTAACTTGAGATGTTTTGGGTATTTCTCATTGCTCTCACCTTTTTTTCTACTTTCTACTTCCTGTGTTTTTGAATCACTTCCTGTCCCGGTGCTCTTGTTTTGTCAGGATTTCCTGTTTGGTCCCTGTGTTTAGAAGCACCTTTACTTTCTGTTCCATGTCCTGCCAGCACACCTGATTCTCATGAATGAGTGGTATTTAGTTCCTCCTATGCTGGATCATTCCATACTTGTTAGTCAGCTTCCTGTGCACCTCCCTGCTGCCAATAAATATACTTTCACCTGCATTTCTTCATCCTTGGCGTCACACTACAAGCAACGCTCACCAAATCATGACATATGAAGAGTAAAATAAACTGGACTAACAACACAAACAATGCCAAACTATTTGAACTGTTGTACAAACTTTGGGTCTGGTTCAAATAGAGATGAGGGTCTTTATTTGGAATTGCTGTTGTACTCTTTCTCATTGTGTTCCTTACCATCGTTGGTATTTTGTCTATTACCTATGTTAGTATATTGTTTATTACCATTGTTGGTATTTTGTCTATTACCTATGTTAGTATATTGTTTATTACCATCGTTGGTATATTGTCTATTACCATCGTTGGTATTTTGTCTATTACCATTGTTGTTATATTGTTTATTACCATCGTTGGTATATTGTCTATTACCATCGTTGTTATTTTGTCTATTACCATTGTTGTTATATTGTCTATTACCATCGTTGGTATATTGTTTATTACCATCGTTGGTATATTGTCTATTACCATCGTTGTTATTTTGTCTATTACCTATGTTGGTATATTGTCTATTACCATTGTTGGTATATAGTCTATTACCATCGTTGGTATATTGTCTATTGCCATTGTTGGTATATTGTCTATTACCATCGTTGTTATATTGTCTATTACCATAGTTGGTATATTGTCTATTACCATCGTTGTTATATTGTCTATTACCATAGTTGGTATATTGTCTATTACGGGGGTCGGCAACCCGCGGCTCTAGAGCCGCATGCGGCTCTTTAGCGCCGCCCTAGTGGCTCTCTGGAGATTTTTCAAAAATGTATGAAGAATGGAAAAAGATGAGGGGGAAAAAAATCGATTTTTTTGTTTTAGTATGGTTTCTGTAGGAGGACAAACATGACACAAACCTCCCTAATTGTTATAAATCACACTGTTTGTATTAAACATGCTTCACTGATTCGAGTATTTGGCGAGCGCCGTTTTGTCCTACTTATTTTGGCGGTCCTTGAACTCACCGTATAGTTTGTTTCCATGTATAACTTTCTCCGACTTTCTAGGACGTGTTTTATGCCACTTCTTTTTCTGTCTCATTTTGTCCACCACACTTTTAACGTTGTGCGTGAATACACAAAGGTGAGTTTTGATGTTATTGACTTGTGTGGAGTGCTAATAGGACATATTTGGTCTCTGCATGACTGCAAGCTAATCGATGCTAACATGCTATTTAGGCTAGCGATATGTACATATTGCATCATTATGCCTCATTTGTAGCTATATTTGAGGTCATTTAGTTTCCTTTAAGTCCTCTTAATTAAATTTATATCCAATGACACATGTAATATGGCTTTTAATTTTTTGCGGCTCCAGACAGATTTGTTTTTGTATTTTTGGTCCAATATGGCTCTTTCAACATTTTGGGTTGCCGACCCCTGGTCTATTACCATTGTTGGTGTATTGTCTATTACCATCGTTGGTATATTGTTCATTATCATTGTTGGTATATTGTCTATTACCATTATTGATATTTTGTCTATTACCATCGTTGGTATATAGTCTATTACCATCGTTGGTATATTGTCTATTGCCATTGTTGGTATATTGTCTATTACCATCGTTGGTATATAGTCTATTACCATCGTTGGTATATTGTCTATTGCCATTGTTGGTATATTGTCTATTACCATCGTTGGTATATTGTCTATTACCATTGTTGGTATATAGTCTATTACCATCGTTGGTATATTGTCTATTGCCATTGTTGGTATATTGTCTATTACCATCGTTGTTATATTGTGTATTACCATAGTTGGTATATTGTCTATTACCATCGTTGTTATATTGTCTATTACCATAGTTGGTATATTGTCTATTACCATTGTTGGTGTATTGTCTATTACCATCGTTGGTATATTGTTCATTATCATTGTTGGTATATTGTCTATTACCATTATTGATATATTGTCTATTACCATCGTTGGTATAGTGTCTATTACCATCGTTTACAAACATAATATGAATTTTTTTTAAAGGAAAAAAGATTTTGTGATGGTACAAAATATCAATGTAATCATAGTAGTATCGACTAGATACACTCTTGTACTTGATTTCATTACAGTGGATGTTAGGTGTAGATCCACCCATGGCGTTTGTTTACATTGTGATGCCGGTGAGCTATTGTATCCTACAGTGTATTAAAAAAATAAAAATATAATAAAAGTAAATAAAAATAAATACTAGAACAGCCTAATAGCTAGAACTAGCACTCATATATCTAACAAAAAAGAAGGGTTTTTAAGCCTTTTTACAAGCATCCACAGTCTGTGGTGCCCTCAGGTAGTCAGGGAGAGCAAATTGTTGAACAGTTTAAGAAAAATCTTTCTCAACCAGCATTTGCAAGGAATTTAGGGATTTCACCATCTACGGTCTGTAATATCATCAAAGGGTTCAGAGAATCTGGAGAAATCACTGCACGTAAGCAGCTAAGCCCGTGACCTTTGATCCCTCAGGCTGTACTGCATCAACAAGCGACATCAGTGTGTAAAGGATATCACCACATGGGCTCAGGAACACTTCAGAAACCCACTGTCAGTAAGTACAGTTGGTCGCTACATCTGTAAGTGCAACTTAAAACTCTCCTATGCAAGGCGAAAACCGTTTATCAACAACACCCAGAAACGCCGTCTGCTTCGCTGGGCCTGAGCTCATCTAAGATGGACTGATACAAAGTGGAAAAGTGTTCTGTGGTCTGACGAGTCCACATTTCAAATTGTTTTTGGAAACTGTTGACGTCGTGTCCTCCGGACCAAAGAGGAAAAGAACCATCTGGATTGTTATAGGCGCAAGGTTGAAAAGCCAGCATCTGTGATGGTATGGGGGTGTATTAGTGCCCAAGGCATGGGTAACTTACACATCTGTGAAGGCGCCATTAATGCTGAAAGGTACATACAGGTTTTGGAGCAACATATGTTGCCATCCAAGCAACGTTATTATGGACGCCCCTGCTTATTTCAGCAAGACAATAATTTCTTACCCTTATATTAATGTGGAACAGTTTTGTTAATAAATGAGTGAAATTGACATTTTGAGGGTGCGTGTATTTACATCACGTTATGCAGTTTACAAGCACAAATACGGCGTGAATCAATTGACAGTGTTCGATGTCATTGAGTTCTGAAAGTTCGAAAAAGAAATGTGAAAAACACACATGGAGACACGTTTGCAAACACCAATGACTTTGAATAGTCTACTGCAGTGTTTTTCAACCTTTTCGGAGCCTAGGCACATTTTTGTTCATTGAAAAAAATAAAAATAAGATATTCTTCATCTCAGTATGTTAATAATGACTGAATTAATTAATTACATATTATAAAACTGTTGTGTATACTAATTCATAGATGTTATTTTATTATATAAAAAGGTCAGTAAATGATTCTATATCATTGTAAACGCTTTGAAGTGGGAAAGGGGTAGGATTAAATAAGCTTTGCTTCTTCCTACTCCTTTTCGGGCATGATGTAAAATGAAATGATATGAAATTGTGTGACGTATTAAGATGTAAGTGTGTTTATGTTCGAAATAAACTAAAGAAAGAAAAATGCGGAGGGACACCACCAGCAGAAAACATTAAAAATGTAAACTCTGTAGTTGACAGTAAAAAGTCATTGTTGCAATTGTAGGATATGAATTCAAACCATATTCAAGCATGCATCACTATAGCTCTTGTCTCAAAGTAAGTGTCACGACCTGTCACATCACGCCGTGACTTATTTGGAGTTTTTTGCTGTTTTCCTGTGTGTAGTGTCTTGCGCTCCTATTTTGGTGGCTTTCCCTGTTTTGTGGGTATTTTCCTGTTTTATGTCTTCCTTTGAGCGCCATTCCCCGCACCTGCTTTGTTTTAGCAATCAAGGATATTTCAGTTGTGCGGACGCTATCCTTCTTTGTGTGGAAATTGCTTGTCATGTCATGTACGGATATACTTTGTGGACCCCGTCTGCTCCTCACGCTGTAAGTCTTTGCTGTCGTCCAGCATTCAGTTTTTGTTTACTTTGTAGCCGGTTCAGTTTATAGTTTTGTTTTCCATAGCCATCCCTAAGCTTCACTCGCCTTTTGTTTATTTTTGCTTTAAGCATTAGATACGACGTTTGCAAAGCAATTAGCTACCTGCTGCCACCTACTGATATGGAAGAATATAACAGGGTTACTCTGCCCAGCTCTAGACAGCAGCGACACTCAACAACGGCACTTTATTTGCAGATTATAATTACTGGTTTGCATAAAATATTTTTAACCCGAATAGGTGAAATTACATTATCTACCACGGCACACCAGACTGTATCTCACGGCACACCTGTGTGCCGCGGCACAGTGGTTGAAAAACACTGGTCTACAGAAACACGGCTTCATTTTCTATGCCCCATTCAGTTAATCATAACTGCTGGTTCAATTTTAGGCTTAGATTTTAGCAGATTTTCCCTATTTTTCCTACAGACAGCATTTGGTGACCTCAAACAACAAGGCTATGGATTGAGTTTTTGAAGGATACTGGAAAAACTGGAGAATTGATCTTGAAAGTCCTTAAAGGCCTACTGAAAGCCACTACTACCGACCACGCAGTCTGATAGTTTATATATCAATGATGAAATCTTAACATTGCAACACATGCCAATACGGCCGGGTTAGATTACTAAAGTGAAATTTCCCGCAAAATATCCTGCTGAAAACGTCTCGGTATGATGACGTCTGCGCGTGACGTCACGGATTGTAGCGGACATTTAGGGACAGCGTTGTGGCCAGCTATTAAGTCGTCTGTTTTCATCGCAAAATTCCACAGTATTCTGGACATCTGTGTTGGTCAATCTTTTGCAATTTGTTTAATGAACAATGAAGACAGCAAAGAAAAAAGCTGTAGGTGGGAAGCGGTGTATTAGCGGCCGGCTGCAGCAACACAAACACGTAGAGAACTGGGACAACAGAGACTCTTACCAGGAGGACTTTGAGTTGGATATGCGCTACCGTGAGTACGCAGCTGCGGCTTCCAAACATTTGATCGCTTGCCCGTACGTGCGTGCCGCTATGTGTAGGTCACGTACGTGACTTTGGGGAAATATATGTGCTGTATGAACTTTACGGAGGTGAACGGTACTTTGGGCTGTGGGATTGAGTGTGTTGTGCGGGTGTTTGATTTGTATTGGTGGGTTATATGGACGGGACGGGAGGTGTTTGTTATGCGGGATTAATTTGTGGCATATTAAATATAAGTCTGGTTGTGTTGTGGCTAATAGAGTATATATATGTCTTGTGTTTATTTACTGTTTTAGTCATTCCCAGCTGAATATCAGGTCCCACCCGCCTCTCACAGCATCTTCCCTATCTGAATCACTTCCACTGCCCTCTAATCCTTCACTCTCACTTTCCTCATCCACGAATCTTTCATCCTCGCTCAAATTAATGGGGAAATCGTCACTTTCTCGGTCCGAATCGCTCTCGCTGCTGGTGGCCATGATTGTAAACAATGTGCAGATGTGAGGAGCTCCACAACCTGTGACGTCACGCTACTTCCGGTACAGGCAAGGCTTTTTTTTATCAGCAACCAAAGGTTGCAAACTTTATCGTCGATGTTCTCTACTAAATCCTTTCAGCAAAAATATGGTAATATTGCGAAATGATCAAATATGACACATAGAATGGACCTGCTATCCCCGTTTAAATAAGAAAAATCTCATTTCAGTAGGCCTGAATTCGGCCATGGAAAAGGTGTATGAACCCTGGTAAGTACTACGCGATTGTGCGTTGCCGAACATGCTCCTCTGCTCGTAAAACCAACAATGTTACGATGTGACGACGGCACGCCGTCATGCCCATTAAAAAAAAAGGGGGGGTACCGGTACTTTTTAGAGGCGGTATAGTACCAAATATGATTCATTAGTATCACTGTACTACACAAGAACCGGTATACCGTACAACCCTGGTAGACTGTGATAGTCGTTCATATCAATCTCCTTGGTTGTTTACGTAGTCCACCAAACCACGTTATCAAGTTAATTGAATAGGTCAATTCCGAAATATACGTGTGTAGCTCCTGATAAACATTGAAAACCCCCAGAGTCAGAAAAGCAGTATGTACATTTTGGCCAAACAGGATCAGAAACAAGCCTTGCGGAGTTGGTGCAGCAGAGTGTCCCTGCAGGGCATACCAGCAAAGCAGTAAGTGGCAGGCATGAGAGTACTTACACAGCCCATCACAATGGACGCAGCAATGCATCTTTCCAAGCACAATGTTATTGAGGCGGGACACAATACCGCGCTAACCCCCCCCACCCACCCCACCCACCCACCCTGCCACCCCCACCGGCTCAGTGGGCTAGCTATTACGTTTCAGGGTGTGCTGTGGGATCCTGTAATCGTATACACTTCATCAAATGCTCTGTTCATGGCGGTGCTTCTCAAACTGTCCAAGTACCGCCATAATGACCGACATTGAAATACAGTAACGGAGTAGGCCTAAGTATCCATTAAAAACGCGGCAGAGGTTTTGTTTAACAAAGATATTTGATATTCATGGCCACTGCAACATAGTAAGTAGTAGGTACAATTTAGTTATAAAGCGCTTTTCACAGATAAAATCACAAAGTGCTATACAAAACATACAGTTGTGCTCATAAGTTTACATACCCTGGGAGAATTTATGATTTTTTGGCCATTCTTCAGAGAATATGAATGATAACACAAAAACCTTTCTTGTGTGAAGCTATTTATTGGCAAACACCTGTGTTTACTCTTTTTAAATCAAAAATGACAAAAGAAAGTACCCAAATGACCCTGATCAAAAGTTTACATACCCCAGTGACTTTGATCTGATAACATGCACAAAAGTTGACACAAACAGGTTTGAATGGCTAATCAAGGTTCCAATCCTCACCTGTGACCTGTTTGTTTGTAATTAACGTGTGTGTATAAAAGGTCAGTGAGTTTCTGGGCTTCTGACAGACCATTGCATCTTTCATCCAGTGCTGCACAGATGTTTCTGGATTCTGAGTCATGGGGAAGGCAAAATAATTGTCAAAGGATCTGCGAGAAAAGGTAATTGAACTGCATAAAACAGGAAAGGGGTATAAAAAGGTATCCAAGGAATTGAGAATGCCAATCAGCTGTGTTCAAACGCTGATTAAGAAGTGGAAAATGAGGGATTCAGGTAGACCAGCAAAGATTTCAGCAACAACTGCCAGGAAAATTGTTCGAGAGGCAAAGAAAAATCCACAAATAACTTCAGCTGAAATACCGAACTCTCTGAAAAATGGTGGTGTAGCTGTTTCGAGATGCACAATAAGGAGGCACTTGAAGAAAATGGGCTGCATGGTCGAGTCGCCAGAAGAAAGCCATTTCTGCACAAATGTCACAAAGTATCCCGCTTATATTACGCCAAACAGCACAGAGACAAGCCTCAAAACTTCTGGAACAAAGTAATTTGGAGTGATGAGACGAAAATTTAACTCGACCATGCAGCCCATTTTTCTTTCTTAAAAGTGTCAACACAGTCAAGCTCACGGTGCAAGTTGTTCCAGAGTCTGGGAGCTATAGCCTGGAATGCCAGGTTTCCACAGGTATTGAAATGGGTTTTTGGGATCTTTAAGAGACCCAGGCCTGAAGACCGGAGGCTGCGCCCTGAATAGTAGGGGCATAACAAGTCAGTGATGTACTTAGTGGCCCCTCCATGCAACGCACAGAAAGCCAGGACTAAAATCTTAAACGGAATTTGACCGGAAGCCAATGAAGGCTGGATAAAACGGGGGTGATATGGGCTGGTCTGGGTTCACCGGTCTAAAGTCTGGGAGCTGCATTTTGTACTGTATTAGAATTTCTGACCTTTGACCTCTATTTCATGTCTGTCAAGAATGTACGCTCATTTAATTTCTCTTCTATTCTGTGCCACTGAATGAACCGGGTGTGCTGCGGGACAAAAGTGAATATTAAGTTGTGCCAACCTGTCTACAGAATGTTTTGATTGTCTAAGTATGATTAAGGGATCCAAGGATGTTGCAAAAACAAACATGTCGAAGACCACAAGAGTGACGCACGAAGAGACAGATAAAAATGGCAGGAGACCGGGACTCGAGAGAGATTGCTTTTTGTGAGTCCTCCGGAGGACGTTCGTTTGTTTGCAGGGACAAAACAGTCCAACTTATGCACTTTTGACTATGAGAAAATAAACTTGTTGTACTAAAGTGCATAAGTTGGATTGTTTTGTCCCTGCAAACATTCGAACGTCCTCCGGAGGACCGTCTGAAGTCTCTTTAAAAGAAAATTGCAATAGTCAATACGAGACGAAATGAACGCGAGAATGATCATTTCGAGATCCAACTTTGACAGCAAATTTCTCACTTTAGAAATATTTCTGAGGTGATAAAAACAGTTTTTGGTCAGTTGACGACAGAGACCCTCCAAAAACATTGAATGATCGAACACAAGCCCAAGGTTTCTGAGGCTGCTTTGAACAGATGCACCCAGAGCACCGAGGGAGTTCTTGATCAGGCATCGTCTTTTATCACAGTTTGAACAGTAACACAGTGTTTGAATATCAACAAATAAAACTACTTTAATCATGTGATTCTGTGGCGTACCTCTAAAGGTACGGGTACCACAGTTTGGAAATGTATGGAATTTCAGAGCAGAGTCAATGAGATGTCACCGCCATCCTCCAAATATCTTCCGGTTCATAAAAACATCCTGTCAGAATATTTGCCGTTGGAACTATTTAGCCAGGGCTAACAAATGGTTTCCGTAAAATGGATGACTCAATAGTTGTGCAATCCCTGTTTTTATATAGGAGAGTGCAGTGTTTGGGTGACGCGATGAAAGGCTGAACACCGTGTTTGGCAAAGGCGAGAATGTTACGTTTGGGTGCTGACAGTTGTTGATCTGGGCCCCACGCCAAGTGCAGGTCAAATTTGTTTATTAACAAACTAGTGGTTAGAGTGTCCGCCCTGAGATGGGTAGGTCGTGAGTTCAAACCCCGGCCGGGTCATACCAAAGACTATAAAAATGGGAGCCATTACCTCCCTGCTTGGCACTCAACATCAATGGTTGGAATTGGGGGTTAAATCACCAAAAATTATTCCCGGGCTGCGGCCACCGCTGCTGCTCACTGCTCCCCTCACCTCCCAGGGTGTGATCAAGGGTGATGGGTCAATTGCAGGGAATAATTTTGCCACACCTCGTGTTTGTGTGTGACAATCATTGGTACATTAACTTTAACATTTTTAAAAATGGTGCAGCAGGGAAGTGCACCGGAAGCAAACAAATCAATCAAATAAAGTAAAATAATCAATCCCAGTACAGAGGACATCATCCTCATCCTGATTGGCAACCAGGGACCAACGCAACAGGAAGTGGAAAACAAAAATAAGAGCGCTGCACAGGAAATAATACAGAAACTAATAATAAAGTCCAAACTGCCGGAATACGCGATGTGTCTGCAATGTGAATTCACTTCGCTACACTTTTTTAGAAGAGCTCCATTTTGACACCTCACACCATCTTGTGATTTACTTTCATATATGTACAATACACAAATGTGGAGACAAAATTGCATGCTGAAACTCAAATGGTTTAAAGACCTACTGAAATGATTTTTTTTTATTTAAACGGGGATAGCTGATCCATTCTATGTGTCATACTTGATCATTTCGCGATATTGCCATATTTTTGCTGAAAGGATTTAGTAGAGAACATCGACGATAAAGATCACAACTTTTGGTATCTGATAAAAAAAAAAAGCCTTGCCCCTACCGGAAGTAGCGTGACGTAGTCAGTTGATAGCCTCCTCATATTTTCCTATTGTTTTTAATGCAGCTAGAGCGATTCGGACCGAGAAAGCGACGATTACCCCATTAATTTGAGCGAGGATGAAAGATTTGTGGATGAGGAACGTTAGAGTTAAGGACTAGAATGCAGTGCAAGACATATCTTTTTTCGCTCTGACCGTAACTTAGGTACAAGCTGGCTCATTGTATTCCACACTCTATCCTTTTTCTATTGTGGATCACGGATTTGTATTTTAAACCACCTCGGATACTATATCCTCTTGAAAATGAGAGTCGAGAACGCGAAATGGACATTTACAGTGACTTTTATCTCCACGACAATATATCGACAAAACACTTTAGCTACGGAGCTAACGTGATAGCATCGTGCTTAACTGCATATAGAAACAAAATAAATAAATCCCTGACTGGAAGGATAGACAGAAGATCAACAATACTATTAAACCATGGACCTGTAAATACACGGTTAATGCTTTCCAGCTTGGCGAAGCTTAAAAATGCTGTTGCTAACGACGCCATTGAAGCTAACTTAGTATAACGGGACCTCACAGAGCTATGATAAAAACATTAGCGCTCCACCTACGCCAGCCAGCCCTCATCTGCTCATCAACACCCGTGGACGAAGGACTTCACCACGATCATCCGTGCGGTCGGTGGCTAGCGTCGGCTAGCTTCAGCTAGCGTCGGCTAGCGTCGGCTACCGCGTCTGCTATCCGAGTCAAAGTCTTCCTGGTTGTGTTGCTGTAGTCCGCCGCTAATACACCGATCCCACCTACAACTTTCTTCTTTGCCGTCTTCATTGTTCATTAAACAAATTGCAAAAGATTCACCAACACAGATGTCCAGAATACTGTGGAATTATGAGATGAAAACAGAGCTATTTTGTATTGTATTCAATGGGGTACCGATACTTCTGTTTCACTGGTTACATCACGCGCATACGTCATCATCCGAAGGCTTTTTCAACCGGAAGTTTAGCGGGAAATTTAAAATTGGCATGTGTTGCAATGTTAAGATTTCATCATTGATATATAAACTATCAGACTGCGTGGTCGGTAGTAGTGGCTTTCAGTAGGCCTTTAAGAATAGCAGATCAAGTTTTCTCCCCATTCTTAGTTAAGTGCTGGTGAGTCACAGATTGGAACGAAATAAAAGGAGAAACGCGCTTCTTCTGACTTAATTCTCAAACTGCATACCCTCATCAAGCGTTCCAGTTAGGACTCACACAGAAATGTGTGTATCCCACCCAGATTCATGCATGGCTTTTATCCACATTTGAACGGGTTCTTCCAAGATCCATGCACCAACCTTTCACAACAATCTGGGGTTTGCGTAACCCTCACATAATATCAATAACCACACCCAAGTCATATTAACATCAAGTCTGATGACAACAATGTAGTAGCGATGTCATGGTATCGCGGTTTCAAAGTCTTCCCAATAATGCCGTGACGATATCAAACGAAAACTTGGTCAGTGTAGGTTTTTTTTCCTGGCGCTGATAATAAACTACATCTCCCAGAATCCTCTGCGCTGCGCAGGCCTGGCAAGGTGTGGGCGTGGCACAACGTTAGCAGGAAGTTAATTTTCATAGTAGATAAAATGAATAGTTTTTTTGGACATTTCCTGAAAATTTAATCCAGGTTTGTCCATAACTGTTAACAAAGAGACAAACAAACCCTGAGGAAGACGGAACTTGTTTGGCGGAGGTAAGACAGTCTGCCTTCTGTAGAATAGAATAGAATAGAATAGAATAGAATAGAATAGAATAGAATAGAATAGAGTTGTATTGTCATTATTACAGTGAACAGGTTCAAAGAACAACGAAATTGGAGCAGATCCCCTAAGGTGCATACACAATAATTTAGTAATATAAATAGTAAAAAATATAAGAAAGAAGATATATATCTATATATATGTATATATCCACACACATGCATATATCCATACATATGCATATATGTATACATATACAAATACAACTGTAAAGCAAAGAACACTACCAGTAAGATTTGGTATCGGGGAAAAAAATAACATTGTAGAAAATGTTGTTTTGGCAACAAATAAATACAAACGTTGAAAAAATACAACATTTTTGGTGGATGTTTTCAATGCCAATATTCATATTTTTGTACACTTTTATTGTTTAGGTGTCTTTCAAAGGTTTTTATGATTGCTTCTCTTTTTTATGATCAGGTATTTTTTTTTTCGGTTTTGCTTTTTTTTTTGTACAGTATCAAAATAATGGCAGTGTTTGAGCATGAGTGGTGCCTGTGGGCGGAGCTTATAGCAGTTTTACTGAACTGTAAAAACAACATAGAAGAAGAAAGGAGGACCGATGGCTAGGGGTGTAACGGTACACAAAAATGTCGGTTCGGTACGTACCTCGGTTTAGAGGTCACGGTTCGGTTCATTTTCGGTACAGTAAGAAAACAACAAAATATAAATGTTTTGGTTATTTATTTACCAAATTTGTAAACAATGGCTTTATCCTTTTAACATTGGGAACACTATAATAATTCTGCCCATGTTAATCAACATTAAACTGCTTCAAGTTGTTGCTCAGATTAAATAAAATGACAAAACTTTTCTTCTACATATAAAAAGTGCAACATTAAACAGTTTCAAGTCAACTCATCATGCTTAATTTATTACAGCATTTGGGAAGCCTGTAGATGATTTTTATTATGTAAATGTTATATTTTTATCAACAAGTGACAGCAGGGACCCTGCCATTCAAAACTAGGCTGCTCCATTACTAATGATTAATGTAACTATAGCTGAAAAAATAGTACAATAGCAATAGGAGAGACTATTCATCCCTGAACACCATGGAGTTCATGTAGGCTTTATGATGCAGTTACATTATTATATCAACTATCAGAGACAGAAACTCTTCATTTAACATAATGTCCTTTTTTGCTGCTTCAACACAGCTCAATCAACACAGAAAAAGGTAAAGTGAAATAACAGATAGACTGGGCTTTGCTGTCCGTAACACACACACACACACACAGCAAAATGAGCTAACGTTACGCTAAAAGCTAATTAGCCTTCACCTCAAGCCAGGACCGCGAGCGAGCTGAGCTGCTGTTTATTTTTCTAGAAGGTCAACGGGCTCATAGTGATGTTACTAGTAGTTGACTGGGAGGTGTTTATTATCATTTGTGGAGAGTCCGCTGCCTGATGCTTACCTGCTAAACACCTACCTGCTCATCACAACGCTGGAGCACTGACTCCATGCGCTCTGAATACGCACTGCTGATTGGCTGTTACCGCTATGGTTGTAACCAATCAGATGGTTGTGTGGGTGGGACAATGCTGGGTGCTGTGTAGAGTACTGACAGAGACATAGGCAGAAGGAAGCGTAGCAGCTTGTTAAGACTTTAGCTTCTGCGGCTACTTAATATGTTCGTGTGGAAACTCGTTCGGTACACCTCCGAACCGAACCGAAAACCCCGTACCGAAACGGTTCAATACAAATACGCGTACCGTTACACCCCTACCGATGGCGTATAATTTAAGTTTAAAGGCCTACTGAAAGCCACTACTACCGACCACGCAGTCTGATAGTTTATATATCAATGATGAAATCTTAACATTGCAACACATGCCAATACGGCCGGGTTAACTTATAAAGTGCAATTTTAAATTTCCCGGGAAATATCCGGCTGAAAACGTCTCGGTATGATGACGTTTGCGCGTGACGTCATTTGTAGCAGACATTTTGGAACAGCACGGTGGCCAGCTTAAGTCGTCTGTTTTCATCGCAAAATTCCACAGTATTCTGGACATCTGTGTTGGTGAATCTTTTGCAATTTGTTTAATGAACAATGGAGACTGCAAAGAAGAAAGCTGTAGGTGGGATCGGTGTATTAGCGGCTCGCTGCAGCAACACAACCAGGAGGACTTTGAGTTGGATAGCAGACGCGCTATCCGACACTAGCCGCCGACCGCATCGATGATCGGGTGAAGTCCTTCGTCGCGCCGTCGATCGCTGGAACGCAGGTGAGCACGGGTGGTGATGAGCAGATGAGGGCTGGCGTAGGTGGAGCGCTAATGTTTTTATCATAGCTCTGACGAGGTCCCGTAGCTAAGTTAGCTTCAATGGCGTCGTTAGCAACAGCATTGCTAGGCTTCGCCAGGCGGGACAGCATTCACCATGTGGTTACAGGTCCAGGGTTTGGTTCGGTGTCTCCTGATAGTAGTATTGTTGATCTTCTGTCCATCCTTCCAGTCAGGGGCTTATTTCTTCTGTTTCTATCTGCAGTTAAGCACGATGCTATCACGTTAGCTCCGTAGCTAAAGTGCTTCACCGATGTATTGTCGTGGAGATAAAAGTCACTGTGAATGTCCATTTCGCATTCTCGACTCTCATTTTCAAGAGGATATAGTATCCGAGGTGGTTTAAAATACACATCTGTGATCCACAATAGAAAAATGAGAGAGTGTGGAATCCAATGAGCCAGCTTGTACCTAAGTTACGGTCAGAGCGAAAAAAGATACGTCCTGCACTGCACTCTAATCCTTCACTCTCACTTTCCTCATCCACGAATCTTTCATCCTCGCTCAAATTAATGGGGTAATCTCGGTCGCTTTCTCGGTCCGAATCGCTCTCGCTGCTGTTGTAAGCAATGTGCAGATGTGAGGAGCTCCACAACTTGCGACGTCACGCTACTTCCGGTACAGGCAAGGCTTTTTTTTATCAGCGACCAAAAGTTGCGAACTTTATCGTCGATGTTCTCTACTAAATCCTTTCAGCAAAAATATGGCAATATCGCGAAATGATCAAGTATGACACATAGAATGGACCTGCTATCCCCGTTTAAATAAGAAAATGTCATTTCAGTAGGCCTTTAAAAGACAAAATCGAAATATGAATTTTTTAATTTTAATGTCTATTACCTGACCGCTTCTATGTTAGCTACCTCTCTTTGTATCTACTCTTTATTTTATGCTGCCCTTTTTTTGCTGCAGCTTTTATATATTGTACATGGTAATTGGGATTTGTTATATAGAGAATTCTGGGAGAGGTAGTTTTTTATCAGCGGCAGAAAAAAAACTACACTGACCAAGTTTTCCTTTGATATCGTCACACGTCACGTTCATTATTGGGAAGACTCTGAAACCGTGACATCGCTACTACATTGTTGTCATTGTCAATCATTAATACCGTGGTCCTAATATGCTACCCTGACATGTTGACGCCTTCCTTCTTGCTCTCAATCAGGCGGAGTTGAGAAGATGTCAAGATGGCTCCGCGTTCCACACCTTTTTGCTCAGGCCCGGAAACATCCGCAGCATCTTAAGGAGTTGATTTGGATGCCGCCTTCTGTTCTACTCCTCTCTTGTCACGTCTAAACTTCACCTCAGCGGCACCTTGAACAAACGCTCAGGGACGGCACTTTTCATGCCGGCGCTCCAAGGTAAAGACCCACCGCCGTAACGTCTTGATACCAACTAAACATTGCACGCGTGCACTCAAACGTTCTCGTGCATTCAAATACAACAAGTGGATGAAAGATGAAATTAAAGGCCTACTGAAATGAAATGTTCTTATTTAAACGGGCATAGCAGATCCATTCAATGTGTCATAGTTGATCATTTCGCAATATTGCCATATTTTTGCTGAAAGGATTTAGTAGAGAACATCGACGATAAAGTTTTGGTCGCTGATAAAAAAAAGCCTTGCCTGTACCGGAAGTAGCGTGACGTCACAGGTTGTGGACTATGTCAATTCTTTTATATACTCTTTCATTCTAGACTTGTAGAGTGTTTGATTATCACATCACTCTAAATGTACAGACTATAAAGTTCACAAACATAAAGAGGGATGCTAGTGGGCCAGGCCAATCTTTCCTTATCTCTAAACTAAAACGTGTAGACACCAACCTTTTTGAAACCAAGAGCTACTTCTTGGGTACTGATTAATGCGAAGGGCTACCAGTTTGATACACACTTAAATAAATTGCCAGAAATAGCCAATTTGCTCAATTTACCTTTAACTCTATGTTATTATTAATAATTAATGATATTTACACTTAATTGAACGGTTTAAAAGAGGAGAAAACACGAAAAAAATGACAATTAAATTTTGAAACAGTTTATCTTCAATTTCGACTCTTTAAAATTCTAAATTCAACCGAAAAAAAGAAGAGAAAAACTAGCTAATTCGAATCTTTTTGAAAAAATTTAAAAAAGAATTTATGGAACATCATTAGTAATTTTTCCTGATTAAGATTAATTTTAGAATTTTGATGACATGTTTTAAATAGGTTAAAATCCAAGAATATATATTAGCATATATAACAAATTGGACCAAGCTATATTTCTAACAAAGACAAATCATTATTTCTTCTAGATTTTCCAGAACAAAAATTTTTAAAGAAATTCAAAAGACTTTGAAATAAGATTTAAATTTGATTCTACAGATTTTCTAGATTTCCCAGAATATTTTTTTTGAATTTGAATCATAATAAGTTTGAAGAAGTATTTCACAAATATTCTTCGTCGAAAAAACAGAAGCTAAAATGAAGAATTAAATTAAAATGTATTTACTATTCTTTACAATAAAATAAAAAAATTTACTTGAACATTGATTTAAATTGTCAGGAAAGAAGAGGAAGGAATTTAAAAGGTATATGTGTTTAAAAATCCTAAAATCATTTTTAAGGTTGTATTTTTTCTCTAAAATTGTCTTTCTGAAAGTTATAAGAAGCAAAGTAAAAAAATGTATGAATTTATTTAAACAAGTGAAGACCAAGTCTTTGAAATATTTTCTTGGATTTCCAAATTCTATTTGAGTTTTGTCTCTCTTAGAATTAAAAATGTCGGGCAAAGCGAGACCAGCTTGCTAGTAAATAAATACAATTTTAAAAAAATAGAGGCAGCTCACTGGTAAGTGCTGCTATTTGAGCTATTTTTAGAACACGCCAGCGGGCGACTCATCTGGTCCTTACGGGCGACCTGGTGCCCGCGGGCACCGCGTTGGTGACCCCTGGTGTAGAGTGTTCTGGGCTTCAGACATGATTTTATTTCAGAATTCCTTGAGAGAAAAAAACGCCTGGTTAGGCTTTGTGTATGTAGTGTGTGCCTTCCTTGGTTTACAGCTATGTTGTTATTATGCTGTTTGTTACTTATGTATGTTATGCTGCAGCTATTTCAAATAGTTTTGTCAATTTGTTCTGGCCTGAAACAAATTGGCCCTTTGAAACATATCTTTGTCTTTGTGTGTTGTATGTAGAGCACATTGCTTATCAGAGTTCAGTGATGCAAATGCATGTCAAGTTTATCAACACATTGTATTATTCTCCAGTGCAATAACAGTACTGAAATGAAGGCTACAAGGGCATTAAAGGGGGCTTTAAAAAAATAATAAAATAAAATAGAAGTAACTAAATAGTTACTTTTCACAGTAACGCATTACTTTTTGGTGTAAGTAACTGAGTTACATTTGAAATAAAGCAACTAGTAACTGTAACTAGTTACTGATTTTCAGTAACTAACCCAACTCTGGCCGTTTGTAACAAAAGGAATATAAAAGTATAAGTATTCACCTCATGATATTATTATTACACAATTACCGATACATTTGATCATTGAATTTTTTTTTTGTATACGTACTCCGTAAAAAAATGTGTTGACTGGCAGCTCAGTTATATTACAGTAAATGGAAAAATATTACCACTGTTTGTTTACGGTAAAATTCTGGCGTTTTACCGTAATATCTACTGTCGTTTTTACAATGCACAATAGTGCGGCCGTGTCCATTCAAAAGCCCAAAGAAGTAGTTGCTAATTTAGCATCGCTTCAAACGCCGTCTGCGTCACACATTTACGGTCGTATTTCTAAAACGACCGTACTATTTAGGTTTAAAATGTAGCCAAACATTCTCCCTAAAGATATCATGTCTAAAGAATATTGAGTTTTTCATTGTTATTGCCATTTTATCGTGTTTTGTTGACTTTTTCAATAAATGCCAAAGTGGAATTGCAGTTTTGAATTGACTTCACTGCGGTAGGAGATATTACAGTGTTTCCCACACATTCATTTATTTGTGGCGGCCCGCCACGAAAGAATTACGCCCGCCACAAATAATTTAAAAAAAAAAAAAATGTTTTTTTTTTTATTTTTTAATTTTTTATTTTTTTGTCCTGTCCAGCTTCTCAGGCAAATCATATAGTTGATGTAGATGCCCATATAGGCTGTTCAGATTTACTTTACAAAAGAGAAGTGTAGGATACTTCTCTTGTTGCCTTATTTGTATTTGACCACTACTGTTTTCTGTTTATTTGTTACTGACTGTGGCAGGACACCTCAGCCTCTGTTTCACTTTATGTTGCTGGTAAATAATATGGTTGTAGTAGTAGGCTAAAGTTAAATTATTTAGTATGCACTAATTAAAGGGGCAGAGCTTTAAGAGACATTTTAGCTTTTATATTTTATAAAGATATATTTTTTGTAAGAACCACAATTAATAAATATATTTCAGTGAATAACTTATTGTTCAAATCTGTATATAAATATGTACATAAAGTGTTGTAATTATATTGTAAAATGGATGGATGGACGTTTAAAACAAAACTGTTGTTATTAATTAGTAAGTATACATTTTTTGAGCCTTTTAGAGAAAATCTTATCATTGTAGTAAATTATGCAAATTACTCGATGATGTCATGGTGACCACGCCCATAGCCACGCCCCCACCGCCACAGGTATCTTGGCAGTTTATGGGAAACACTGTATTAAACACTTTTCTTTCCCCTTTGAACCTATCAACCTATTGTTTTATTTTTTTTACCTCTTTATATAAACTTTGAACATCATCTGCAATATAAACACATGACTATTGAACATTTTTAACTGAAGTGTTTAATATTTTGTTCATAGGTGATTATGCATAGTAAATGCAAACCTTTACATCTAATAATAGACATACTTAGACTGCATTTTTGTTGGTTGTGTATTTTATGCACACACACACACACACACACACACACACACACACACACACAGCCAAATGTACTTCTGATTATTGTTCAGTTAACCCATAAAACTTAGGCTTAGGTCAGGCTGATTAAAAAAATAAGTAAATATACTGCATAAGAAGGGACTCATAAATAACAGTCGAGAAAATAAATATAGATTCAGTTGTATTGCGCTAAAATAAATAAACTGAAAATAATAATAATAATAATAATGGTTCTTAACTAAGCTGTCGATAAGAAAAAAAATAAAAATACCGCTTTTACACTTTAGTAATAATAATTTTTGCACTTAAGAAAATGACATTTGCTCCAGACTTCTTCCATTTGTTTGATATTGTCATTACTGCCACAAGTGGTGGAAAAGTGTATTACAACTGAGCGCAGCTAAGTCCTATAAGAGAGAAAACAATCTTTTTCTGAGGGGCTCTCAAGGCCCAACAATGGTTAAGAAACATTATATTAAGACATGTTTCATTCCCCAGGAGTGTTGTCCCGATACCAATATTTTGGTACCGGTACCAAAATGTAATGTGCTATTTTTCTAAATAAAGGGGACCACAAAAAATGGCATTATTGGCTTTATTTTAACCAAAAAAATCTTAGGGTACATTAAACATATATTTATTATGGCAATTCAGTCCTTAAATAAAATAGTTAACATACTAGACCAGTGGTTCTCAAATGGGGGTACGCGTACCCCTGGGGGTACTTAAAGGTATGCCAAGGGGTACGTGAGATTTTTTTTTAATATTCTAAAAATAGCAACAATTCCAAAATCCTTTATAACTGTAAATAAAAACCTATCTTTTTTTCCAAATAGTTCAAGAAATACCACTACAAATGAGCAATATTTTGCACTGTTATAATTTAATAAATCAGAAACTGATGACATAGTGCTGTATTTTACTTCTTTATCTCTTTTTTTCAACCAAAAATGCTTTGCTCTTATTAGGGGGTACTTGAATTTAAAAAAAATTCACAGGGGTACATCACTGAAAAAAGTCCTCATGTGTCCAGGGACATATTTCCTGAGTTTATAAACATAATAGGAACTTTTTAAAAAGGAAAAAATATTTTGTGACGATAAAAAATATCGATGTAATCATAGTAGTATCGACTAGATACGCTCTTGTACTTGGTATCATTACCCATGGCGTTTGTTTACATTGTGACGCCGGTGAGCTATTGTATCCTCCAACGGTGTGTAGTGAAGCACGTTTAGCTATTCCTCGTCCTGCAGTGATAATGGTACTTGTAAGAAACTTACTTTATTTGTCGCCATGGAGACGAGGATTAGTGATTTAGAAGTAGCTAAAACACTGAATAGATGTTAGCTCTTCCTGAGGGTGTTTCAGTGTTATAACTTCACAATCACCTTAACCAAAATGCGTCCGTTCTCCCTTTTCTGTCCACACGCTGTGTCTGCTTGTAAGTACTCTGTGCGTGTGCGCTGCCGAACATGCTCCTCTGCTCGTAAAACCAGCAATGTCACCACGGGACGACGCGCCGTCGTGCCCGTTAAAAAAATAAATAAAAATGGGGAATCGGTACTTTTCAAACAGAGTATAGTACCGTTTTTGATTCATTAGTACTGTGGTACCATACTAGTACCGGTATACCGTACAACCCTGTTCCCCAGCACTGTTGTTGATGGCTGCATCAACAGGACACTTTAGTGACGTGTTAAGAATAACCTGGAGTTGTGTCGCCTGTACATTTTTAATGCTGTGTTTACGACTTACTGCAACTTTTCCAATAGTGGACCCAAATATTCGCACCTAGTCGGCGGAGCACAGGAGTGAACGTACGGAGCTTGGCAACACGGCGAGCCACTTTTACTCAAGCCGTGATTTAATGCCCTGCAAGGATTTATTTTATGACCCCCGTCTGACATAATTTACTCAGGATGTCTATATTCATGTTGTTATTTAGAATCTTTCAGCCCGGCAACTCCGTGACATATTCATTGCCATGTGTTGGGAAATTGTACAAGGTTGAGGTTCGCCATATTTTCATGCTGCACGTCCAACTTCTCCATGGCGCCATTGTACATTCTCAAACCACATTTGGCTGTTACATTTCGGATACGTACTTTTTGCACATCTGTACCTGAATCCAATAAGACAATCTATACCAGGGATGCCCAAAGTGGGGCCCGCGGGCCAAATTTGGCCATCGTGTCACTTTGTTTGGCCCGCCATAGGGTGATTACTAAACTAAATGTAACACATACTCATACTGACCTCTTTCAAGCTGAACAATCATTTGATGACATGTTCATAAGGCTACACTGTTAAAAAAAATCTGTAGATTTTACGGTAAAACCTGGCAGCTCAGTCACGGAATTTACAATAAAATGATCAGTGGTACTATTTTTCCATTTACAGTAATGCTCTGTAAAAACAATGAACATGGATGTTATGTTAAAAAATTAGCAGCTCAGTCACCAGAATTTTGCAGACAAAAATAATGGTGGTATTTTTCTTTAAATTTACAGTAATGCACTGTAAAAAAAAAAAAAAGGTTGTAGATTTTTCTGTAAAAAAAAACTAGCAGCTCAGTCGCCAAAATTTGACCCTAAAAATAAGAGTTTTTTTCATTTACAGTAATGCACTGTAAAAACAATGAACATGGATGTTATGTTAAAATAGTAGCAGCTCTGTCGCCAGAATTTTGCAGTCAAAAATAACGGTGGCATTTTTTTTTAAATTTACACGAATGCACTGTAAAAAAAAAAAAAAATGTTGTAGATTTTTCTGTAAGCAAAAACTAGCAGCTCAGTTGCCAAAATTTGACCCTAAAAATAAGAGTTTTTTTCATTTACAGTAATGCACTGTAAAAACAATGAACATGGATGTTATGTTAAAATAGTAGCAGCTCTGTCGCCAGAATTTTGCAGTCAAAAATAACGGTGGCATTTTTTTTTTTAATTTACACGAATGCACTGTAAAAAAAAAAAAAAAAGGTTGTAGATTTTTCTGTAAGCAAAAACTAGCAGCTCAGTTGCCAAAATGTTACCCTAAAAATAAGAGTTTTTCCATTTACAGTAATGCACTGTAAAAACAATGAACATGGATGCTATGTTAACAAAGTAGCAGCTCAGTCACCAGAATTTTGCAGACAAAAATAATGGTGGTATTTTTCTTTAAATTTACAGTAATGCACTGTAAAAAAAAAAAAAAAAGGTTGTAGATTTTTCTGTAAAAAAAAACTAGCAGCTCAGTCGCCAAAATTTGACCCTAAAAATAAGAGTTTTTTTCATTTACAGTAATGCACTGTAGAAACAATGAACATGGATGTTATGTTAAAATAGTAGCAGCTCTGTCGCCAGAATTTTGCAGTCAAAAATAACGGTGGCATTTTTTAAAAAATTTACACTAATGCACTGTAAAAAAAAAAAAAAAGGTTGTAGATTTTTCTGTAAGCAAAAACTAGCAGCTCAGTTGCCAAAATGTTACCCTAAAAATAAGAGTTTTTCCATTTACAGTAATGCACTGTAAAAACAATGAACATGGATGCTATGTTAACAAAGTAGCAGCTCAGTCACCAGAATTTTGCGGTCAAAATTAACAGTGGTATTGGTAGAGTGGCCGGGCCAGCAATCGGAGTTACTGGGGTTCAATCCCCACCTTCTACCTTCCTAGTCACGTCCGTTGTGTCCTTGGGCAAGACACTTCACCCCTGCTCCTGATGGCTGCTGGTTAGCGCCTTGCATGGCAGCTCCCGCCATCAGTGTGTGAATGTGTGTGTGAATGGGTGAATGTGGAAATACTGTCAAAAGCACTTTGAGTACCTTGAAGGTAGAAAAGCGCCATACAAGTACAACCCATTTATCATTTATTATTTATCATTTCATTTACAGTAATGCACTGTAAAAAAAAAAATTATAGTAGATTTTTCTGTAAAAAGAACCAGCAGCTCAGTCGCCAGGATTTTGCAGTCAAAAATAGCGGTGGTATTATTTTTTAAATTTACAGTAATGCACTGTAAAAAAAAAAAAAAAAAGGTTGTAGATTTTTCTGTAAAAAAAACTAGCAGCTCAGTCGCCAAAATTTGACCCTAAAAATATGAGTTTTTCCATTTACAGTAATGCACTGTAAAAACAATGAACATGGATGTTATGTGAAAATACTAGCAGCTCAGTCGCCAGAATTTTGCAGTCAAAAATAACGGTGGTATTTTTTAAAAAATTTACAGTAATGCACTGTAAAAAAAAAAAAAGGTTGTAGATTTTTCTGTAAAAAAAAACTAGCAGCTCAGTTGCCAGAATTTTGCAGTCAAAAATAATGGTGGTATTTTTCTTTAAATTATTTTTAAGTTATCGTGCCATGATTTTTACCCGTTTGGCCCACGTGGGAATAGATTTTCCTCCATCCATGCGGCCCCTGAACTAAAATTAGTTTTTTTTGTTCTTTTTTATTTACTGTTTTTACGATAGTTGCCACCTATTGCACATGACAGTGGGCACCTTATGGCGGCGTGAGGCTAAATTCTGCTGTTGCGTGTTATAAAAAATTATCTCCGTTTGGCCCTCAGACCATTGGCGCATTTTCGCTCAGGCCCTCGGAGGCAAAAAGTTTGCCCATCCCCTGCTCGGCACATAGAAAACTATCTGAAGTTGTCTTTATTTTTAGGTTATCCTGCCATGATTTTACCCGTTTGGCCCACGTGGGAATAGATTTTCCTCCATCCATGCGGCCCCTGAACTAAAATATGTATTTTTTTTTTTTTGTTTAGGTTTTTTTTTACAGTTTTTACTATAGTTGCCACCTGCTATAGCACCTGACAGTCTCTACTTTATGGCGGCGTGAGGCTAAATTCTGCTGTTGCGTGTTAAAAAAAAATAAAAATCTGCGTTTGGCCCTCAGACCATTGGTGCATGTTTGCCCGGGACCTCGGAGGCAAAAAGTTTGGGCCCCCCCCCCCTGCTCGGCACATAGAAAACAATCTGAAGTAGTCTTTATTTTTAGGTTATCATGCCATGATTTTACCCCGTCTGGCCCACGTGGGAATAGATTTTCTTCCATCCATGCGGCCCCTGAACTAAAATACGTTTTTTTGGGGGTTTTTTTGGGTTTTTTTACAGTTTTTACTATATTTGCCACCTGCTATAGCACCTGACAGTCTCTAATTTATGGCGGCGTGAGGCTAAATTCTGCTGTTGCGTGTTATAAAAAATTTAAATCTGCGTTTGGCCCTCAGACCATTGGCGCATTTTCGCTCGGGCCCTCAGAGGCAAAAAGATTGAGCCCCCCCCCCCCCCTGCTCGGCACATAGAAAACAATCTGAAGTTGTCTTTATTTTTAGGTTATTATGCCATGAAATTACCCGTTTGGCCCACGTGGGAATAGATTTTCTTCCATCCATGCGGCCCCTGAACTAAAATTAGTTTTTTTGTTTTTGTTTTTTTACAGTTTTTACTATAGTTGCCACCTGCTATAGCACCTGACAGTCTCTACTTTATGGCGGCGTGAGGCTAAATTCTGCTGTTGCGTGTTAAAAAATCACCGTTTGGCCCTCAGACCATTGGTGCATTTTCGCTCGGGCCCTCGGAGGCAAAAAGATTGAGCCCCCCCTGCTCGGCACATAGAAAACAATCTGAAGTTGTCTTTATTTTTAGGTTATCATGCCATGATTTTACCCCGTTTGGCCCACGTGGGAATAGATTTTCTTCCATCCATGCGGCCCCTGAACTAAAATACGTTTTTTTTGGGGGGTTTTTTGTTTTTTTTACAGTTTTTACTATATTTGCCACCTGCTATAGCACCTGACAGTCTCTAATTTATGGCGGCGTGAGGCTAAATTCTGCTGTTGCGTGTTATAAAAAATTTAAATCCGCGTTTGGCCCTCAGACCATTGGCGTATTTTCGCTCGGGCCCTCAGAGGCAAAAAGATTGAGCCCCCCCCCCCCCTGCTCGGCACATAGAAAACAATCTGAAGTTGTCTTTATTTTTAGGTTATTATGCCATGAAATTACCCATTTGGCCTACGTGGGAATAGATGTTCTTCCATCTATGCGGCCCCTGAACTAAAATTAGTTTTTTTTGTTTTTGTTTTTGTTTTTTTACAGTTTTAACTACAGTTGCCACCTGCTATAGCACCTGACAGTCTCTACTTTAAGGCGGCGTGAGGCTAAATTCTGCTGTTGCGTGTTATAAAAAATCGCCGTTTGGCCCTCAGACCATTGGTGCATTTTCGCTCGGGCCCTTGGAGGCAAAAAGTTTGCCCCGCCCCCTGCTCGGCACATAGAAAACAATCTGATGTAGTATTTATTTTTAGGTTATCATGCCATGATTTTACCCCGTTTGGCCCACGTGGGAATAGATTTTCTTCCATCCATGCGGCCCCTGAACTAAAATACGTTTTTTTGGGGGGGTTTTTGTTTTTTTTACAGTTTTTACTATATTTGCCACCTGCTATAGCACCTGACAGTCTCTAATTTATGGCGGCGTGAGGCTAAATTCTGCTGTTGCGTGTTATAAAAAATTTAAATCTGCGTTTGGCCCTCAGACCATTGGCGTATTTTCGCTCGGGCCCTCAGAGGCAAAAAGATTGAGCCCCCCCCCCCCTGCTCGGCACATAGAAAACAATCTGAAGTTGTCTTTATTTTTAGGTTATTATGCCATGAAATTACCCGTTTGGCCCACGTGGGAATAGATTTTCTTCCATCCATGCGGCCCCTGAACTAAAATTAGTTTTTTTGTTTTTGTTTTTGTTTTTTTTACAGTTTTTACTACAGTTGCCACCTGCTATAGCACCTGACAGTCTCTACTTTATGGCGGCGTGAGGCTAAATTCTGCTGTTGCGTGTTCTAAAAAATAAAAGTCTGCGTTTGGCCCTCAGACCATTGGCGCATTTTCGCTCGGCCCACCCCTCTGCTCGGCACATATAGAAAACAATCTGAAGTTGTCTTTATTTTTAGGTTATCATGCCATGATTTTACTTGTTTGGCCCACGTGGGAATAGATTTTCCTCCATCCATGCGGCCCCTGAACTAAAATGAGGTTTTTTTGTTTGTTTACAGTTTATACTATAGTTGCCACCTGTTATAGCACCTGACAGTCTCTACTTTATGGCAGCGTGAGCCTAAATTCTGCTGTTGCTTGTTAAAAAAAATAAAATAATCTGCGTTTGGCCCTCAGACCATTGGCGCATTTTCGCTCGGGCCCTTGGAGGCAAAAAGTTTGCCCCCACTCCTCTGCTCGGCACATAGAAAACAATCTGAAGTAGTCTTTATTTTTAGGTTATCATGCCATGATTTTACCCCGTTTGGCCCACGTGGGAATAGATTTTCTTCCATCCATGCGGCCCCTGAACTAAAATAAGTTTTTTTGGGGTTTTTTTTGTTTTTTTTACAGTTTTTACTATATTTGCCACCTGCTATAGCACCTGACAGTCTCTAATTTATGGCGGCGTGAGGCTAAATTCTGCTGTTGCGTGTTATAAAAAAATTTAAATCTGCGTTTGGCCCTCAGACCATTGGCGTATTTTCGCTCGGGCCCTCAGAGGCAAAAAGATTGAGCCCCCCCCCCCCCTGCTCGGCACATAGAAAACAATCTGAAGTTGTCTTTATTTTTAGGTTATTATGCCATGAAATTACCGTTTGGCCCACGTGGGAATAGATTTTCTTCCATCCATGCGGCCCCTGAACTAAAATTAGTTTTTTTTGTTTTTGTTTTTGTTTTTTTTACAGTTTTTACTACAGTTGCCACCTGCTATAGAACCTGACAGTCTCTACTTTAAGGCGGCGTGAGGCTAAATTCTGCTGTTGCGTGTTCTAAAAAATAAAAGTCTGCGTTTGGCCCTCAGACCATTGGCGCATTTTCACTCGGCCCCTCGGAGGCAAAAAGATTGACCCCCCCCCCCCCCCCCCCCCCCCTCTGCTCGGCACATATAGAAAAACAATCTGAAGTTGTCTTTATTTTTAGGTTATCATGCCATGATTTTACTTGTTTGGCCCACGAGGGAATAGATTTTCCTCCATCCATGCGGCCCCTGAACTAAAATGAGGTTTTTTTGTTTGTTTACAGTTTATACTATAGTTGCCACCTGTTACAGCACCTGACAGTCTCTACTTTATGGCAGCGTGAGCCTAAATTCTGCTGTTGCTTGTTGAAAAAAATAAAATAATCTGCGTTTGGCCCTCAGACCATTGGTGCATTTTCGCTCGGGCCCTTGGAGGCAAAAAGTTTGCCCCCACCCCTGCTCGGCACATAGAAAACAATCTGAAGTAGTCTTTATTTTTAGGTTATCATGCCATGATTTTACCCCGTTTGGCCCACGTGGGAATAGATTTTCTTCCATCCATGCGGCCCCTGAACTAAAATACGTTTTTTTGGGGGGGTTTTTTGTTTTTTTTACAGTTTTTTACTATATTTGCCACTGCTATAGCACCTGACAGTCTCTAATTTATGGCGGCGTGAGGCTAAATTCTGCTGTTGCGTGTTATAAAAAATTTAAATCCGCGTTTGGCCCTCAGACCATTGGCGTATTTTCGCTCGGGCCCTCAGAGGCAAAAAGATTGAGCCCCCCCCCCCCCTGCTCGGCACATAGAAAACAATCTGAAGTTGTCTTTATTTTTAGGTTATTATGCCATGAAATTACCCATTTGGCCTACGTGGGAATAGATGTTCTTCCATCTATGCGGCCCCTGAACTAAAATTAGTTTTTTTTGTTTTTGTTTTTGTTTTTTTACAGTTTTAACTACAGTTGCCACCTGCTATAGCACCTGACAGTCTCTACTTTAAGGCGGCGTGAGGCTAAATTCTGCTGTTGCGTGTTATAAAAAATCGCCGTTTGGCCCTCAGACCATTGGTGCATTTTCGCTCGGGCCCTTGGAGGCAAAAAGTTTGCCCCGCCCCCTGCTCGGCACATAGAAAACAATCTGAAGTAGTCTTTATTTTTAGGTTATCATGCCATGATTTTACCCCGTTTGGCCCACGTGGGAATAGATTTTCTTCCATCCATGCGGCCCCTGAACTAAAATACGTTTTTTTTGGGGGGGTTTTTGTTTTTTTTTACAGTTTTTACTATATTTGCCACCTGCTATAGCACCTGACAGTCTCTAATTTATGGCGGCGTGAGGCTAAATCTCTGCTGTTGCGTGTTATAAAAAATTTAAATCTGCGTTTGGCCCTCAGACCATTGGCGTATTTTCGCTCGGGCCCTCAGAGGCAAAAAGATTGAGCCCCCCCCCCCCTGCTCGGCACATAGAAAACAATCTGAAGTTGTCTTTATTTTTAGGTTATTATGCCATGAAATTACCCGTTTGGCCCACGTGGAATAGATTTTCTTCCATCCATGCGGCCCCTGAACTAAAATTAGTTTTTTTGTTTTTGTTTTTGTTTTTTTTACAGTTTTTACTACAGTTGCCACCTGCTATAGCACCTGACAGTCTCTACTTTATGGCGGCGTGAGGCTAAATTCTGCTGTTGCGTGTTCTAAAAAATAAAAGTCTGCGTTTGGCCCTCAGACCATTGGCGCATTTTCGCTCGGCCCACCCCTCTGCTCGGCACATATAGAAAACAATCTGAAGTTGTCTTTATTTTTAGGTTATCATGCCATGATTTTACTTGTTTTGGCCCACGTGGGAATAGATTTTCCTCCATCCATGCGGCCCCTGAACTAAAATGAGGTTTTTTTGTTTGTTTACAGTTTATACTATAGTTGCCACCTGTTATAGCACCTGACAGTCTCTACTTTATGGCAGCGTGAGCCTAAATTCTGCTGTTGCTTGTTAAAAAAAATAAAATAATCTGCGTTTGGCCCTCAGACCATTGGCGCATTTTCGCTCGGGCCCTTGGAGGCAAAAAGTTTTCCCCCCCTCCTCTGCTCGGCACATAGAAAACAATCTGAAGTAGTCTTTATTTTTAGGTTATCATGCCATGATTTTACCCCGTTTGGCCCACGTGGGAATAGATTTTCTTCCATCCATGCGGCCCCTGAACTAAAATAAGTTTTTTTGGGGTTTTTTTTGTTTTTTTTACAGTTTTTACTATATTTGCCACCTGCTATAGCACCTGACAGTCTCTAATTTATGGCGGCGTGAGGCTAAATTCTGCTGTTGCGTGTTATAAAAAAATTTAAATCTGCGTTTGGCCCTCAGACCATTGGCGTATTTTCGCTCGGGCCCTCAGAGGCAAAAAGATTGAGCCCCCCCCCCCCCCTGCTCGGCACATAGAAAACAATCTGAAGTTGTCTTTATTTTTAGGTTATTATGCCATGAAATTACCCGTTTGGCCCACGTGGGAATAGATTTTCTTCCCATCCATGCGGCCCCTGAACTAAAATTAGTTTTTTTTTGTTTTTGTTTTTGTTTTTTTTACAGTTTTTACTACAGTTGCCACCTGCTATAGAACCTGACAGTCTCTACTTTAAGGCGGCGTGAGGCTAAATTCTGCTGTTGCGTGTTCTAAAAAATAAAAGTCTGCGTTTGGCCCTCAGACCATTGGCGCATTTTCACTCGGCCCTCGGAGGCAAAAAGATTGACCCCCCCCCCCCCCCCCCCCTCTGCTCGGCACATATAGAAAACAATCTGAAGTTGTCTTTATTTTTAGGTTATCATGCCATGATTTTACTTGTTTGGCCCACGAGGGAATAGATTTTCCTCCATCCATGCGGCCCCCTGAACTAAAATGAGGTTTTTTTGTTTGTTTACAGTTTATACTATAGTTGCCACCTGTTACAGCACCTGACAGTCTCTACTTTATGGCAGCGTGAGCCTAAATTCTGCTGTTGCTTGTGAAAAAAATAAAATAATCTGCGTTTGGCCCTCAGACCATTGGTGCATTTTCGCTCGGGCCCTTGGAGGCAAAAAGTTTGCCCCCACCCCTGCTCGGCACATAGAAAACAATCTGAAGTAGTCTTTATTTTTAGGTTATCATGCCATGATTTTACCCCGTTTGGCCCACGTGGGAATAGATTTTCTTCCATCCATGCGGCCCTGAACTAAAATACGTTTTTTTGGGGTTTTTTTTGTTTTTTTTTACAGTTTTTACTATATTTGCCCACCTGCTATAGCACCTGACAGTCTCTAATTTATGGCGGCGTGAGGCTAAATTCTGCTGTTGCGTGTTATAAAAAATTTAAATCTGCGTTTGGCCCTCAGACCATTGGCGTATTTTCGCTCGGGCCCTCAGAGGCAAAAAGATTGAGCCCCCCCCCCCCCCCCCCCCCCCCCCCCCTGCTCGGCACATAGAAAACAATCTGAAGTTGTCTTTATTTTTAGGTTATTATGCCATGAAATTACCCGTTTGGCCCACGTGGGAATAGATTTTCTTCCATCCATGCGGCCCCTGAACTAAAATTAGTTTTTTTTGTTTTTGTTTTTGTTTTTTTTACAGTTTTTACTACAGTTGCCACCTGCTATAGAACCTGACAGTCTCTACTTTAAGGCGGCGTGAGGCTAAATTCTGCTGTTGCGTGTTCTAAAAAAATAAAAGTCTGCGTTTGGCCCTCAGACCATTGGCGCATTTTCACTCGGCCCTCGGAGGCAAAAAGATTGACCCCCCCCCCCCCCCCCCCCTCTGCTCGGCACATATAGAAAACAATCTGAAGTTGTCTTTATTTTTAGGTTATCATGCCATGATTTTACTTGTTTGGCCCACGAGGGAATAGATTTTCCTCCATCCATGCGGCCCCTGAACTAAAATGAGGTTTTTTTGTTTGTTTACAGTTTATACTATAGTTGCCACCTGTTACAGCACCTGACAGTCTCTACTTTATGGCAGCGTGAGCCTAAATTCTGCTGTTGCTTGTTGAAAAAAATAAAATAATCTGCGTTTGGCCCTCAGACCATTGGTGCATTTTCGCTCGGGCCCTGGAGGCAAAAAGTTTGCCCCCACCCCTGCTCGGCACATAGAAAACAATCTGAAGTAGTCTTTATTTTTAGGTTATCATGCCATGATTTTACCCCGTTTGGCCCACGTGGGAATAGATTTTCTTCCATCCATGCGGCCCTGAACTAAAATACGTTTTTTTGGGGTTTTTTTTGTTTTTTTTTACAGTTTTTACTATATTTGCCACCTGCTATAGCACCTGACAGTCTCTAATTTTATGGCGGCGTGAGGCTAAATTCTGCTGTTGCGTGTTATAAAAAAATTAAATCTGCGTTTGGCCCTCAGACCATTGGCGTATTTTCGCTCGGAGCCCTCAGAGGCAAAAAGATTGAGACCCCCCCCCCCCCACCCCCACCCCCCTGCTCGGCACATAGAAAACAATCTGAAGTTGTCTTTATTTTTAGGTTATTATGCCATGAAATTACCCGTTTGGCCCACGTGGGAATAGATTTTCTTCCATCCATGCGGCCCCTGAACTAAAATTAGTTTTTTTGTTTTTGTTTTTGTTTTTTTACAGTTTTTACTACAATTGCCACCTGCTATAGCACCTGACAGTCTCTACTTTAAGGCGGCGTGAGGCTAAATTCTGCTGTTGCGTGTTCTAAAAAATAAAAGTCTGCGTTTGGCCCTCAGACCATTGCCGCATTTTCGCTCGGACCCCTCGGAGGCAAAAAGATTTACCCCCCCCCACCCTTCTGCTCGGCACATATAGAAAACAATCTGAAGTTGTCTTTATTTTTAGGTTATCATGCCATGATTTTACTTGTTTGGCCCACGTGGGAATAGATTTTCCTCCATCCATGCGGCCCCTGAAACAAAAATGAGGTTTTTTTGTTTGTTTACAGTTTATACTATAGTTGCCACCTGTTATAGCACCTGACAGTCTCTACTTTATGGCAGCGTGAGCCTAAATTCTGCTGTTGCTTGTTAAAAAAAATAAAATAATCTGCGTTTGGCCCTCAGACCATTGGTGCATTTTCGCTCGGGCCCTCGGAGGCAAAAAGATTTAGCCCCCCCTGCTCGGCACATAGAAAACAATCTGAAGTTGTCTTTATTTTTAGGTTATCATGCCATGATTTTACCCGTTTGGCCACGTGGGAATAGATTTTCCCCCATCCATGCGGCCCCTAAACTAAAATGAGTTTGTTTTGTTTAGTTTTTTACAGTTTTCATTATAGTTGCCACCTATCGCACCTGACAGTCTCTACTTTAAGGCGGCGTGAGGCTAAATTCTGCTGTTGCGTGTTATAAAAAAACGCCGTTTGGCCCTCAGACCATTGGTGCATTTTCGCTCGGGCCCTTGGAGACAAAAAGTGTGCCCCCCCCCCCCCTGCTCGGCACATAGAAAACAATCTGAAGTAGTCTTTATTTTTAGGTTATCATGCCATGATTTTACCCCGTTTGGCCCACGTGGGAATAGATTTTCTTCCATCCATTCGGCCCCTGAACTAAAATACGTTTTTTGGGGGGTTTTTTTGTTCTTTTTACAGTTTTTACTATATTTGCCACCTGCTATAGCACCTGACAGTCTCTAATTTATGGCGGCGTGAGGCTAAATTCTGCTGTTGCGTGTTATAAAAAATGTAAATCTGCGTTTGGCCCCTCAGACCATTGGCGTATTTTCGCTCGGGCCCTCAGAGGCAAAAAGATTGAGCCCCCCCCCCCCCTGCTCGGCACATAGAAAACAATCTGAAGTTGTCTTTATTTTTAGGTTATTATGCCATGAAATACCCGTTTGGCCCACGTGGGAATAGATTTTCTTCCATCCATGCGGCCCCTGAACTAAAATTAGTTTTTTTGTTTTTGTTTTTGTTTTTTTTACAGTTTTTACTACAGTTGCCACCTGCTATAGCACCTGACAGTCCTCTACTTTAAGGCGGCGTGAGGCTAAATTCTGCTGTTGCGTGTTCTAAAAAATAAAAGTCTGCGTTTGGCCCTCAGACCATTGGCGCATTTTCGCTCGGGCCCTCGGAGGCAAAAAGATTGCCCCCCCCCCACCCCTCTGCTCGGCACATATAGAAAACAATCTGAAGTTGTCTTTTTTTTTAGGTTATCATGCCATGATTTTACTTGTTTGGCCCACGTGGGAATAGATTTTCCTCCATCCATGCGGCCCCCTGAACTAAAATGAGTTTTTTTTGTTTGTTTACAGTTTATACTATAGTTGCCACCTGTTGTAGCACCTGACAGTCTCTACTTTATGGCAGCGTGAGCCTAAATTCTGCTGTTGCTTGTTAAAAAAAAAATAATAATCTGCGTTTGGCCCTCAGACCATTGGTGCATTTTCGCTCGGGCCCTTGGAGGCAAAAAGTTTGCCCCCACCCCTGCTCGGCACATAGAAAACAATCTGAAGTAGTCTTTATTTTTAGGTTATCATGCCATGATTTTACCCCGTTTGGCCCACGTGGGAATAGATTTTCTTCCATCCATGCGGCCCCTGAACTAAAATACGTTTTTTTGGGGTTTTTTTTGTTTCTTTTTTACAGTTTTTACTATATTTGCCACCTGCTATAGCACCTGACAGTCTCTAATTTATGGCGGCGTGAGGCTAAATTCTGCTGTTGCGTGTTATAAAAAAATTAAATCTGCGTTTGGCCCTCAGACCATTGGCGTATTTTCGCTCGGGCCCTCAGAGGCAAAAAGATTGAGACCCCCCCCCCCCACCCCCCACCCCCCTGCTCGGCACATAGAAAACAATCTGAAGTTGTCTTTATTTTTAGGTTATTATGCCATGAAATTACCCGTTTGGCCCACGTGGGAATAGATTTTCTTCCATCCATGCGGCCCCTGAACTAAAATTAGTTTTTTTGTTTTTGTTTTTGTTTTTTTTACAGTTTTTACTACAATTGCCACCTGCTATAGCACCTGACAGTCTCTACTTTAAGGCGGCGTGAGGCTAAATTCTGCTGTTGCGTGTTCTAAAAAATAAAAGTCTGCGTTTGGCCCTCAGACCATTGCCGCATTTTCGCTCGGCCCCTCGGAGGCAAAAAGATTTACCCCCCCCCCACCCTTCTGCTCGGCACATATAGAAAACAATCTGAAGTTGTCTTTCTTTTTTAGGTTATCATGCCATGATTTTACTTGTTTGGCCCACGTGGGAATAGATTTTCCTCCATCCATGCGGCCCCTGAACAAAAATGAGGTTTTTTTGTTTGTTTACAGTTTATACTATAGTTGCCACCTGTTATAGCACCTGACAGTCTCTACTTTATGGCAGCGTGAGCCTAAATTCTGCTGTTGCTTGTTAAAAAAAATAAAATAATCTGCGTTTGGCCCTCAGACCATTGGTGCATTTTCGCTCGGAGCCCTCGGAGGCAAAAAGATTTAGCCCCCCCTGCTCGGCACATAGAAAACAATCTGAAGTTGTCTTTATTTTTAGGTTATCATGCCATGATTTTACCCGTTTGGCCCACGTGGGAATAGATTTTCCCCCATCCATGCGGCCCCTAAACTAAAATGAGTTTGTTTTGTTTAGTTTTTTACAGTTTTCATTATAGTTGCCACCTATCGCACCTGACAGTCTCTACTTTAAGGCGGCGTGAGGCTAAATTCTGCTGTTGCGTGTTATAAAAAAACGCCGTTTTGGCCCTCAGACCATTGGTGCATTTTCGCTCGGCCCTTGGAGACAAAAAGTGTGCCCCCCCCCCCCCTGCTCGGCACATAGAAAACAATCTGAAGTAGTCTTTATTTTAGGTTATCATGCCATGATTTTACCCCGTTTGGCCCACGTGGGAATAGATTTTCTTCCATCCATGCGGCCCCTGAACTAAAATACGTTTTTTGGGGGGTTTTTTTGTTCTTTTTACAGTTTTTACTATATTTGCCACCTGCTATAGCACCTGACAGTCTCTAATTTATGGCGGCGTGAGGCTAAATTCTGCTGTTGCGTGTTATAAAAAATGTAAATCTGCGTTTGGCCCTCAGACCATTGGCGTATTTTCGCTCGGGCCCTCAGAGGCAAAAAGATTGAGCCCCCCCCCCCCCCCCTGCTCGGCACATAGAAAACAATCTGAAGTTGTCTTTATTTTTAGGTTATTATGCCATGAAATTACCCGTTTGGCCCACGTGGGAATAGATTTTCTTCCATCCATGCGGCCCCTGAACTAAAATTAGTTTTTTTGTTTTGTTTTTGTTTTTTTTACAGTTTTTACTACAGTTGCCACCTGCTATAGCACCTGACAGTCTCTACTTTAAGGCGGCGTGAGGCTAAATTCTGCTGTTGCGTGTTCTAAAAAATAAAAGTCTGCGTTTGGCCCTCAGACCATTGGCGCATTTTCGCTCGGGGCCCTCGGAGGCAAAAAGATTGCCCCCCCCCCACCCCTCTGCTCGGCACATATAGAAAACAATCTGAAGTTGTCTTTTTTTTTAGGTTATCATGCCATGATTTTACTTGTTTGGCCCACGTGGGAATAGATTTTCCTCCATCCATGCGGCCCCTGAACTAAAATGAGTTTTTTTTGTTTGTTTACAGTTTATACTATAGTTGCCACCTGTTGTAGCACCTGACAGTCTCTACTTTATGGCAGCGTGAGCCTAAATTCTGCTGTTGCTTGTTAAAAAAAAAAAAATAATCTGCGTTTGGCCCTCAGACCATTGGTGCATTTTCGCTCGGGCCCTTGGAGGCAAAAAGTTTGCCCCCACCCCTGCTCGGCACATAGAAAACAATCTGAAGTAGTCTTTATTTTTAGGTTATCATGCCATGATTTTACCCCGTTTGGCCCACGTGGGAATAGATTTTCTTCCATCCATATGCGGCCCCTGAACTAAAATACGTTTTTTTGGGGTTTTTTTTGTTTTTTTTTACAGTTTTTACTATATTTGCCACCTGCTATAGCACCTGACAGTCTCTAATTTATGGCGGCGTGAGGCTAAATTCTGCTGTTGCGTGTTATAAAAAAATTAAATCTGCGTTTGGCCCTCAGACCATTGGCGTATTTTTCGCTCGGGCCCTCAGAGGCAAAAAGATTGAGACCCCCCCCCCCCCCCACCCCCACCCCCCTGCTCGGCACATAGAAAACAATCTGAAGTTGTCTTTATTTTTAGGTTATTATGCCATGAAATTACCCGTTTGGCCCACGTGGGAATAGATTTTCTTCCATCCATGCGGCCCCCTGAACTAAAATTAGTTTTTTTGTTTTTGTTTTTGTTTTTTTTACAGTTTTTACTACAATTGCCACCTGCTATAGCACCTGACAGTCTCTACTTTAAGGCGGCGTGAGGCTAAATTCTGCTGTTGCGTGTTCTAAAAAATAAAAGTCTGCGTTTGGCCCTCAGACCATTGCCGCATTTTCGCTCGGCACCTCGGAGGCAAAAAGATTTACCCCCCCCCACCCTTCTGCTCGGCACATATAGAAAACAATCTGAAGTTGTCTTTCTTTTTAGGTTATCATGCCATGATTTTACTTGTTTGGCCCACGTGGGAATAGATTTTCCTCCATCCATGCGGCCCCTGAACAAAAATGAGGTTTTTTTTGTTTGTTTACAGTTTATACTATAGTTGCCACCTGTTATAGCACCTGACAGTCTCTACTTTATGGCAGCGTGAGCCTAAATTCTGCTGTTGCTTGTTAAAAAAAATAAAATAATCTGCGTTTGGCCCTCAGACCATTGGTGCATTTTCGCTCGGAGCCCTCGGAGGCAAAAAGATTTAGCCCCCCCTGCTCGGCACATAGAAAACAATCTGAAGTTGTCTTTATTTTTAGGTTATCATGCCATGATTTTACCCGTTTGGCCCACGTGGGAATAGATTTTCCCCCATCCATGCGGCCCCTAAACTAAAATGAGTTTGTTTTGTTTAGTTTTTTACAGTTTTCATTATAGTTGCCACCTATCGCACCTGACAGTCTCTACTTTAAGGCGGCGTGAGGCTAAATTCTGCTGTTGCGTGTTATAAAAAACGCCGTTTGGCCCTCAGACCATTGGTGCATTTTCGCTCGGGCCCTTGGAGACAAAAAGTGTGCCCCCCCCCCCCCCTGCTCGGCACATAGAAAACAATCTGAAGTAGTCTTTATTTTTAGGTTATCATGCCATGATTTTACCCCGTTTGGCCCACGTGGGAATAGATTTTCTTCCATCCATGCGGCCCCTGAACTAAAATACGTTTTTTGGGGTTTTTTTTTGTTCTTTTTACAGTTTTTACTATATTTGCCACCTGCTATAGCACCTGACAGTCTCTAATTTATGGCGGCGTGAGGCTAAATTCTGCTGTTGCGTGTTATAAAAAATGTAAATCTGCGTTTGGCCCTCAGACCATTGGCGTATTTTCGCTCGGGCCCTCAGAGGCAAAAAGATTGAGCCCCCCCCCCCCCCCTGCTCGGCACATAGAAAACAATCTGAAGTTGTCTTTATTTTTAGGTTATTATGCCATGAAATTACCCGTTTGGCCCACGTGGGAATAGATTTTCTTCCATCCATGCGGCCCCTGAACTAAAATTAGTTTTTTTGTTTTTGTTTTTGTTTTTTTTACAGTTTTTACTACAGTTGCCACCTGCTATAGCACCTGACAGTCTCTACTTTAAGGCGGCGTGAGGCTAAATTCTGCTGTTGCGTGTTCTAAAAAATAAAAGTCTGCGTTTGGCCCTCAGACCATTGGCGCATTTTCGCTCGGGCCCTCGGAGGCAAAAAGATTGCCCCCCCCCACCCCTCTGCTCGGCACATATAGAAAACAATCTGAAGTTGTCTTTTTTTTAGGTTATCATGCCATGATTTTACTTGTTTGGCCCACGTGGGAATAGATTTTCCTCCATCCATGCGGCCCCTGAACTAAATGAGTTTTTTTTGTTTGTTTACAGTTTATACTATAGTTGCCACCTGTTGTAGCACCTGACAGTCTCTACTTTATGGCAGCGTGAGCCTAAATTCTGCTGTTGCTTGTTAAAAAAAATAAAATAATCTGCGTTTGGCCCTCAGACCATTGCCGCATTTTCGCTCGGGCCCTTGGAGGCAAAAAGTTTGCCCCCCTCCCTGCTCGGCACATAGAAAACAATCTGAAGTAGTCTTTATTTTTAGGTTATCATGCCATGATTTTACCCCGTTTGGCCCACGTGGGAATAGATTTTCTTCCATCCATGCGGCCCCTGAACTAAAATACGTTTTTTGGGGGGTTTTTTTGTTTTTTTTACAGTTTTTACTATATTTGCCACCTGCTATAGCACCTGACAGTCTCTACTTTAAGGCGGCGTGAGGCTAAATTCTGCTGTTGCGTGTTCTAAAAAATAAAAGTCTGCGTTTGGCCCTCAGACCATTGGCGTATTTTCGCTCGGGCCCCTCAGAGGCAAAAAGATTGAGCCCCCCCCCCCCCCCCCCCCCCCCCCCCTGCTCGGCACATAGAAAACAATCTGAAGTTGTCTTTATTTTTAGGTTATTATGCCATGAAATTACCCGTTTGGCCCACGTGGGAATAGATTTTCTTCTATCCATGCGGCCCCTGAACTAAAATTAGTTTTTTTTGTTTTTGTTTTTGTTTTTTTACAGTTTTTACTACAGTTGCCACCTGCTATAGCACCTGACAGTCTCTACTTTAAGGCGGCCTGAGGCTAAATTCTGCTGTTGCGTGTTCTAAAAAATAAAAGTCTGCGTTTGGCCCTCAGACCATTGGCGCATTTTCGCTCGGCCCTCGGAGGCAAAAAGATTGACCCCCCCACCCCCTCTGCTCGGCACATATAGAAAACAATCTGAAGTTGTCTTTATTTTTAGGTTATCATGCCATGATTTTACTTGTTTGGCCTACGTGGGAATAGATTTTCCTCCATCCATGCGGCCCCTGAACTAAAATGAGGTTTTTTTTGTTTGTTTACAGTTTATACTATAGTTGCCACCTGTTACAGCACCTGACAGTCTCTACTTTATGGCAGCGTGAGCCTAAATTCTGCTGTTGCTTGTTAAAAAAAAAAAAAAAAATCTGCGTTTGGCCCTCAGACCATTGGCGCATTTTCGCTCGGGCCCTCGGAGGCAAAAAGTTTGCCCCAACCCCCCCACCCACCCCCCCGCTTCTCCCGTAGCAGCGTGCTGCAGCTCGTACGTGCGACGTGGGGCGCACATCTGTGGAGTGACTCGGAGGAATGTCGGCAGGCCACGTTCGAGCCCACATTGTGTGCAAAAAATAAATAAATAAAAAATTTAAAAAAAAAAGCCCCCCAACACGAACATGCAACAACAGGCGCTTTGTCACGGGAGCCTCATTTGAATATTTCCGTGGGCCGCGCACCACCACCCCACCGCAACATGGAACAGGTGTGACGCGCGGTTGTTGTTACATGCGTGATAGTGCGTCTTTTTTTTTTTTTTTTTTTTTTTTTTTTTTTTTTAATAAAATTTTTTTTTAACATTCTATCTTTGCTGTAAATAACACGCCAGGCGCGGTCAGCGGGGGTGGGAGAGAGAAAAAAAAAACCCATACACGCCGCGTGATTCTACCTTATGGGGGTCGATGCGGATCCTCTCCTCGCCTTTATGCGGGCTCTCCGGCCACAGGTGATAGCTGGAGCCGTAGTTGGGGCTCTCCTTGCTGCTGCCGCTGCTGCTGCCGGTCGCACTCGACTTGGCCGGGGGCGTTGCGCCTGGCGCGGGGGTCCTGGCGCACTTCTTGCGGTCCTGCTGGTCACCGTGCTGCTGCTGCTGCTGCTGCTGCTGCGGCCGCTGGGAGACGACGAGCCCCGGTGCGCGCTGCTGCTGCAGCAGTGGAGCCTGGCGGGTCCTACATAGCTCCCCGGAGCCGCTGGCGCAGTAGTTGACGGGCAGGCTGCTCCCCACCAGTAGCTGCCGCTGCGCTCGCAATTGCGGGATCTGTTGCTGCTGCGTCCGCGGCTCGGCGAGAATGCACCTTTTCTGCGAGTTTGCACGGATTCCTTCAGGGGAGGAGTCCCTGGGTGGATGACAGTGTTGCTTCTGCTGCAGCTGCCTGTGGTCTCCTCCTCCTCCCCTGCAGCGTTCCACGATGCTCGCCTGGCGGTAATTATCGGCACTCCTTGCCAGACGTTGACAATCCCCGGGAAAGGCGGTTGGCGGCGGCGGAATAGGCGCAGGGGAGGGCTGCGGTGCGGGGAGAGGACGCTGGTTTTGTGAATGGTCCGTGGAAAAGCTGCAGTGGCAGCTGGGAAAAAGAGGCTGGGAGCCGGCCGGGGCCCAGGGATCCTGCTGCGCGCCCGGTGGAAACGGCGTTTCCCCGCGCCGCGCGGGCTGACTCAGGCAGGGGAGCTCCTGGAGGCTCCGGCGGTGCGCGTCGCACTCTCGGTGCTGGGAAGAGGGCGGGGGCGGCAGGCTGAAAACAGGCGCGTCTGGCTCGCCGCTCGCTGCCGTCTGCTGGGGGGTCTGATGCTGCTGATGCTGATGCTGATGCTGATGCTGATGGACAGCCCCCGCGCACCGATGCCGCATCCCCCTGATCGCCGAGTCTCGCTGCGGTCGCTCCTCTGCGGTGCACAACAGCTCCGACGCCCGCTCATCGCGACCAGCCCGCGTGTCATTGGGTGGCTCTGCCTTAAAACGTCACACTTCTTTGCCAAAACGCCGCCTTCGCCCCCTTCGGAGAGGAGGGCTCCATGTGCCCCTGCTATGCGCACACAGGTTGCAGCGGGTCAATCACTCCGGTGGGGCCCCCCGTGGAGAGGGACAGTTGGCGACGGGGGGGTTTGAATCCCGCTCTCTTCAACCCACTTTTTTTTTTGGTCAATGTTGCCATAAGCATCGTCAGAAATGACTTTTACTGCCAGGTCAGCACAGGCCTGTCAAACATAAACATGTGCCCACACCTTCAATGTCACCATCAACAAAAGCACTTGCCAAAAAAAAAAGAGAAACATGGACGACATGCATGTGCATCCTGCTCTTTAATAATTGAGAAGAGTAACCCTGGTTTTAAATTACAAACCCCGTTTCCATATGAGTTGGGAAATTGTGTTAGATGTAAATATAAACGGAATACAATGATTTGAAAATCCTTTTCAACCCATATTCAGTTGAATGCACTACAAAGACAAGATATTTGATGTTCAAACTCATAAACTTTATTTTTTTTTGCAAATCATAATTAACTTTGAATCTCATGGCTGCAACACGTGCCAAAGTAGTTGGGAAAGGGCATGTTCACCACTGTGTTACATGGCCTTTCCTTTTAACAACACTCAGTAAACGTTTGGGAACTGAGGAGACACATTTTTGAAGCTTCTCAGGTGGAATTCTTTCCCATTCTTGCTTGATGTACAGCTTAAGTTGTTCAACAGTCCAGTTGTGCTATTTTAGGTTTCATAATGCGCCACACATTTTCAATGGGAGACAGGTCTGGACTACATGCAGGCCAGTCTAGTACCCGCACTCTTTTACTATGAAGCCACGTTGATGTAACACGTGGCTTGGCATTGTCTTGCTGAAATAAGCAGGGGCGTCCATGGTAACGTTGCTTGGATGGCAACATATGTTGCTCCAAAACCTGTATGTACCTTTCAGCATTAATGGCGCCTTCACAGATGTGTAAGTTACCCATGTCTTGGGCACTAATACACCCCCATACCATCACACATGCTGGCTTTTCAACTTTGCGCCTATAACAATCCGGATGGTTCTTTTCCTCTTTGGTCCGGAGGACACGACGTCCACAGTTTCCAAAAACAATTTGAAATGTGGACTCGTCAGACCACAGAACACTTTTCCACTTTGTATCAGTCCATCTAAAATGAGCTCAGGCCCAGCGAAGCCGACGGCGTTTCTGGGTGTTGTTGATAAACGGTTTTCGCCTTGCATAGGAGAGTTTTAACTTGCACTTACAGATGTAGCGACCAACTGTAGTTACTGACAGTGGGTTTCTGAAGTGTTCCTGAGCCCATGTGGTGATATCCTTTACACACTGATGTCGCTTGTTGATGCAGTACAGCCTGAGGGATCAAAGATCACAGGCTTAGATGCTTACGTGCAGTGATTTCTCCAGATTCTCTGAATCCTTTGATGATATTACGGACCGTAGATGGTGAAATCCCTAAATTCCTTGCAATAGCTGGTTGAGAAAGGTTTTTCTTAAACTGTTCAACAATTTGCTCACGCATTTGTTGACAAAGTGGTGACCCTCGCCCCATCCTTGTTTGTGAATGACTGAGCATTTCATGGAATTTACTTTTATACCCAATCATGGCACCCACCTGTTCCCAATTTGCCTGTTCACCTGTGGGATGTTCCAAATAAGTGTTTGATGAGCATTCCTCAACTTTATCAGTATTTATTGCCACCTTTCCCAACTTCTTTGTCACGTGTTGCTGGCATCAAATTCTAAAGTTAATGATTATTTGCACACAAAAAAAATGTTTATCAGTTTGAACATCAAATATGTTGTCTTTGTAGCATATTCGACTGAATATGGGTTGAAAATGATTTGCAAATCATTGTATTCCGTTTATATTTACATCTAACACAATTTCCCAACTCATATGGAAACGGGGTTTGTAAAAAATACTTAAAGCATGAAAACCAGTTTTTTTCTGAGGGTTACTTTTACCAAACAAAAATGGCCGCACTCCACTATACACCAAAACTAGGGAAAATACGGCCCGCGGGCCACATGCGGCCCGTTAGGATTTTTAATCCAACCCGCCGGACGTTCTACATCATGTTTTTTCCACCTTTAACATCAAAACTATCGCCGCCATCATGATGTGCGGTGCTGTTTTTAAATGACCGTAAGTTTTGAACAATAGAAAGTATTTCAATGGTCGAAATCTGCACTTTTGGGCGTCATAGGAGTTATTACGCGTGTGTCAGGAACAGACGCGGAAGCACATTTTTACAACAAATTTCTGCAAAAAAGTGATAATATATCAGTGTTTATCACACTTTGCATTCATATTTTGCTGTTGGTTACATTTTTCAATCAATCAATCAATCAAAGTTGACTGATATAGCCCTAAATCACGAGTGTCTCAAAGGGCTGCACAAGCCACAGCGACATCCTCGGCTTAGATCCCACATCAGGGCAAGGAAAAACTCAACCCAATGGGAGCGATGTTCATATGTTGTTAATATTCAGTGTTTTATCGTTCATAGTTAATATTGTAAATCCCACTTTCTTAATTTTCATGCACATTTTGGGTGTCTCGTTCAGCAAGAAACTGTAAAATTCCATTCTAGTTTTTTGAGGTGGTCCACGGTGGCATCCGATGGATCCACTTTTTGTCTTTTTTGGTCAATGTTGCCATAAGCGTCATCAGAAATGACTTTTACTGCCAGGTCAGCACAGGCCTGTCAAACATAAACATGTGCCCACACCTTCAATGTCACCATCAACAAAGCACTTGCCAAAAAAAAAAAAAACATGGACGACATGCATGTGCATCCTGCTCTTTAATAATTGAGAAGAGTAACCCTGGTTTTAAATTACCATGTAAAAAATACTTAAAGCGGGGGTCTACATGAAAACTTGTTTTTTCTGAGGGTTACCTTCACCAATCCTGGGCAAAATCCGCCCCGCAGACCACTTGAGGCCCGTTAAGATTTTCAATCCGGCCCGCCCCAAACGCGTGTGTCAGGAATCCATGCGGAAGCAAATTTTTACAACACATTTCTACATAAAAATGATAATATATTATATTGTAGGTGTTTATTACATTTTGCATTCATAGTTTGCTGTTTGTTACATTTTTGTTGTGTTTTTCTTGATTGTATAAAATACACAACTATTAAGGAGCTGGTCTAAAAAGTAAAATATGTTGTTAATATTCAGTGTTTTATTGTTCATAGTTAATATTGTAAAACCCACTTTCTTTATTTTCATGTACATTTTGGGTGTCTCATTATGACTTTTGGTATTTGGTAAAAATGGAGCCAAACACAGCAGATTGTTACAGCTAAATGTGGTTGCAGCGGATCAATTACAACCTAACAGATGCGGAAGCACATTTTTACAACACATTTCTGCATAAAAGTGTTAATATATAATATTGTAGGTGTTTATTACACTTTGCAGTCATATTTTGCTGTTTGTTATATTTTTGTTGTGTTTTTCTTGATTGTAAAAAAAATACACAACTATTAAGGAGCTGGTCTGAGAAGTAAAATATGTTGTTAATATTCAGTGTTTTATTGTTCATAGTTAATGTTGTAAATCCCACTTTCTTTATTTTCATGTACATTTTGGGTGTCCCATTCAGTAAAAAAAAATTAAAATTCCATTCCGTTTTTTTTGCCATAAGCACACCTGCTGTCATAAGAAATGACTTTTACTGCCAGGTCACCACAGGCCTGTCAAACATAAACATGTGCCCACACCTTCAACAAAACACTTGCCAAAAAAAAAAGAAACATGGACGACATGCATGTGCATCCTGCTCTTTAATAATTGAGAAGAGTAACCCTGGTTTTATATTACCATGTAAAAAATACTTAAAGCGGGGGTCTACATGAAAACCATGGCCGCACTGCCCTATACGCCAGACCTGGGCAATATTAAGGCCCGGGGGCCACATGCGGCCCGTTAGCTTTTCAATCTGGCCCGCCGGACATTCCCAAATAATTTTTTTAGATCTTTAGGATGGAAACCGTAGCTGTCATTATGATGTGCAGTGATGTTTTCTAATGACCAGAAGTCTTCAACTACCGTATTTTTCGGACTATAAGTCGCAATTTTTTTCATAGTTTGGCCGGGGGTGCGACTTATGTGTGAAATTATTAACACATTAGCGTAAAATATCAAATAATATTATTTAGCTCATTCACGTAAGAGACTAGACGTATAAGATTTCATGGGATTTAGCGATTAGGAGTGACAGCTTGTTTGGTAAACGTATAGCATGTTCTATATGTTATAGTTATTTGAATGACTCTTACCATAATATGTTACGTTAACATACCAGGCACGTTCTCAGTTGGTTATTTATGCCTCATATAACGTACACTTATTCAGCCTGTTGTTCACTATTCTTTATTTATTTGAAATTGCCTTTCAAATGTCTATTCTTGGTGTTGGGTTTTATCAAATAAATTTCCCCAAAAAATGTGACGTATACACTACCCTTCAAAAGTTTGGGGTCACATTGAAATGTCCTTATTTTTGAAGGAAAAGCACTGTACTTTTCAATGAAGATAACTTTAAACTAGTCTTAACTTTAAAGAAATACACTCTATACATTGCTAATGTGGTAAATGACTATTCTAGCTGCAAATGTCTGGTTTTTGGTGCAATATCTACATAGGTGTATAGAGGCCCATTTCCAGCAACTATCACTCCAGTGTTCTAATGGTACAATGTGTTTGCTCATTGGCTCAGAAGGCTAATTGATGATTAGAAAACCCTTGTGCAATCATGTTCACACATCTGAAAACAGTTTAGCTCGTTACAGAAGCTACAAAACTGACCTCCCTTTGAGCAGATTGAGTTTCTGGAGCATCACATTTGTGGGGTCAATTAAACGCTCAAAATGGCCAGAAAAAGAGAACTTTCATCTGAAACTCGACAGTCTATTCTTGTTTTTAGAAATGAAGGTTATTCCACAAAATTGTTTGGGTGACCCCAAACTTTTGAACGGTAGTGTATGTCTTGTGTTTATTTACTGTTTTAGTCATTCCCAGCTGAATATCAGGTCCCACCCGCCTCTCACAGCATGTTCCCTATCTGAATCGCTTCCACTGCCCTCTAATCCTTCACTCTCACTTTCCTCATCCACAAATCTTTCATCCTCGCTCAAATGAATGGGGTGATATTCGCTTTCTCAGTCTGAATCGCTCTCGCTGCTGGTGGCCATGATTGTAAACAATGTGCAGATGTGAGGAGCTCCACAACCTGTGACGTCACGCTACTTCCGGTACAGGCAAGGCTTTTTTATCAGCGACCAAAATGTGCGAACTTTATCGTCGATGTTCTCTACTAAATCCTTTCAGCAAAAACATGGCAATATCGCAAAATGATCAAGTATGACACATAGAATGGACCTGCTATCCCCGTTTAAATAAGAACATTTCATTTCAGTAGGCCTTTAAGGAGCTGGTCTGAGAAGTAAAATATGTTGTTAATATTCAGTGTTTTATTGTTCATAGTTAACATTGTAAATCCCACTTTCTTTATTGTCATGTACATTTTGGGTGTCTCATTATGACTTTTGGTATTTGGTAAAAATGGAGCCAAACACACATACTGTAGAGCAGATTGTTACAGCTAAATGTGGTTGCAGCGGATCAATCACGACCTAATAGATGCGGAAGCAAATTTGTACAACACATTTCTGCATAAAAGTGATAATATATATATATATATCATATTGTAGGTGTTTATTACACTTTGCATTCATATTTTGCTGTTCGTTACATTTTTGTTGTGTTTTTCTTGATTGTATAAAATACACAACTATTAAAGACCTACTGAAATTATTTTTTTTAATTTAAACGGGGATAGCAGATCCATTCTATGTGTCATACTTGATCATTTTGCGATATTGCCATATTTTTGTTGAAAGGATTTAGTAGAGAACATCGACGATAAAGTTCGCAACTTTTGGTCGCTGATAAAAAAAAAGCCTTGCCTGTACCGGAAGTAGCGTGACGTCACAGGTTGAAAGGCTCCTCACATTTCCCCATTGTTTACACCAGCAGCGAGAGCGATTCGGACAGAGAAAGCGACGATTACCCCATTAATTTGAGCCAGGATGAAAGATTTGTGGATGAGGATCGTGAGAGTGAAGGACTAGAGTGCAGTGCAGGACGCATCTTTTTTCGCTCTGACCGTAACTTAGGTACAAGCTGGCTCATTGGATTCCACACTCTCTCCTTTTTCTATTGTGGATCCCGGATTTGTATTTTAAACCACCTCGGATACTATATCCTCTTGAAAATGAGAGTCGAGAACGCGAAATGGACATTTACAGTGACTTTTATACCCATGACAATACATCGGCGAAGCACTTTAGCTACGGAGCTAACGTGATAGCATCGTGCTTAACTACAGATAGAATCAGAAGAAATAAACCCCTGACTGGAAGGATAGACAGAAAATCAACAATACTATTAAACCATGGACCTGTAAATACACGGTTAATGCTTTCCCGCTTGCTAACGACGCCATTGAAGCTAACTTAGCAACGGGACCTCACAGAGCTATGATAAAACATTAGCTATCCACCTACGCCAGCCAGCCCTCATCGTGCTCATCAACACCCGTGCTCACCTGCGTTCCAGCGATCGACGGAGCGATGAAGGACTTCACCCGATCATCCGTGCGGTCTGCGGCTAGCGTCCGATAGCGCGTCTGCTATCCAAGTCAAAGTCCTCCTGGTTGTGTTGATACAGACAGCCGCTAATACACCGATCCCACCTACAACTTTCTTCTTTGCAGCCTCCATTGTTCATTAAACAAATTGCAAAAGATTCACCAACACAGATGTCCAGAATACTGTGGAATTTTGCGATGAAAACAGAGCTTTTTGTATTGGATTCAATGGGGTCCGAATACTTCCATTTAACTATTGACGTCACGCGCATACGTCATCATACATAGACGTTTTCAACCGTAAGTTTAGCGGGAAATTTAAAATGGCACTTTATAAGTTAACCCGGCCGTATTGGCATGTGTTGCAATGTTAAGATTTCATCATTGATATATAAACTATCAGACTGCGTGGTCGGTAGTAGTGGCTTTCAGTAGGCCTTTAAGGAGCTGGTCTGAGAAGTAAAATATGTTGTTAATATTCAGTGTTTTATTGTTCATAGTTAATATTGTAAATCCCACTTTCTTTATTTTCATGTACATTTTGGGTGTGTCATTATGACTTTTGATATTAGTGTTCCTGAAAAAAATGGAGCCAAGCACACATACATACACAGCTAAATGTGGTTGCAGCGGATCAATCACGACCTAACAGATGGGGAAGCAAATGTTTACAACACATTTCTGCATAAAAGTGATAATATATCATATTGTAGGTGTTTATTACACTTTGCAGTCATATTTTGCTGTTTGTTACATTTTTGTTGTGTTTCGCTGGATTGTAAAAGATAAGGAGCGACGTTCATATGTTGTTAATATTCAGTGTTTTATCGTTCATAGTTAATATTGTAAATCCCACTTTCTTTATTTTCATGTATTTCTGGTGTCTCATTCAGTTATAAAATGTAAAATTCCATTCCGTTTTTTTTGAGGTGGTCCACGACGGGATCCGATGGATCCACTTTTTGTCAATGTTGCCATAAGCATCGTCAGAAATTACTTTTACTGCCAGGTCAGCACAGGCCTGTCAAACATAAACATGTGCCCACACCTTCAATGTCACAACCACTTGCAAAAAAAAGAAACATGGACGACATGCATGTGCATCCTGCTCTTTAATAATTGAGAAGAGTAACCCTGGTTTTAAATTACAGTGTAAAAAATACTTAAAGGCCTACTGAAAGCCACTACTACCGACCACACAGTCTGATAGTTTATATATCAATGATGAAATCTTAACATTGCAACACATGCCAATTAATTTATAAAGTGCAATTTTAAATTTCCCACCACACTTCCGGTTAAAAACGTTTTATTATGCTGACGTATGCGTGTGACGTCACGAGGACAAGGGAGGTATTCGGAGCCCGTAGAATCCTATGCAACAAGCTCTGTTTTCATCTCATAATTCCACAGTATTCTGGACATCTGTGTTGGTGAATCTTTTGCAATTTGTTTAATGAACAATGGAGGCTGCAAAGAAGAACGTTGTAGGTGGGATCGATCGGTGTATTAGCGGCTGGCTGTAGCAACACAACAAGGACTACTTACTTAGCAGACGCCTAGCCGATGCTAGCCGCCAAACCCACGGAGGAAGTCCTTCGAAACGCAGATGAGCACGGGTGTTGATGAGCAGATGAGGGCTGGCTGGCGTAGGTGGAGCGCTAATGTTTTTATCATAGCTCTGACAAGGTCCCGTAGCTAAGTTAGCTTCAATGGCGTCGTTAGCAACAGCATTGTTAAGCTTTACCAGGCTGAGAATTATTAACCGTGTAGTTACATGTCCATGGTTTAATAGTATTGTTGATCTTCTGTCTATCCTTCCAGTCAGGGATGTATGTATTTTGTTTCTATCTGCATTTGAGAACGATGCTATCACGTTAGCTCAGTAGCTAAGTGTGTCACCGATGTATTGTCGTGGAGATAAAAGTCACTTTGAATGTCCATTTCACGTTCTCGACTCTCATTTTCAAGAGGATATAGTATCCGAGGTGGTTTAAAATACAAATCCGTGATCCACAATAGAAAAAGGAGAGAGTGTGGAATCCAATGAGCCAGCTTGTACCTAAGTTACGGTCAGAGCGAAAAAAGATACGTCCTGCACTGCACTCTAGTTCTTCACTCTAATGTTCCTCATCCACAAATCTTTCATCCACGCGTTTTAAAAAGTCATACATTTTACTTTTTGAAACCGATACCGATAATTTCCTATATTACATTTTAAAGCATTTATCGGACGATAATATCGGGCTGCCGATAGGACATCTCTAATAAAAAGTATTTCAATGGTTGAAATCTGCGATTTTGAGTGTTATAGGAGTTATTACGGTAATCTACGTCACAGCAGAGTGGGCGGGGTTTGTTTTCAGAGCAGCCAGCCCCAAACGCGTGTGTCAGGAACCGATGCGGAAGCAAATTTTTACAACACATTTCTGCAAAAAAGTGATAATATATCACATTGTAGGTGTTTTTTACACTTTGCATTCATATTTTGCTGTTTGTTACATTTCTGTTGTGTTTTGCTTGGTTGTAAAAAATACGCAACTATTAAGGAGCTGGTCTGGGAAGTAAAATATGTTGTTAATATTCAGTGTTTTATTGTTCATATTTAATATTGTAAATCCCACTTTCATTATTTTCATGTACATTTTGGGTGTCTTATTCAGCAAAAAACTGCGAAATTCCATTCCCGTTTTTCTGAGGTGGTCCATCATAACTTTTTTAGAATTCTATCGGACATTGTGACTTTTGGTATTAGTACCATTTGTATTTATGTCAGGTGTTAGTACCTGTTGTATTTACGTCAGATGTTAGCACCATTTGTATTTACGTCAGGTGTTAGTACCTGTTGTATTCATGTCAGGTGTTAGTACCTGTTGTATTCACGTCAGGTGTTAGTACCTGTTCGTCAGGTGTTAGTACCTGTTGTATTCACGTCAGATGCTAGTACCATTTGTATTTATTATTTACAATCCCCACCTTCTACCATCCTAGTCACGTCCGTTGTGTCCTTGAGCAAGACACTTCACCCTTGCTCCTGATGGGTCTGGTTAGCGCCGTGGATGGCAGCTCCCGCCATCAGTGTGTGAATGTGAATGTGTGCGTGTGAATGGGTGAATGTGGAAATAGTGTCAAAGCGCTTTGAGTTCCTTAAAAAGGTAGAAAAGCGCTATACAAGTACAACCCATTTACCATTTATTATGTCAGTTGTTAGTACCGGTTGTATTTATGTCAGGTGTTAGTACCTACTGTATTTACGTCAAGTGTTAGTACCTGTTGTATCTACGTCAGGTGTTAGTACCTGTTGTATTTACGTCAGGTGTTAGTACCTGTTGTATTTACGTCAGGTGTTAGTACCTGTTGCATTTATGTCAGTTGTTAGTACCTGTTGTATTTACGTCAGGTGTTAGTACCTGTTGTATTTACGTCAGGTGTTAGTACCTGTTGTATTCACGTCAGGTGTTAGTACCTGTTGCATTTATGTCAGTTGTTAGTACCTGTTGTATTTACGTCAGGTGTTAGTACCTGTTGTATTTACGTCAGGTGTTAGTACCTGTTGTATTTACGTCAGGTGTTAGTACCTGTTGTATTTACGTCAGGTGTTAGTACCTGTTGCATTTATGTCAGTTGTTAGTACCTGTTGTATTTACGTCAGGTGTTAGTACCTGTTGTATTCACGTCAGGTGTTAGTACCTGTTGCATTTATGTCAGTTGTTAGTACCTGTTGTATTTACGTCAGTTGTTAGTACGTGTTGTATTTACGTCTCTTGTCAGAGAGAGTTTCAGTTCCCACCTCCGGAAGAACTTTGAACATGTCACGAGGGACCATGTTCCGCGCCTCTATTGTCGAGGCGGCTGATTGGAGCTGTGGCCGCAAGGTAGTTGGTGCCTGTCGTGGCAGTAATCCTAGAACCCGTTGGTGGTCACCGGCGGTGAGGGATGCCGTCAAGCTGAAGAAGGAGTCCTATCGGGTTGTTTTGGCTCATAGGACTCCTGAGGCAGCGGACAGGTACCGACAGGCCAAGCGGTGTGCGGCTTCGGCGGTGGCGGAGGCAAAAACTCGGACATGGGAGGAGTTCGGGGAAGCCATGGAAAACGACTTACGGACGGCTTCGAATCGATTCTGGACCACCATCCGCCGCCTCAGGAAGGGGAAGCAGTGCACTATCAACACCGTGTATGGTGAGGATGGTGTTCTGCTGACCTCGACTGCGGATGTTGTGGATCGGTGGAGGGAATACTTCAAAGACCTCCTCAATCCCACCAACACGTCTTCCTATGAGGAAGCAGTGCCTGGGGAATCTGTGGTGGGCTCTCCTATTTCTGGGGCTGAGGTTGCTGAGGTAGTTAAAAAGCTCCTCGGTGGCAAGGCCCCGGGGGTGGATGAGATCCGCCCAGAGTTCCTTAAGGCTCTGGATGCTGTGGGGCTGTCTTGGTTGACAAGACTCTGCAGCATCGCGTGGACATCGGGGGCGGTACCTCTGGATTGGCAGACCGGGGTGGTGGTTCCTCTCTTTAAGAAGGGGAACCGGAGGGTGTGTTCTACCTATCGTGGGATCACACTCCTCATCCTTCCCGGTAAGGTCTATTCAGGTGTGCTGGAGAGGAGGCTACGCCGGATAGTCGAACCTCGGATTCAGGAGGAACAGTGTGGTTTTCATCCTGGTCGTGGAACTGTGGACCAGCTCTATACTCTCGGCAGGGTCCTTGAGGGTGCATGGGAGTTGCCCAACCAGTCTACATGTGTTTTGTGGACTTGTCAAAGGCATTCGACCGTGTCCCTCGGGAAGTCCTGTGGGGAGTGCTCAGAGAGTATGGGGTATCGGACTGTCTGATTGTGGCGGTCCGCTCCCTGTATGATCAGTGCCAGAGTTTGGTCCGCATTGCCGGCAGTAAGTCGGACACGTTTCCAGTGAGGGTTGGACTCCGCCAAGGCTGCCCTTTGTCACAGATTCTGTTCATAACTTTTATGGACAGAATTTCTAGGCGCAGTCAAGGCGTTGAGGGCATCTGGTTTGGTGGCTGCAGGATTAAGTCTCTGCTTTTTGCAGATGATGTGGCCCTGATGGCTTCATCTGGCCAGGATCTTCAGCTCTCGCTGGATCGGTTCGCAGCTGAGTGTGAAGCGACTGGGATGAGAATCAGCACCTCCAAGTCCGAATCCATGGTTCTCGCCCGGCAAAGGGTGGAGTGCCATCTCCGGGTTGCGGAGGAGACCCTGCCCCAAGTGGAGGAGTTCAAGTACCTCGGAGTCTTGTTCACGAGTGAGGGAAGAGTGGATCGTGAGATCGACAGGCGGATGGGTGCGGCGTCTTCAGTAATGCGGATGCTGTATCGATCCGTTGTGGTGAAGAAGGAGCTGAGCCGGAAGGCAAAGCTCTCAATTTACCGGTCGATCTACGTTCCCATCCTCACCTATGGTCATGAGCTTTGGGTTATGGCCGAAAGGACAAGATCACGGGTACAAGCGGCCGAAATGAGTTTCCTCCACCGGGTGGCGGGGCTCTCCCTTAGAGATAGGGTGAGAAGCTCTGCCATCCGGGGGGAGCTCAAAGTAAAGCCGCTGCTCCTCCACATCGAGAGGAGCCAGATGAGGTGGTTCGGGCTTCTGGTCAGGATGCCACCCGAACGCCTCCCTAGGGAGGTGTTTAGGGCACGTCCGACCGGTAGGAGGCCACGGGGAAGACCCAGGACACGTTGGGAAGACTATGTCTCCCGGCTGGCCTGGGAACGCCTCGGGATCCCCCGGGAGGAGCTGGACGAAGTGGCTGGGGAGAGTGAAGTCTGGGCTTCCCTGCTTAAGCTGCTGCCCCCGCGACCCGACCTCGGATAAGCGGAAGAAGATGTGTGGATGGATGGATGGATGGTAGTACCTGTTGTATTTACGTCAGGTGTTAGTACCTGTTGTATTTACGTCAGGTGTTAGTACCTGTTGTATTTACGTCAGGTGTTAGTACCTGTTGTATTTACATCTGGTGTTAGCACCATTTGTATTTACGTCTGGTGGTAGTACCTGTTGTATTTACATCAGGTGTTAGCACCATTTGTATTTACGTCTGGTGGTAGTACCTGTTGTATTTACGTCAGGTGGTAGTACCTGTTGTATTTACATCAGGTGGTAGTACCTGTTGTATTTACGTCAGGTGTTAGTACCTGTTGTATTTACGTCAGGTGTTAGTACCTGTTGTATTTACGTCAGGTGTTAGTACCTGTTGTATTTACATCTGGTGTTAGTACCTGTTGTATTTACGTCTGGTGTTAGTACCTGTTGTATTTACGTCAGGTGTTAGCACCATTTGTATTTATGTCTGGTGGTAGTACCTGTTGTATTTACGTCAGGTGTTAGTACCTGTTGTATTTATGTCAGGTGTTAGTACCTGTTGTATTTACGTCAGGTGTTAGTACCTGTTGTATTTAGGTCAGGTGTTAGTACCTGTTGTATTTACGTCTGGTGTTAGTACCTGTTGTATTTACGTCAGGTGTTAGCACCATTTGTATTTACGTCTGGTGTTAGTACCTGTTGTATTTACGTCTGGTGGTAGTACCTGTTGTATTTACGTAAGGTGTTAGTACCTGTTGTGTTTACGTCAGGTGTTAGTACCTGTTGTATTTACGTCTGGTGTTAGTACCTGTTGTATTTACGTCAGGTGTTAGCACCATTTGTATTTACGTCTGGTGTTAGTACCTGTTGTATTTACGTCTGGTGATAGTACCTGTTGATTTACGTAAGGTGTTAGTACCTGTTGTATTTACGTCAGGTGTTAGTACCTGCTGTATTTACATCTGGTGTTAGTACCTGTTGTATTTACGTCTGGTGTTAGTACCTGTTGTATTTACGTCAGGTGTTAGTACCTGTTGTATTTACGTCAGGTGTTAGTACCTGTTGTATTTACGTCTGGTGTTAGTACCTGTTGTATTTACGTCAGGTGTTAGTGCCTGTTGTATTTACGTCAGGTGTTAGTACCTGTTGTATTTACGTCAGGTGTTAGTACCTGTTGTATTTACGTCTGGTGGTAGTACCTGTTGTATTTACGTAAGGTGTTAGTACCTGTTGTATTTACGTCAGGTGTTAGTACCTGTTGTATTTACGTCTGGTGTTGGTACCTGTTGTATTTACGTCAGGTGTTAGTGCCTGTTGTATTTACGTCAGGTGTTAGTACCTGTTGTATTTACGTCAGGTGTTAGTACCTGTTGTATTTACGTCTGGTGGTAGTACCTGTTGTATTTACGTAAGGTGTTAGTACCTGTTGTATTTACGTCAGGTGTTAGTACCTGTTGTATTCACGTCAGGTGTTAGTACCTGTTGTATTTACGTCTGGTGTTAGTACCTGTTGTATTTACCTCAGTTGTTAGTACCTGTTGTATTTACGTCAGGTGTTAGTACCTGTTGTGTTTACGTCAGGTGTTAGTACCTGTTGTATTTACCTCAGTTGCTAGTACCTGTTGTATTTACGTCTGGTGTTAGTACCTGTTGTATTTACGTCAGGTGTTAGCAACATTTGTATTTACGTCTGGTTGTAGTACCTGTTGTATTTACGTCAGGTGTTAGTACCTGTTGTATTTACCTCAGTTGTTAGTACCTGTTGTATTTACATCTGGTGTTAGTACCTGTTGTATTTACGTCAGGTGTTAGCAACATTTGTATTTACGTCTGGTTGTAGTACCTGTTGTATTTACGTCAGGTGTTAGTACCTGTTGTATTTACGTCAGGTGTTAGTACCTGTTGTATTTACGTCTGGTGTTAGTACCTGTTGTATTTACGTCAGGTGTTAGCACCATTTGTATTTACGTCAGGTGTTAGTACCTGTTGTATTTACGTCAGGTGTTAGTACCTGTTGTATTTACGTCAGGTGTTAGTACCTGTTGTATTTACGTCTGGTGTTAGTACCTGTTGTATTTACGTCAGGTGTTAGTACCTGTTGTATTTACGTCAGGTGTTAGCAACATTTGTATTTACGTCTGGTTGTAGTACCTGTTGTATTTACGTCTGGTGTTAGTACCTGTTCTATTTACGTCAGGTGTTAGCACCATTTGTATTTACGTCTGGTGGTAGTAACTGTTGTATTAACGTCAGGTGTTAGTACCTGTTGTATTTACGTCAGGTGTTAGCACCATTTGTATTTACGTCTGGTGGTAGTACCTGTTGTATTTACGTCAGGTGTTAGTACCTGTTGTATTTACGTCAGGTGTTAGTACCTGTTGTATTTACGTCAGGGGTTAGTACCTGTTGTATTTACGTCAGGTGTTAGTACCTGTTGTATTTACGTCTGGTGTTAGTACCTGTTGTATTTACGTCAGGTGTTAGCACCATTTGTATTTACGTCTGGTGGTAGTACCTGTTGTATTTACGTCAGGTGTTGGTACCTGTTGTATTTACGTCAGGTGTTAGTACCTGTTGTATTTACGTCTGGTGTTAGTACCTGTTGTATTTACGTCAGGTGTTAGCAACATTTGTATTTACGTCTGGTTGTAGTACCTGTTGTATTTACGTCTGGTGTTAGTACCTGTTGTATTTACGTCAGGTGTTAGCACCATTTGTATTTACGTCTGGTGGTAGTACCTGTTGTATTTACGTCAGGTGTTAGTACCTGTTGTATTTACGTCAGGTGTTAGTACCTGTTGTATTTACGTCAGGGGTTAGTACCTGTTGTATTTACGTCAGGTGTTAGTACCTGTTGTATTTACGTCTGGTGTTAGTACCTGTTGTATTTACGTCAGGTGTTAGCACCATTTGTATTTACGTCTGGTGGTAGTACCTGTTGTATTTACGTCAGGTGTTAGTACCTGTTGTATTTACGTCAGGTGTTAGTACCTGTTGTATTTACGTCTGGTGTTAGTACCTGTTGTATTTACGTCAGGTGTTAGCAACATTTGTATTTACGTCTGGTTGTAGTACCTGTTGTATTTACGTCTGGTGTTAGTACCTGTTGTATTTACGTCAGGTGTTAGCACCATTTGTATTTACGTCTGGTGGTAGTACCTGTTGTATTTACGTCAGGTGTTAATACCTGTTGTATTTACGTCAGGTGTTAGTACCTGTTGTATTTACGTCAGGGGTTAGTACCTGTTGTATTTACGTCAGGTGTTAGTACCTGTTGTATTTACGTCTGGTGTTAGTACCTGTTGTATTTACGTCAGGTGTTAGCACCATTTGTATTTACGTCTGGTGGTAGTACCTGTTGTATTTACGTCAGGTGTTAGTACCTGTTGTATTTACGTCAGATGTTAGTACCACTTGTTTTTACATCAGGTGTTAGAGGCCTTGAGTTTGACACCTGTGATCTACAGGAATACATGTGCTAATAGTGTTGTCCTGATACCAATATTATGCACCGGTTGGTGCATTGGTGCTGCAGGGAATTCTGGGAATTTGTTCTGTAGAATTTATGTTGTGTTGCGCTGCACATATTCTCCCAAAATGTGTTTGTCATTGTTGTTTAGTGTGGTTTCACTATATGGCACATGTTTATGACAGTGTTGGCGTTGTTCATACGGCCAACCCTTAGTGTGACATGTATGGTTGTTGAGTAAGTATGCCCTTCATTCGCTCGTGTGTAGTGCATTCAAAGTCAAGACTACTGTTTCATTGGTTCATGAATTAAGTCTTTTCTAATTATAGACCAGGTTTAACACATCAATTGCTAACTAGCTAGTCTTAGAGCACTTCTTCCTGAGGGCTTTCAGTGTTATAGCTTCACCTTTATCTTCAGGTATTAATCCAAAATTGGTGCTACACACTGTGTCTGTTTGTTAGTGCTCCGTGATTGTACATTGGCAAACTGACGTGGGGGACCGGTACTTTTTAGAGGCGGTATAGTACCGAATATGATTCATTAGTATCACAGTACTATTCTAATACCGGTATACCGTACAACCCTATATGCTAGTAACAGGGAGGTCCCTTATCTAGATCAGTGTTTTTCCACCACTGTGCAGGTTATGTAATTTCACCTAATTGGGTTAAAAATATTTTTTGTACACAAGTAATTAGAATCCGTAAATAATGTGCCATTGTTTGAGTGTCTGTGCTGGCTAGAGCTCGGCAAAGTAACCGTGTAATACTCTTCCATATCAGTAGGTGGCAGCAGGTAGCTAACTGCTTTGTAGATGTCGGGAACACGTCATGTCGTGATCACAATATGGGAAGCAGCGTGCAGGTAATAAGGTATCTTGTGCTTAAACCAAAAAGAAAAGGCCTTTGAAGCTTAGGCATGGCTATGCAAAACAAAACTAAAACTGAACTGGCTGCAAAGTGAACAAAACACAAAATGCTGGACGACAGCAAAGACTTACAGCGTGTGGAGCAGCAGACGGCGTCCACAAAGTGCATCCCGTACATGACATGACAATCAACAATGTCCGCACAACTTAAATAGTCTGGATTGCGAAAACAAGGCAGGTTTGGAGAATAGCGCTCAAGGAAGACATGAAACTGCAACAGGAAAAGACCCAAAAAAACAGGAAAAAAACACCAAAAGAGGTGCGCAGGAGAAAGACTAAAGCACAAAAAAAACTCCAAATAAGTCAGGGTGTGATGTGACAGGTGGTGACAGTACACCTACTTTGAGACAAGAGCTATAGTGATGCATGCTTGGTTATGGTTTGAATTCATATCCAACAATTGCGAGAACGACTTTTTATTGTCAATATCGGCTACTGAGTTTCGTTTTTTAATGATTTCTGCTGGTGGTGTGCCTCTGGATTTTTTCAATGAAAAAAATGTGCCTTGGCTCAAAAAAGGTTGAGAAACACTGGTCTAGATGATTATTCCCTGGTAACTATGTGTGATTCTTTCTGCTTTCCCAGTTGTTTTTTTGTCTTTTCCACCAAACTCTTTTTGTTCTGTTTGTCTGTTTTTTACGTGCTCTTTTCACGTGCAGCTACCTGCACACATCGCTGCTTCATCCACATCTGCCGGTAAACGCCAGCTTCTTATCGACGTCATTTGTTTTGACGCCGCGGGTTTGGACACCTGGAGCCGAACTTTTGCTTGCATGCAGAACGGCCCCAGTCTATGAACATTACATCATCACACCCAAGACAATGGGCACATACACACACACACACCCACTCCTCCCACCCCACGCCTTCACCGCCGCTTGTTTCCCCTTCGGGGTGATGGACGGCTGGCAGCGCTTCATGGCAGCAGTCGACCTCCAGTGCCCCAACTCCCCGCCCCTCTGTTGCGAGTTGTCGTGATTAAATGTAACGTGTTTATGTGTGCATGTGTGCATAGGTGTTTTCCCACTCCGGACTAGGCCCCTTTAGGAACCCCGTCTAGATTGTATTTTTTTACTCATCTTCCTCCCCAGCGTTTGACCTTTTTCTTATCTTTTACGGGGCGCCTTTGGCGACCCATCAGTGTCCCTGTTCTGTAACCCCGTACACTGTTTGTTTGTCTAATCTTGAACGGGTTTGTGCTGAAAACATACCGTATTTCCTTGAATTGCCGCCGGGTATATATTATCCGCATGCCTCGTTTTACCGCCGGGTCTAACTCATTTCGCAAAATAATTAGCGCATGCTTAGAATTAGCGCATGCTTAGAATTACTGCCGGGTCAAACTTGTTTAGCAAAATAATTAGCACATGTCTCGTTTTACTGCCGGGTCAAACTCGTTTCGCAGAATAATTAGCATATGCCTCGTTTTACCGCCGGGTCAAACTCGTCACGTCACGAGTGACAATTCACCTTTCACGCCCTCTAGATCACTAAGATCTTCTGAGACCAATCTGTTAGCGGTTCCAAGAGTAAACTCAAATCAAGGGAGATCATCATTCAGTCACTATGCAACACATAGCTGGAATAAACTTCCTGAAGATGTCAGACTCTCCCCAACTCTCACTACTTTTAAAACTAGACTGAAGACTTTTATGTTCACCTTAGCTTTCAGCTAAATCTTTTAATCTTTTAACTTTTAACGTCTGCACTGTTTTTATTTTTATTGTCTGCATTTTAATTTTGCTTTTATTTTCTTTCATTTCACTTTGTTGTCTGTGAAGCACTTTGAGTCTGCCTTGTGTATGAAAAGCGCTATACAAATAAAGTTGCCTTGCCTTGCCTTGCCTTTCAAGGCATCATTTTCCAAAATGGAGGAGGCTAATTTCAATCATTTAAAATTGCATAAAGGGAAGAAGATAAAGAGCTATTCAGTAGGATTTAAGGTCCAAGCTATTGAATATGCTAAAAAGAACAGTACATTTTTTTAATTAATATAGCTGCGTGTGTCAAATATGAGTCATTAAATGACTCCCGCCTCATGGTGATAGAGGGCGCTAGTGATCCCAGGAATCATTCTTGCGACTACTCGGCTGCAGAACAAGTGACAACAGTTTTCTAAACTGGACTTTCAATCGAAGCAGGAGGTAATACTTAAAGGAAGATCTCCATCGAGACAGAGAGACTTTTAAAACTGAAGAAAGATAAGGAAGACTTCTATAAACAAGTTATCGATGCTTTTGTTCAGAAGGAGCGGCGCATGGACTTCATTTATAAGAAAAGATAAGACCATAGTAACGTTTTTTTTTTATTAAATGTGCTTTTCATGATGGTATCCTTACATCACACTCAAATTTATAAGCGCAGGCCTAAATTTACCGCATGCCTTTGGTAAGCGCCGGAGTGAGAAGAGGTTTTAAATTAGTTACCGCCCCGGCGCTAATTCAAGGAAATACGGTAGTTTCGTTGTACTTGTGCAATGACAATAAAGTCCTATCCTATCCTGTCATCCACTGCAAACACATTATCGATATTGGTATCGTACTCGCAGCCCCGATGCGTCATGATTGCGACGTGTCTGCAAGGCAGCACTTGTGTTTGTGAGTGGGGCGGGGGAGGAGCGTATAAGCAAAATGTGGGCTCGGTCCGCTCAGTGAAAGAGTGTTTGTTTGAGTTGTAAAGTCGGATTTAATTATTCATGCGGAAACAGTAACATTGCTGCCCAAACTAACAAATGAAACTCCATCTTGCCAAGAAAGTCGCACAGGTCACGGCAGCCAATTACTTAATGAAAATGATCAGGTTTCTAATGCAGCCCTGGCTTAGGGCTCCGGGTTCCTGAAGCTATAAAACAGAGTGGACCTCAGCTTTCTTCCAGCGCCAAGGCAACGTGTGCCACCACTGCGGTCTTTGGAGCCCTCACAGCCCAGCCAGCTCCACAAATGTGGACATTACAGTCATTAATACACAATAATGTCGTCACATACAGTCCTGGTCAAAAGTTGTCAGACACTTGTAAAGACTAGAGATGTCCGATAATGGCTTTTCTTAAACTGTTCAACAATTTGCTCACGCATTTGTTGACAAAGTGGTGACCCTCGCCCCATCCTTGTTTGTGAATGACTGAGCATTTCATGGAATCTACTTTTATACCCAATCATGGCACCCACCTGTTCCCAATTTGCCTTTTCACCTAAGTGTTTGATGAGCATTCCTCAACTTTATCAGTATTTATTGCCACCTTTCCCAACTTCTTTGTCACGTGTTGCTGGCATCAAATTCTAAAGTTAATGATTATTTGCAAAAGAAAAAATATTTATCAGTTTGAACATCAAATATGTTGTCTTTGTAGCATATTCAACTGAATATGGGTTGAAAATGATTTGCAAATCATTGTATTCCGTTTATATTTACATCTAACACAATTTCCCAACTCATATGGAAACGGGGTTTGTATGTTCTTCACAGAAAATGAGCCAAAGTCAGTGAGTCTCAGTTTGAAAAATTAATTAATTGTATCATTTTTCTTTTAATAAAAAATGAAAACGGGTCCCACACACCCGAACACCACACCAGCTCCATGGGCAGCAAAACAGGCCCAGAGCATAATACTACCACCACCATGCTTGACTGTAGGAGTGGTGTTCCTGGGATTAAAGGCCTCACCTTTTCTCCTCCAAACATATTGCTGGGTATTGTGGCCAAACAGCTCAATTTGTGACATCACATGGACAAAGATAAGACCTTCTGGAGGAAAGTTCTGTGGTCAGATGAAACAAAAATTGAGCTGTTCCAGTTATGAGAGATGTATTTGATCATGACATAGGCGGTGTGTGCACAGATGGTGTGGTAACATGAAGCTTTCTGTCGGAAGCGTGAACAATCACATTATTATTATTTTACACAGGCAGGTGCAAGTATTGTATTAAGCTGTATAAGTGCTCAGATCTAGTTTAGCCTTCCATTATTCATACCCAGGCCAGGATTTCAGTTGAAGTGAGTTCAATTGAAGTTTTTCAGTTGGAAATGACACAAATAAGTGGCCAAGGACTGTAAGGATTCATCTTAAAAGATGCTCAAATATGTTTTGTATCTTTTTTCTGAATATGTTCTAAAGGCATAGTTGAGTGGAATGCGGCAAAGGGGTGTTGTCCAATAACATTTAAACCAGACCTGGGCGAATTAAAGGCCTACTGAAACCCACTACTACCAACCACGCAGTCTGATAGTTTATATATCAATGATGAAATCTTAACATTGCAACACATGCCAATACGGCCGGGTTAACTTATAAAGTTCAATTTTAAAATTCCCGCCACACTTCCGGTTGAGAATGATGCTATGCGCTAGCTCAGTAGCTAAGTGTGTCACCGATATATTGTCTTGGAGATAAGTCACTTTAAATGTCCATTTCGCATGCTCGACTCTCATTTTCAAGAGGATATAGTATCCGAGGTGGTTTAAAATACAAATCTGTGATTCACAGTAGAAAAAGGAGAGAGTACATAGTTCTGTGAGGTCTGGTTGCTAAGTTAGCTTCAATGGCGTCGTTAGCACAGCATTGTTAACCTTCGCCAGCCTGGAAATCATTAACCGTGTATTTACATGTCCACGGTTTAATAGTATTGTTGATTTTCTATCTATCCTTCCATTAAGGGGTTTATTTATTTTGTTTCTATCTTCATTTGAGAACGATGCTATCGCGCTAGCTCAGTAGCTAAGTGTGTCACCGATGTATTGTCTTGGAGATAAAAGTCACTTTAAATGTCCATTTCGCGTGCTCGACTCTCATTTTCAAGAGGATATAGTATCCGAGGTGGTTTAAAATACAAATCCGTGATCCACAATATAAAAAGGAGAGTGTGGAATCCAATGAGCCAGCTTGTACCTAAGTTACGGTCAGAGCGAAAAAAGATACGTCAATCACTGCCTCTCAAGTCGTTCACTGTAACGTTCCTCATCTACAAATCTTTCATCCTCGCTCAAATTAATGGGGTAATCATCACTTTCTCGGTCCGAATCTCTCTCGCTCCATTGTAAACAATGGGGAATTGTGAGGAATACTAGCTCCTGTGACGTCACGCTACTTCCGGTACAGGCAAGGCTTTTTTTTATCAGCGAGCAAAAGTTGCGAACTTTATCGTCGATTTTCTCTACTAAATCCTTTCAGCAAAAATATGGCAATATCGCGAAATGATCAAGTATGACACATAGAATGGATCTGCTATTCCCGTTTAAATAAAAAAAAATCATTTCAGTAGGCCTTTAAGGCCCGGGGGCCCGTTAAGCTTTTCAATCTGGCCCGCCGGACATTCCCAAATAATTTATTTAGATGTTTAAGATGGAAAGTGTAGCTGCCATTATGATGCGCAGTGATGTTTTCTAATGACCGGAAGTCGTCAACTATACAAAGTATTTAAATGCTTGGAATCTGCGCTTATGGATGATATACCAGTTACTATGGTAACCTAATTAGTTACTATGGTCATTTAATTAGTTACTATGGTCGTCTACGTCAGTTGTCCCCAACCTTTTTGTAACTGCTTGAAAATGTGTCCCACGTACCGGGGGGTATGGTATTTCTTTTTTCTTTTTTTTTTTTTTTGTCATAAAAAAATACAATCATGCGTGCTTACGGACTGTATCCCTGCAGACTGTATTGATCTATATTGATATATAATGTAGGAAACAGAATATTAATAACATAAAGAAACAACCCTTTTATGCGAATGAGTGTAAATGGGGAGGGAGGTTTTTTTGGGTTGGTGCACTAATTGTAAGTGTATCTTGTGTTTTTTATGTTGATTTAAAGGCCTACTGAAATGATTTTTTTTTATTTAAACGGGGATAGCAGATCTATTCTATGTGTCATACTTGATCATTTCGCGATATTGCCATATTTTTGCTGAAAGGATTTAGTATAGAACAACGACGATAAAGATTGCAACTTTTGGTATCTGATAAAAAAAAGGCTTGCACCTACCGGAAGTAGTGTGACGTAGTCAGTTGAACATATACGCAAAGTTCCCTATTGTTTACAATGATGGCCGCATGAAGTGAGAGAGATTCGGACCGAGAAAGCGACAATTTCCCCATTAATTTGAGCGAGGATGAAAGATTTGTGGATGAGTAAAGTGCAAGTGAAGGACTAGTGGGGAGTTGAAGCTATTCAGATAGGGAAGATGCTGTGAGAGCCGGGGGTGACCTGATATTCAGCTGGGAATGACTACAACAGTAAATAAACACAAGACATATATATACTCTATTAGCCACAACACAACCAGGCTTATATTTAATATGCCACAAATTAATCCTGCATAAAAACACCTGCGTGTTTGTTATGCTAGCTCCTAGCTCCTCTGCTAGCTCCTAGCTCCATAGAACACGCCAATACAATTCAAACACCTGATCAACACACACAATCACTCAGCCCAAAAGACCGTTTACCTAACCCAAGGTTCATAAAGCTTATATATTTTTTAAAAGTTACGTACGTGACGCGCACATACGGTCAAGTTATCGAATGTTTAGCAGCCAAGGCTGCATACTCACGGTACCTGATATTCAGCTGGGAATGACTACAACAGTAAATAAACACAAGACATATATATACTCTATTAGCCACAACACAACCAGGCTTATATTTAATATGCCACAAATTAATCCTGCATAATAACACCTGCGTGTTTGTTATGCTAGCTCCTAGCTCCTCTGCTAGCTCCTAGCTCCATAGAACACGCCAATACAATTCAAACACCCGATCAACACACACAATCACTCAGCCCAAAAGACCGTTCACCTAACCCAAGGTTCATAAAGCTTATATATTTTTAAAAAGTTACGTACGTGACGCGCACGTACGGTACGGTACGTGTTATGCTAGCTCCTAGCTCCTCTGCTAGCTCCTAGCTCCATAGAACACGCCAATACAATTCAAACACATGATCAACACACACAATCACTCAGCCCAAAAGACCGTTCACCTAACCCAAGGTTCATAAAGCTTATATATTTAAAAAAAAGTTACGTACATACGCAAAAAAAAGCCAAAGCTGCATACTCACAGTAGCACGTCTGCGTCTTTGTCATCCAAATCAAAGTAATCCTGGTAAGAGTCTGTGTTGTCCCAGTTCTCTACAGGCGTCTGTGTATCCAAATCAAAAGTCCTCCTGGTTAGAGTCTCTGTTATCCGAGTTCTTCCATCTTGACTGCATCTTTCGGGAATGTAAACAAAGAAGCGCCGGCTGTGTACTGTTGTGGCTGACTACGTTCGAAAAATACGTCCATTTCGCACCGACAACTTTCTTCTTTGCTTGCTCGGCTTCCTTCTCCATAATGCAATGAACATGATTGAAACAGATTCACGAACACAGATGTCCAGAATACTGTGGAATTATGAAATGAAAACAGAGCTTTTTCGTATCGGCTTCAATGTGGAAGGCATACCCGTGTTCGTCGGGCTACGTCACACGCATACGTCATCCTCAGAGGCGTTTCGAACCGGAAGTTTAGCGGCAAATTTAAAATGTCACTTTATAAGTTAACCCGGCCGTATTGGCATGTGTTATAATGTTAAGATTTCATCATTGATATATAAACTATCAGACTGCGTGGTCGGTAGTAGTGGGTTTCAGTAGGCCTTTAATAATTTATTTATTTATTTTTTATTTTTTTATTTAGGGGACGGCGTGGCGAAGTTGGTAGAGTGGCCGGGCCAGCAATCGGAGGGTTGCTGGTTACTGGGGTTCAATCCCCACCTTCTACCATCCTAGTCACGTCCGTTGTGTCCTTGGGCAAGACACTTCACCCTTGCTCCTGATGGCTGCTGGTTAGCGCCTTGCATGGCAGCTCCCGCCATCAGTGTGTGAATGTGTGTGTGAATGGGTGAATGTGGAAATACTGTCAAAGCGCTTTGAGTACCTTGAAGGTAGAAAAGCGCTATACAAATACAACCCATTTATCATGTATTTATTTATTTCTTGTGCGGCCCGGTACCAATCGATCCACGGACCGGTACCGGGCTGCGGTTCGGTGGTTGGGGACCAATGATCTACGTCACAGCAGCTCAGACGAGGCACCAAGCAGTGTGGGCGGGAAGCGTTTCCACAAACGCGGAAGGAGATTTTCACAACAAAGTTCTAAAGCTTAGTGATATATCAGATATATCAGATTATAGGTGGGTTTATTTTGTACCCTTCGCGTTCATATTTCACTGTTTGTTGCATTTTTGTTGCGTTTCACTTGATTGTAAAATATGTCGATCGAAAGGGGGTGTGACGTTCAATGTTTATTTTTTTACGTTCATATTTTGTCAATATTCAGTGTTTTATCCTTCATAGAAAAATTTAAAAATTCCATTACGTTTTTTAAGGCAGTCTGTCATAACATTTTTAGCATTCAATCCGACATTATTGTGAGGTTTTGTATTAGTGTTCCTAAAAATAGATATACAGGCCCCCAGACTAGGGATGTCCCGATCCAGGTTTTTGCACTTCCGATACTCACCGATACCAATACTGACCGATACTGGCCTATCCGAGCATGTATTAAAGTTTAAAGTTATTTAGCCTACTTAGTTGTCATATTCATGTTGAAAAGGGTTTTAGTACTCTTGATAACAACTAGCCAGCTGAATTAGGGGAGTTTGAATAATACACAATGGTTGGTAACAAGAAACTGACCTGTTTATTCAAGGACAAACACAAAATAGACAAAATTATACATGACAAACAGAAATGGCATCATTGAACTAGGGCTGGGCGATATGGCCTTTTTTTAATATTGCGATATTTTAAGGCCATATTGCGATACACGATATATATCTCGATATTTTGCCTTAGCCTTGAATGAACACTTGATGCATATAATCACAGCAGTATGATGATTCTGTGTGTTTTGATTGATTGATTGAGACTTTTATTAGTAGGTTGCACAGTACAGTACATATTCCGTACAATTGACCACTAAATGGTAACACCCGTATAAGTTTTTCAACTTGTTTAAGTCGGGGTCCACTTAAATTGATTCATGATACAGATATATACTATCAAATATATACTATCATCATAATACAGTCATCACACAAGATAATCACATTGAATTATTTACATTATTTATAATCTGGGGTGTGGAGGGGGGGGTAGGATGTAAGTGTCAAAAAGACAGCCAAAAGAGTTCAATATATGAGAATAAATATAAAGTTAAAATATAGGGTAGAAATGCACCCATTTGCAGGAAATGTAGTTTTGATTTTCAAAATTTTCTTTCAAGGCTTGCATGTCTACATTAAAACATTCTTCTTCATACTGCATTAATATATGCTACTTTTAAACTTTCATGCACAGAAGGAAATCACAACTAAAAAAATCACAAATTTTTTCATACGGTGTTGATGTGGAAATTTTTGCCTCGGCATTTTGATGGTGTGGGCGTGTGGCACCGAATGGAGATAAGCGTCTCGACAGACGTTACAATATTTGAACAATGATGACGAAAACTGTTTTCTCTGTCGTGTCCGTGTGTCGAAAATTGTTATGCGCTTATTTTTAGGGTCCGCATGTACCCTGTATAAAGGACTCCCACAGGGAATCCTTTGTACATGGACAAAGGACACTATTGTTATTGTAATGTTTATTATTAGGGTCCGCATGTACCCTGTATAAAGGACTCCCTGTGGGAGTTGTACTTGTTAGGGACCGAGTCCCTTTGGGACAGAGGACCCTATTGTATTTCTAGCGTTGTATTGTTATAGTGACGCCTCTTTGAGCTGTAATTTGACCCCCTTAACATGCTTGAAAACTCACCAAATTGGACACACACATCAGGACTGGCGAAAATTGCGATCTAATCAAAAAAACAAACCCCAAAACTCAAAATTGCGCTCTCGCACCCCCTAGGAAGAAAACACAGACACAACTGCCTGTAACTCCCAGTAGGAATGTCGTTGAGACCTCTATGTATGTCTCACTTAGACCTAGATTTCATACACTGAAAACCCCCAGCAAAAATCAACAGGAATTTTGCAATTCCCCCTTCAAAACAAAAGTTGTGTAAAAACAGTCACCTTTTTTCAAACATTATCTCCTCCGAGCGCGTTTGTCATGTCGGCTTCTAATTAGCACAGGAGAGGGATTGAACCCTTTTGATTAAAAGTTGATGAAAGAGTTTTAATTACTGCTCCGGTTTGGATTTTATGAGCCCTCAAAGTTGGTCCCGTCCATCGCTGCTTGCAGCTTTAATTATTATTATTCCGCACCTTTGCGCACTACTTTGACCCCCTTAACATGCTTCAAAACTCACCAAATTTGACACACACATAGAAAAACGTGCCCCAAACATTTAAGTAAAAAAACCAAACCCCAAAAATCAAAATTGCGCTCTAGCGCCCCCTAGGAAAAAACAACAACAAACTGCCTGTAACTCCCACTAGGAAGGTCGTAGAGACATGAAACAAAAACCTGTATGTAGGTCTGACTTAGACCTACAATTCATAATGACACATCCTCGGGCAAAAACCAACAAGAAGTTGGCAATTTCCCCTTCAAGACAAAAAATGACTAAAAACACAAATGTTTGCCTCTTTGACCTCTAATTTGACCCCCTTAAAATACTTCAAAACTCACCAAACTTTTCACACACATCGGGACTGGTGGAAATTGCGATCTAAAAAAAAAACCGAACCCCAAAACTCAAAATTGCGCTCTAGTGCAATTTTTGAATAAAACTCAGACAAAACTGCTCCTCAGAGGAAAACTCAGACAAAACTGCTTGTAACTTCCGGTAGGAACGTCTTAGAGATATGAAACAAATACCTCTATGTAGGTCTCACCTAGACCTACATTTCATAGATTGACATCCTTCAGCAAAAATCAACAGGAAGTTTGCAATCCCTCCTTCAAAACAAAATTTTTGTTAAAACCGGTCACCAAACATCAAACATTATCTCCTCTGAGCGCGTTTGTCGTTTCGGCTTCAAACTACTACAGGAGCACCTTGGAAAAAAACACAGACAACACTTCCTCTAACTCCCAGTACGAATATCCTACAGACATGAAACAAAAAATTCTATGTAGGTCTGACTTTGAGCTAGATTTCATACACTGACATCCTTCAGCAAAAATCAACAGGAAGTTGGCAATCACCCCTTCAAAACAAGTTTCATAAAAACACTCACTTTTGCCTCTTTGAGCTGTAATTTGACCGCCTTAAAATACTTCAAAACTCACCAAACTTTTTACACACAGCAGGACTGGCGGAAATTGCGATTTAATTAGGACTAGCACCTGCCAAAATGCGGACCCGACCAACGCTGCTTGCAGCTTTAATTTTATTTGATTTTGCGCGCGACATATAATTGTTATGCGAAGAGGACGCTTGAGCAGTGCGCAATTGCACAGGCGCGCACCTTAGAGGGAACCTTGCTCGCACGGCTGCGCTAGCATCACAGCTAACGTTAGCCAGGCTGCTACCTCTCTGCTCCGCGAGGGCGTATACGTATGTGACGTATGACGTGACAGTATGTGACGTGTGTTAGAAGGTGCGCTTGCTGTCTGTGAGAAGGAGACACAGAAGGAGTGAGAAGAGTCTGTCGTGTAATGCCAGCAGCTAAAAGCAACTGCGTGAGAATCCACCGACCTGTGGATGTGTTGAAGGTGTGCTGGAAAATGCGGAACGGAAATTAGGGGGCAACAGAAAAGTGGAATATATTATTTAAATCGGTGCGTTGGAAAACACGGACCGGAGTTTTTTTAACTGGATCTGGATAGGCATTTTCCCATGCCTTGCCGATACGCATTTTTTGGCAAATATCGGCGGCCGATCCGATACTTGGATCGGACCGGCCGCCGATATTTGCCAAAAAATGCGTAGGACATCCCTACCCCAGACACATTTTTTTCTCTAAATGTGGGCCCCCAGTCAAAATAATTGCCCAGGCCTGATTTAAACAATAACAACTAAAAGACCAGTTTTAATTAATAATTAAAACACAGCTTTTTGCAGTTTTTTTTACAGTCAGAAGATTTTTTTTGACAATGTGTTTCAAACTTTACTAGTACTGGTGTGCTGTACAACCCTACAGTATATCTGCTCTCATTTTCTCGCACATTTGACCCTCTGATGTTCTGTGTACCTACACTCTGTACTCCTCCTGTCTAGGCCACAGATATACTGTAGAGTTGTACGGTACACCAGTACTAGTAAAGTATCGTGATACTAATGAATCGTAATCAATACTATATCCTCTCGTCCCCATTTTTTTTTAGCCGGCACGTCGTGAAATTGTTGGTTTTACGAGCAGAGTAGCATGTGCGCGCACACACAGAGTACTTACAAGCAGACACAGTGTGTTGACAGAAAATTGGAGAATGGACGCATTTTGGTCTAAAAAAGGATGATAAAGGTGAAGTTATAACACTGAAACGCCCTCAGGAAGCGGTGCTTTAAGACATGGCTAGCTAGCTAGCAGCTAACAGCCATCTGCTGGCGACGAATAAAGTAAGTTTCTTACAAGTATCATTATCACTGCAGGACGAGGAATAGCGAAACATGCTTTACTACACACCGTAGGAGGATACAATAGCTCACCGCTAACAGCAAGCTAGCGCTCTTCAATGTAAACAAATAACATGGGTGGATCCACACCTGACATCCACTGTAATTAAACCAAGTACGATAGCACATCTAGTCGATACTGCTATGATTGCATCGATATTTTTTATCGTCACAAAATCTTTTTTCCGTTTAAAAACAAATGTATATTATGTTTATAAACTCAGGAAATATGTCCCTGGACACATGAGGACTTCAATTATGACCAGTGTATGACGAATTTGTGGTATCATCCAAAACTAATTACATTTTAACAGAAGTGTAAAAAGAACATGTTAAAACAGAAAAAAACGCGACACCTACCCTTTACATCAGTATTTCTTCATTAGTATTGGTTTATTAGGTATTATATTTTATTGTATGATCCTGTAACTACTTGGTATCGGATCGATACCTAAATTTGTGGTATCATCCAAAACTAATGTAAAGTATCAAACAACAGAAGAATGAGTGATTATTACATTTTAACAGAAGTGTAGATATAACATGTTGAAACAGGAAGTAAGCAGATATTAACAGTAAATGAACAAGTAGATTAATAATACATTTTTACAGTTTGTCTTTCATAATGTTGACAAAATAATAGGTGTATAAATGACACAATATGCTACTGCATATGTCAGCAGACTAATTAGGAGCCTTTGTTTGTTTACTTACTACTAAAAGACAAGTTGTCTAGTATGTTCACTATTTTATTTAAGGACAAACATGCAATAATAAACATCTGTTTAATGTACCCTAAGATTTTTAGTTAAAATAAAGCCTATAATTCCATTTTTTGTGGTCCCCCTTATTTAGAAAGGTATCGAAATACATTACATATTATACATACCGGTACCAAAATACTGTTATCGCAACAACCCTAATATACTGTAATATTTTCTACAAAGACACATTACAAACTGTTTGCTAGCTGGTTTATCAACAAGCACGGGTTTTAGACGAACTACTTCTCCATTCTATTTCCTGATCTCAATTCTCCAACAAACTTTGAGTCTATGGCAATCATTTGAAAGGCTTCAAAAAACAATAATAATCTTGATACTTTGCAACCAAGGCAATGTAATAAGGGGGACTCCCTCTAATTTCAAAGCACTTTGGTTTGATAATGGTTATTAAAGCAAGGTGGACGAGCAGGTTCCCTGGCAATTACCCTTTTATAATACTTCCAAGAGCATTCCTGTAATAACAAAATGGAGGTTTGGCCCTGCAACAAATAATTTGACATAAACAAGGCCGCAATGTGCTCGGACATGTCTCCAGCAATAAAATAAAATATGCATTTCCAAAACCAGTGAAGTTGGCACGTTGTGTAATTCGTAAATAAAAACAGAATACAATGATTGGCAAATCCTTTTCAACTTATTTTCAATTGAATAGACTGCAAAGACAAGATATTTAATGTTCCAACTGAGAAACTTCATTTTTTTTGCTAAAAAGTTGTCACAGGGGCATTTTTACCACTGTGTTACATGGCCTTTCCTTTTAACAACACTCAGTAAACGTTTGGGAACTGAGGAGACACATTTTTGAAGCTTCTCAGGTGGAATTCTTTCCCATTCTTGCTTGATGTACAGCTTAAGTTGTTCAACAGTCCAGGGTCTCCGGCTTCATAATGGGCCCGGCGTTGCTGGGTGTTGTTGATAAATGGTTTTCGCTTTGCATAGTAGAGTTTTAACTTGAACTTACAGATGTAGCGACCAACTGTAGTTACTGACAGTGGTTTTCTGAAGTGTTTCTGAGCCCATGTGGTGATATCCTTTACACACCAATGTCGCTTTTTTGATGCAGTACCGCCTGAGGGATCGAAGGTCCGTAATATTATCGCTTACGTGCAGTGATTTCTCCAGATTCTCTGAACCTTTTGATGATATTACAGACCGTAGATCAGGAGTCCCCAACCTTTTTGAAACCAAGAGCTACTTCTTGGGTACTGATTAATGCGAAGGGCTACCAGTTTGATACACACTTAAATAAATTGCCAGAAATAGCCAATTTGCTCAATTTACCTTTAACTCTGTTATTATTAATAATTAATGATATTTACACTTAATTGAACGGTTTAAAAGAGGAGAAAACACGAAAAAAATGACAATTAAATTTTGAAACATAGTTTCTCTTCAATTTCGACTCTCTAAAATTCAAAATTCAACCGAAAAAAAAAGAGAAAAACTAGCTAATTCGAATCTTTTTGAAAAAATTAAAAAAAGAATTTATGGAACATCATTAGTAATTTTTCCTGATTAAGATTCATTTTAGAATTTTGATGACATGTTTTAAATAGGTTAAAATCCAATCTACAATTTTTTTTAGAATGTATAACAAATTGGACCAAGCTATATTTTTAACAAAGACAAATCATTATTTCTTCTAGATTTTTCAGAACAAAAATTTTAAAAGAAATTCAAAAGACTTTGAAATAAGATTTAAATTTGATTCTACAGATTTAAAATCATTTTTAAGGTTGTATTTTTTTCTCTAAAATTGTCTTTCTGAAAGTTATAAGAAGCAAAGTAAAAAAATTAATGAATTTATTTAAACAAGTGAAGACCAAGTCTTTAAAATATTTTTTTGGATTTTCAAATTCTATTTGAGTTTTGTCTCTCTTAGAATTAAAAATGTCGGGCAAAGCGAGACCAGCTTGCTAGTAAATACATACAATTTAAAATATAGAGGCAGCTCACTGGTAAGTGCTGCTATTTGAGCTATTTTTAGAACAGGCCAGCGGGCGACTCATCTGGTCCTTACGGGCTACCTGGTGCCCGTGGGCACCGCGTTGGTGACCCCTGCCGTAAATGGTGAAATCCCTAAATTCCTTGCAATAGCTGGTTGAGAAATGTTGTTCTTAAACTGTTCAACAATTTGCTCACGCATTTGTTGACAAAGTGGTGACCCTCGCCCCATCCTTGTTTGTGAATGACTGAGCATTTCATGGAATCTACTTTTATACCCAATCATGGCACCCACCTGTTCCCAATTTGCCTGTTCACCTGTGGGATGTTCCAAATAAGTGTTTAAAGAGCATTCCTCAACTTTCTCAGTCTTTTTTGCCACTTATGCCAGCTCTTTTGACATAGTTTCTCAGTTAGAACATTAAGTATCTTGTCTTTGCAGTCTATTCAATTGAATATAAGTTGAAAAGGATTTGCAAATCATTGTATTCTGTTTTTATTTACCATTTACAAAACGTGCCAACTTCACTGGCTTTGGGGTTTGTACAACCCCTGGAAGAAATGATAGACTTAGTTTGTCTAATATTGTAGAAACAAAAAGCAGGTATGGCAGACATGACACACAACTACAGTCCTTTCAATTAGCCATCTTCTGGCTTTAAGAAAACACTCAAATGAATCAATGAAATAACATTTTCATTTTTAGATCAAGCAGAGTAAAACACGATGGAATCACTCATTTCTTAAAATGATAGAATCATGACAAACAAACGATAAAAAAAAAAACTACAACACACCACTAGTACTTTGTTGCACCCCCTCTGGCTTTTATACAAGCTTGCAGTCTCTGAGGCACGGACTTAACGAGTGACAACAGAACTTCATCAATCTCTGATTGCTGTTGTCAGGTCAGCTTCGCAGGTTGGACTATGGTCATCCAACATTTTCTTCAATTTGCACCACAGATTGTCGATCGGATTGAGATCCGGACTATTTGCAAGCCGTGACCTTGACCTTCGAGGAAGATTTTTTTTTACAGTTTTTGCTCTCTGCCAAGATGCCTTATCATCTTGAAGAATGATGTCATCGTCCCCAAACAGCCTTTCATTTGATGGAACAAGAAAAGGCTCCAAAATGCCAAAGTAAACGAACGTTGCATGTATTGAAGATGTAATGGCAGCCATTCCGTGACTGTGGAAACGTGCATGTTTTCTTCAGGCAGTCGTCTTCATAAATGTCATTGGAACCAAACCCAAACATCATCACTCACTCACGATTCAATCCGGATATGACTTTCATCCGGTCATCCATAGTTATTCCTTAGCCCACCTGTGTCAAACTCAAGGCCCGGGGGCCATATCTGGCCCACCACCTCATTTTATGTGGCCTGTAAAGGCCTGGAATTACCATGCGTCCATTTGTTTCTGACACCAGACGTAAATACAACAGGTACTAACACCAGACGTAAATACAACAGGTACTAACACCAGACGTAAATACAACAGGTGCTAACATCTGACGTAAATACAACAGGTACTAACACCAGACGTAAATACAACAGGTACTAACACCTGACGTAAATACAACAGGTACTAACACCTGACGTAAATACAACAAGTACTACTACCAGACGTAAATACAACAGGTACTAACACCAGACGTAAATACAACAGGTACTAACACCAGACGTAAATACAACAGGTGCTAACATCTGACGTAAATACAACAGGTACTAACACCAGACGTAAATACAACAGGTACTAACACCAGACGTAAATACAACAGGTACTAACACCTGACGTAAATACAACAGGTACTAACACCTGACGTAAATACAACAAGTACTACTACCAGACGTAAATACAACAGGTACTAACACCTGACGTAAATACAACAGGTACTAACACCTGACGTAAATACAACAGGTACTAACACCTGACGTAAATACAACAGGTACTAACACCTGAGGTAATTACAAATGGTGCTAACACCAGACGTAAATACAACAGGTACTAACACCTGACGTAAATACAACAGGTACTAACACCTGATGTAAATACAACAGGTACTAACACCTGACGTAAATACAACAGGTACTAACACCTGACGTAAATACAACAGGTACTAACACCTGAGGTAATTACAAATGGTGCTAACATCTGACGTAAATACAACAGGCACTAACACCAGACGTAAATACAACAGGTACCACCACCTGACGTAAATACAACAGGTACTAACACCTGACATAGATACAACAGGTAGTAACACCTGACGTAAATACAACAGGTGCTAACACCTGACGTAAATACAACAGGTGCTAACACCAGACGTAAATACAACAGGTACTAACACCTGACGTAAATACAACAGGTGCTAACACCAGACGTAAATACAACAGGTACTAACACCTGACGTAAATACAACAGGTACTAACACCTGACGTAAATACAACATGTGCTGACACCTGACGTAAATACAACACTGACTAACATTTGATGTAAATACAACAGGTACTAACACCAGACGTAAATACAACAGGTATTAACTCCTGACGTAAATACAAAAGGTACTAACATTTGATGTAAATACAACAGGTACTAACACCAGACGTAAATACAACAGGTATTAACTCCTGACGTAAATACAACATGTACTAACACCTGACGTAAATACAACAGGTACTAACACCTGACGTAAATACAACAGGTACTAACACCAGACGTAAATACAACAGGTACTAACACCAGACGTAAATACAACAGGTACTAGCACCAGACATAAATACAACAGGTACTAGCACCTGACAAAGATACAACAGGTAGTAACACCTGATGTAAATACAACAGGTGCTAACACCTGACGTAAATACAAATGGTGCTAACATCTGACGTAAATACAACAGGTACTAACACCAGACGTAAATACAACAGGTACTAACACCTGACGTAAATACAACACTTACTAACATTTGATGTAAATACAACAGGTACTAACACCAGACGTAAATACAACAGGTATTAACTCCTGACGTAAATACAACAGGTACTAACATTTGATGTAAATACAAAAGGTACCAACACCAGACGTAAATACAACAGGTGTTAACTCCTGACGTAAATACAACAGGTACTAACACCTGACGTAAATACAACAGGTACTAACACCTGATGTAAATACGACAGGTACTAACACCTGACGTAAATACAACAAGTACTAACTCCTGACGTAAATACAACAGGTACTAACACCTGACGTAAATTCAACAGGTACTAACACCTGACGTAAATACAACAGGTACTAACACCTGACGTAAATACAACAGGTACTAACACCTGACGTAATTACAACAGGTACTAACTCCTGACGTAAATACAACAGGTACTAACACCAGACGTAAATACAACAGGTACTAACACCAGACGTAAATACAACAGGTGCTAACATCTGACGTAAATACAACAGGTACTAACACCAGACGTAAATACAACAGGTACTAACACCTGACGTAAATACAACAGGTACTAACACCTGACGTAAATACAACAAGTACTACTACCAGACGTAAATACAACAGGTACTAACACCAGACGTAAATACAACAGGTACTAACACCAGACGTAAATACAACAGGTGCTAACATCTGACGTAAATACAACAGGTACTAACACCAGACGTAAATACAACAGGTACTAACACCAGACGTAAATACAACAGGTACTAACACCTGACGTAAATACAACAGGTACTAACACCTGACGTAAATACAACAAGTACTACTACCAGACGTAAATACAACAGGTACTAACACCTGACGTAAATACAACAGGTACTAACACCTGACGTAAATACAACAGGTACTAACACCTGACGTAAATACAACAGGTACTAACACCTGAGGTAATTACAAATGGTGCTAACACCAGACGTAAATACAACAGGTACTAACACCTGACGTAAATACAACAGGTACTAACACCTGATGTAAATACAACAGGTACTAACACCTGACGTAAATACAACAGGTACTAACACCTGACGTAAATACAACAGGTACTAACACCTGAGGTAATTACAAATGGTGCTAACATCTGACGTAAATACAACAGGCACTAACACCAGACGTAAATACAACAGGTACCACCACCTGACGTAAATACAACAGGTACTAACACCTGACATAGATACAACAGGTAGTAACACCTGACGTAAATACAACAGGTGCTAACACCTGACGTAAATACAACAGGTGCTAACACCAGACGTAAATACAACAGGTACTAACACCTGACGTAAATACAACAGGTGCTAACACCAGACGTAAATACAACAGGTACTAACACCTGACGTAAATACAACATGTGCTGACACCTGACGTAAATACAACACTGACTAACATTTGATGTAAATACAACAGGTACTAACACCAGACGTAAATACAACAGGTATTAACTCCTGACGTAAATACAAAAGGTACTAACATTTGATGTAAATACAACAGGTACTAACACCAGACGTAAATACAACAGGTATTAACTCCTGACGTAAATACAACATGTACTAACACCTGACGTAAATACAACAGGTACTAACACCTGACGTAAATACAACAGGTACTAACACCAGACGTAAATACAACAGGTACTAACACCAGACGTAAATACAACAGGTACTAGCACCAGACATAAATACAACAGGTACTAGCACCTGACAAAGATACAACAGGTAGTAACACCTGATGTAAATACAACAGGTGCTAACACCTGACGTAAATACAAATGGTGCTAACATCTGACGTAAATACAACAGGTACTAACACCAGACGTAAATACAACAGGTACTAACACCTGACGTAAATACAACACTTACTAACATTTGATGTAAATACAACAGGTACTAACACCAGACGTAAATACAACAGGTATTAACTCCTGACGTAAATACAACAGGTACTAACATTTGATGTAAATACAAAAGGTACCAACACCAGACGTAAATACAACAGGTGTTAACTCCTGACGTAAATACAACAGGTACTAACACCTGACGTAAATACAACAGGTACTAACACCTGATGTAAATACGACAGGTACTAACACCTGACGTAAATACAACAAGTACTAACTCCTGACGTAAATACAACAGGTACTAACACCTGACGTAAATTCAACAGGTACTAACACCTGACGTAAATACAACAGGTACTAACACCTGACGTAAATACAACAGGTACTAACACCTGACGTAATTACAACAGGTACTAACTCCTGACGTAAATACAACAGGTACTAACACCAGACGTAAATACAACAGGTACTAACACCAGACGTAAATACAACAGGTGCTAACATCTGACGTAAATACAACAGGTACTAACACCAGACGTAAATACAACAGGTACTAACACCTGACGTAAATACAACAGGTACTAACACCTGACGTAAATACAACAAGTACTACTACCAGACGTAAATACAACAGGTACTAACACCAGACGTAAATACAACAGGTACTAACACCAGACGTAAATACAACAGGTGCTAACATCTGACGTAAATACAACAGGTACTAACACCAGACGTAAATACAACAGGTACTAACACCAGACGTAAATACAACAGGTACTAACACCTGACGTAAATACAACAGGTACTAACACCTGACGTAAATACAACAAGTACTACTACCAGACGTAAATACAACAGGTACTAACACCTGACGTAAATACAACAGGTACTAACACCTGACGTAAATACAACAGGTACTAACACCTGACGTAAATACAACAGGTACTAACACCTGAGGTAATTACAAATGGTGCTAACACCAGACGTAAATACAACAGGTACTAACACCTGACGTAAATACAACAGGTACTAACACCTGATGTAAATACAACAGGTACTAACACCTGACGTAAATACAACAGGTACTAACACCTGACGTAAATACAACAGGTACTAACACCTGAGGTAATTACAAATGGTGCTAACATCTGACGTAAATACAACAGGCACTAACACCAGACGTAAATACAACAGGTACCACCACCTGACGTAAATACAACAGGTACTAACACCTGACATAGATACAACAGGTAGTAACACCTGACGTAAATACAACAGGTGCTAACACCTGACGTAAATACAACAGGTGCTAACACCAGACGTAAATACAACAGGTACTAACACCTGACGTAAATACAACAGGTGCTAACACCAGACGTAAATACAACAGGTACTAACACCTGACGTAAATACAACATGTGCTGACACCTGACGTAAATACAACACTGACTAACATTTGATGTAAATACAACAGGTACTAACACCAGACGTAAATACAACAGGTATTAACTCCTGACGTAAATACAAAAGGTACTAACATTTGATGTAAATACAACAGGTACTAACACCAGACGTAAATACAACAGGTATTAACTCCTGACGTAAATACAACATGTACTAACACCTGACGTAAATACAACAGGTACTAACACCTGACGTAAATACAACAGGTACTAACACCAGACGTAAATACAACAGGTACTAACACCAGACGTAAATACAACAGGTACTAGCACCAGACATAAATACAACAGGTACTAGCACCTGACAAAGATACAACAGGTAGTAACACCTGATGTAAATACAACAGGTGCTAACACCTGACGTAAATACAAATGGTGCTAACATCTGACGTAAATACAACAGGTACTAACACCAGACGTAAATACAACAGGTACTAACACCTGACGTAAATACAACACTTACTAACATTTGATGTAAATACAACAGGTACTAACACCAGACGTAAATACAACAGGTATTAACTCCTGACGTAAATACAACAGGTACTAACATTTGATGTAAATACAAAAGGTACCAACACCAGACGTAAATACAACAGGTGTTAACTCCTGACGTAAATACAACAGGTACTAACACCTGACGTAAATACAACAGGTACTAACACCTGATGTAAATACGACAGGTACTAACACCTGACGTAAATACAACAAGTACTAACTCCTGACGTAAATACAACAGGTACTAACACCTGACGTAAATTCAACAGGTACTAACACCTGACGTAAATACAACAGGTACTAACACCTGACGTAAATACAACAGGTACTAACACCTGACGTAATTACAACAGGTACTAACTCCTGACGTAAATACAACAGGTACTAACACCTGACGTGAATACAACATGTACTAACACCTGACGTAAATACAACAGGTACTAACACCTGACGTAAATACAACAGGTACTAACACCTGACGTAAATACAACAGGTACTAACACCTGACGTAAATACAACAGGTACTAACACCTGGCGTAAATACAAGTACTAATACCTGACGCAAATAAAACAGGTACTAACACCTGACGTAAATACAACAGGTACTAACACCTGGCGTAAATACAAGTACTAATACCTGACGCAAATAAAACAGGTACTAACACCTGACGTAAATACAACAGGTACTAACACCTGGCGTAAATACAAGTACTAATACCTGACGCAAATAAAACAGGTACTAACACCTGACGTAAATACAACAGGTACTAACACCTGACGTTAATACAACAGGTACTAATACGTGACGTAAATACAACAGGTCCTAACACCGCCTATAATGTTAGCGCCGTTACCTGTTAAATGGAAATGAATGTCTTGTCATTCAGATGAGCTTGAGGAGACATGACTGGTTTAGAGGCGGGCATTAATAGTTCCAGTTCACGTCTTCCAGGGAAGAGTACTACTCGGCCAGGAACAACCAATGTCCCAAGGCAGTGACTAAGTTTGTGGTCAAAATCTTGCAGAATTGGCCACATAGATGCTCCTTCGGTAAGTGAATATTTTATGTGTTCAGCCATGTCATTTAAATGGCCCACCAGTTCATTTAGTGGCCCGCTATATCATATTTTGTTGTCTGCTACATTATTCTAAGTGGCCCACCACGCCATTTTATGTGTACCGCCATTTTATTTTGTGTGGCCCGCCACATAATTTTATGTTGTGCGCCACATTATTCTTAGTGGCCCACTACATCATTTTGTGTTCTGCCATATCATTTTATCTGGCTCACAAGGCCCGCCACATCATTTTATGTGTTCATCTATGTTATTTTTTTGTGGCCCGCCACGGCATTTTTTTTGTTCTGTAATGTTATTTTATCTGGACCGCCAGTCATTTATAGTGGCCCGCTATATCATATTATGTTGTTTGCCACATTATTCTATGCAGCCCACCACATCATTTATGCGGCCCCCCACATAATTTTTGTGTTCTGCCAAGTAATTTTAACTGGCCCACCAGATCATTTATAGTCGCTCGCCATATCATATTATGTTGTCTGCCACATTATTCTATGTGGCCCACCACACCATTTTATGTGTTCCGCCATATTATTTTAAGTGGCCCACTACATCAATTATTTGGCCTGCCATGCCATTTTATGTGTTCCGCCATGTTATTTAAGTGGCCCACCAGGCCATTTATATTCGCCCGCCATAGCATATTATGTTGTCTGCCACATTATTCCATGTGGCCCACCACATCATTTATATGGCCCACCACATCATTTATGTGGCCCACCACATCATTTATATGGCCCACCACATCATGTTTTGTGTTCTGCCATATCATTTTATCTGGCCCACTCGGTCATTTGTTGTTTGCCACATTATTCTCTGCGGCCCACCACATTTATGTGGCCCGCCACATCATTTTATGTGTTCTGCCATATCATTTTACCTGGCCCACAAGGTCATTTATTGTATATCATTATATGTTGTCTGCCACATTATTCTATGTGGCCCACCACATCAATTATGTGGCTTGCCATACCATTTTGTGTGTTCCGCCATGTTATTTTATCTGGCCCACCAGGCCATTTATACTCGCCCGCCATAGCATATTATGTTGTCTGCCACATTATTCTATGTGGACCACCACATTATTATTCTATGTGGACCACCACATCATTTACGTGGCCCACCACATCATTTTATGTGTTCTGCCACATTATTTTTTGTGGACTGCCACACCATTTTTTGTGTTCTGCCATTTCATTTTATCTGGCCCACTAGGTCATTTATAGTCACCCGCGATATCATATTATGTTGCCTTCCACATTATTCTAAGTGGCCCACAACGTCATTTATGTGGCCCGCCACGCCATTTTTTGTGTTCCGCCATGTTATTTTACGTGGTCCGCCACATCTTTTTCTTGTGTTCTGCCATTTCATTTTACATGGCCCACAAGGTCATTTATTGTGGCCCGCTATATCATTATATGTTGTTTGCCACTATATTTTTGTGGCCTGCCACACCATTTTATGTGTTCCGCCATATTATTCTAAGTGGCCCACCAGATCAATTATGTGGCCTGCCATGCCATTTTATGTGTTCCGCCATATTATTTTATCTGGACCACCAGGCCATTTATTTTCGCCCGCCATAGCATATTATGTTGGCTGCCACATCATTTTATGTGTTCTGCCACATTATTTTATGTGGTCCGCCACATAATTTTTTGTGTTCTGCCATATCATTTTAACTGGCCCACTCGGTCATTTATAGATGGCCTGCTATATTTTTTATGTTGTTTGCCACATTATTCTTTCCGGCCCACCACGTCGTTCATGGTGGCCCGCCACATAATTTTTTGTGTTCTGCCATGTTTTTTTAAGTGGCCCGCCGCAACATTGTTTGTGTTCTGCCAAGTCATTTTATCTGGCCCACAAGGTCAATTACTGTGGCCTGCTATATCATATTAGGTTGCCTGCCACATTATTCTATGTGGCCTGCCACACATACCAAGCCATTTATATTTGCCCGCCATAGCATATTATGTTGTCTACCACGTTATTATTCTTATTGGCTCACCACATCATTTATCTGGCCCACCAAGCCATTTATATTTGCCCGCCATAGCATACTGTGTTGTCTACCACATTATTCTACGTGGCCCACCACATCATTTTATGTGTTCTGCCACATTATTTTATGTGGTCCGGCACATCATTTTGTGTGTTCTGTCATATCATTTTATCTGGCCCACTAGGTCATTTATAGTCACCCGCCATATCATATTATGTTGTCTGCCTTATTATTCTAATTGGCCCACCACATCATTTATTTGGCCCGCCACGCCATTTTATGTGTTCCGCCATGTTATTTTATGTGGCCCACCACATAATTTTATGTGTTCTGCCACGTTATTTTATGTGGCCCGCCACATAATTTTGTGTGTTCTGCCATTTCATTTTATCTGGCCCACTAGGTCATTTATAGTCGCCCGCCATATCATATTATGTTGTCTGCCTCGTTATTCTAAGTGGCCCACCACATCATTTATGTGGCCCGCCAAGCCATTTTATGTGTTCCGCCATGTTATTTTAGGTGGCCCGCCACATCATTTTCTTGTGTTCTGCCATATCATTTTACTGGGCCCACCCGGTCATTTATATTGGCCTGCTATATTATATTAGGTTGCCAGCCACACCATTTTATGTGTTCCACCATATTATTCTAAGTGGCCCACTACTTCAATTATGTGGCCTGCCATGCCATTTTAAGTGTTCCGCCATATTATTTTATCTGGCCCACCAGCCTATTTATATTCGCCCACCATAGCATAATATGTTGTCTGCCACATTATTCAATGTAGCCCACCACGTCATTCATGTGGCCCACCACATCATTTTATGTGTTCTACCACATTATTTTATGTGGTCCGCCACATCATTTTTTGAGTTCTGCCATATCATTTTACCTGGCCCACAAGGTCATTCATATTGGCCCGCTATATCATTATATGTTGTCTGCCACATTATTCTATGTAGCCTGCCACACCATTTTACGTGTTCCGACATGTTATTTTATCTGGCCCACCCGGTCATTTATATTGGCCTGCTATATTTTTTTATGTTGTCTGCCACATTATTCTATGTGGCCCGCCACGCCATGTAATGTTTTCCGCCACATTTTTTTTATGTGCCCCACTATATAATTTTTTGTTGTCCGCCACATTACTTTAAGTGGCCCGCCACATAATTTTATGTGGCCTGACACTTAATTCATTTAACAAGGCTATTAATCAAATATCAATTTTTCAAGCGGCCCTCTGAGGGCAGCCATAATTGCGATGTGGCTCTTATTAAAAACAAGTTCCACACCCCAGCTGGTGATATTTGTAAAGCGGCCTTTTATGGTTTTGGCTATCTTGCTGTGTGCAAGGTGTCCTTAAAGGCTCTTCCTCAGGCCATATTTGATGTAACCACTGTTACATCTACAGGCGCTTGTCATGCCCCATCCTCACCCATTACCTCTGCAAAAAACCTGTTTGGAGATATCAAACTGGTGGAGGTGGCTTTATTTTTTTTTATGATCTTCTCTCTAACCAGCAGCTCATCAAACTGTCATGACATCATCCAGATAAACGTCCGTGTCCCTGCAGCGGCGAACTGCAGTTCCACATTTGTTTGCTTAAGCGGGGTTTTATCCCACCCGAGTGCACCCAGTAATGTAAGTAATGTATGTCCTGATCCCGGTGCCCAGAGTCTCTCAGTGTCTGCAAAGATGAGCTTACTTTTGGCAGGGAAAAAAAAGCCCTTTATGGTTATGTTGATGATTAACGCTGTGCCTTTAAGTTCATTAGGGCTGTCAAAGTTAACGCGATAATAATGCAATTCATTAACTATGAGTTCCTTTAACACTGATCCTTTTTTTAACACGTGATTAACGCCTGAATCTTTCTGACTGGCTCAAATATAATGTCAATTATTGTGTTACAACATGTAATTTACAGAATATCAGAAGCATTTATTTAGGTAGAAATATCTTATTTTACATTACCAAACATATTTGACACTGATGACATTTATTAAACAAGACAAGAAGCAAAGAATTAAACAGAGACAGAATTAAAATTTGGCTCAGTGAGGAGAAACGTGTACATCTGTACACTTGCACAGTGTCATCACGCTCTGCCAAAAGATTGCACGCCTCCTTCTTTTATTTGGACTTTCCCTGACCACATGGCAACAGCTGCTATCAAAGGGACGGGGGTCGTAAACAGCCATCGCCTTTGATTACAAAACAGTTCAAATGAAAAGGTCGGTTCAAAAAAGAGGTTCGCAAAAGAGTTAAAAAAAGCGGTGCCTGGAGGGGAGTCTGGTCCTGCTTCCTCTTCGCTTTTGTAGTTCTTGGGTCAGACAATATCTTTCTGTTGATTACAATACATGAAAGAAACAGAACACCTTCATGTTGCTTCCCATCCTACACAGTGGAGTTTAACAAGCCTTCTTGGTAGGTTCAAAGACAGCTTTTGGTCTTCTCGCCGGGAACTCATTTCGACACAAAGTTTTTGTGATAACTTAGATAAAATTATTCTAACAGTAATAATCCACATTTTGTTATATTCATACGTGAAACCATACTTGCCAACCCTCCCGATTTTTCCGGGTGACTCCCGAATTTCAGTGCCCCTCCCGAAAATCTCCCGGGGCAACCATTCTCCCGAATTTCTCCCGATTTTCACCCGGACAACAATATTAAGGGCGTGCCGTGATGGCACTGCCTTTAGCGTCCTCTACAATCTGTCCACGCGTCCGCTTTTTCACCATACAAACAGCGTGCCGGCCCAGTCACATGTTGTATGCGGTTTCTGCATACACACGAAAGTGACTGCAAGACATACTTGATCAACAGCCATACAGGTCACACTGTGGGTGGCCATATAAACAACTTTAACACTGTTACAAATATGCGCCACACTGTGAACCCACACCAAACAAGAATGACAAACACATTTCGGGAGAACATCCGCACAACAGAACAAATACCTGGAATCCCTTGCATCCCTAACTCTTCCGGGCTAATAAACACACCAAACCCCCCCCCCCCCACCCCCCCCCCCACCCCCAATCTCCCGAATTCGAAGGTCTCAAGGTTGGCAAGTATGCGTGAAACTGCTATCTAAACATGGTGTAGCTCCTCTCCCCTGTGAATGCAAGTGCTCCTACAGCAGGAATACAAATTATGTATTACTACAGACACCAACGCACTGCAGGTAATTATTTTTTTATATATTGTCATTAAAAGCGTGTTTATGCCCATTTTGTGTTGAGCTGCTTAAAAAAGCACAATTTTTAAATAAAACCTTTCAATAAAAATAATTGTCCAGTCACTGCATTAAAAACCTGAAATGCGTAGTGTCTGCAACCTGGCGGCGCAAGAAGCGCCCTGAAGTTTGCCGACATTTTACGAGAATTGTATCAACGCTACTTCCTAATCGCACGGTTGCTAGTTCATCAAGAGGAGGACATGAAACATTTCAACATACAACATGATTTGATTTGATTTTTGATTTTTATTAAGGATCCCCATTAGCTGGTTGCCTCAACAACCCACTAGTCTTCCTGGGGTCCACAATTCAATACAATTATACAATACATGCAATCATTTTAAATGAATGTCAAGTTTTTGAACCGATCTCATCCCAGGCAGCATCATGTGACGTAAATACAACAGGTACTAATACCTGACGTAAATACAACAAGTACTAATACCTGACATAAACACAACAAGTACTAACACCAGACGTAAATACAACAGGTACTAATACGTGACGTAAATACAACAGGTACTAACACCAGACGTAAATACAACAGGTACTAATACCTGACGTAAATACAACAGGTACTAACACCAGACGTAAATACAACAGGTACTAATACGTGACGTAAATACAACAGGTACTAACACCAGACGTAAATACAACAGGTACTAACACCAGACGTAAATACAACAGGTACTAATACCTGACGTAAATACAACAGGTACTAACACCAGACGTAAATACAACAAAGACTATAAAAAGGGGAGCCATTACCTCCCTGCTTGGCACTCAGCATCAAGGGTTGGAATTGGGGGTTAAATCACCAAAAATGATTACCGAGCGCGGCCACTGCTGCTGCCCACTGCTCCCCTCACCTCCCAGGGGGTGAACAGGGGGATGGGTCAAATGCAGAGGACAAATTTCACCACACCTAGTGTCAGGTTCAAACCCTGATGACATCTATTAAACAGACAAAGAAGCAAGGAATTAAACAGAGACAGAATTCAATTTAGCTCAATTGAGGAGAAACGTCTGGGCTGTACTCTTGTACAGTCTCCCACCACGCTCTGACGAAAGATTGTACGCCTCCTCTTTTATTTGGACTTTCCCTGATTACATGACAACAGCTGTTTCTAAAGGGACGGGGGTCGTAAACAACCGCTGCCTTTGGTCACAAAACAGTTCAAAGAAAAGGTGCCTGGAGGGAATTCAGGTCCTGCTTCCTCTGCGCTTTGTAGATCTAGGGTCAAGATAAAATCTTCCTGTGGATTACAATACATCAAAGAAACCGACACCTTCATGTTGCTTCCCATTCTACACAGTGGGGTTTTACAAGCCTTTTGCTTGGTGGGATCAAAGGCAGCTTTTGTCTGCTCGCCGGGAACTCATGGCAACACAAAGTTTTGTGATAACTTAGATACAATTATTCTGACACCTAGTGTGTGTGTGACAATCATTGGTACTTTAACATTTAACTTAAACACGGTGTAGCTCCTCTCCCTTATAAATGCAAGTGCTCCTACAGCAGAAATAAAAATTCTGTATTACTACAAAATACAAAATCTGGCCAGACACTGACGCACTGCAGGTAATTTTTTTTTACATTGTCATTAAAAGGGTGTTTATGTCCATTTTGTGTAAAAAAGCACAACGTTTGAAAAACATTTAATTACGACGGTGGGGGAGGATGCGGGACAGACCTGGCAGGCCCAAACGCATTGTGAGGGTTTGCTGGGAACGTGTGGCAGAGTCTCCTGTCAGAGACAGTTTCAATTCCCACCCCCGGAAGAACTTTGAACATGTCACGAGGGAGGTGCTGGACATTGAGTCCGAATGGACCATGTTCCGCGCCTCTATTGTCGAGGCGGCTGATTGGAGCTGTGGCCGCAAGGTAGTTGGTGCCTGTCGTGGCAGTAATCCTAGAACCCGTTGGTGGACACCGGCGGTGAGGGATGCCGTCAAGCTGAAGAAGGAGTCCTATCGGGTTGTTTTGGCTCATAGGACTCCTGAGGCAGCGGACAGGTACCGACAGGCCAAGCGGTGTGCGGCTTCAGCGGTCGCGGAGGCAAAAACTCGGACATGGGAGGAGTTCGGGGAAGCCATAGAAAACGTCTTCCGAACGGCTTCGAAGCGATTCTGGACCACCATCCGCTGCCTCAGGAAGGAGAAGCAGTGCACTATCAACACCGTGTATGGTGAGGATGGTGTTCTGCTGACCTGTACTGCGGATGTTGTGGATCGGTGAAGGGAATACTTCGAAGACCTCCTCAATCCCACCAACACGTCTTCCTATGAGGAAGCAGTGCCTGGGGAATCTGTGGTGGGCTCTCCTATTTCTGGGGCTGAGGTTGCTGAGGTAGTTAAAAAGCTCCTCGGTGATCCGCCCGGAGTTCCTTAAGGCTCTGGATGCTGTGGGGCTGTCTTGGTTGACAAGACGCTGCAGTATTGCGTGGACATCGGGGGCGGTACCTCTGGATTGGCAGACCGGGGTGGTGGTTCCTCTCTTTAAGAAGGGGAACCGGAGGGTGTGTTCTATCTATCGTGGGATCACAGTCCTCAGCCTTCCCGGTAAGGTCTATTCAGGTGTACTGGAGAGGAGGCTACGCCGGATAGTCGAACTTCGGATTCAGGAGGAACACTGTGGTTTTCGTCCCGGTCGTGGAACTGTGGACCAGCTCTATACTCTCGGCAGGGTCCTTGAGGGTGCATGGGAGTTTGCCCAACCAGTCTACATGTGCTTTGTGGACTTGGAGAAGGCATTCGACCATGTCCCTCGGGAAGTCCTGTGGGGAGTGCTCAGAGAGTATGGGGTATCGAACTGTCTGATTGTGGCGGTCCGCTCCCTGTATGATCAGTGTCAGAGCTTGGTCCGCATTGCCGGCAGTAATTAGGACACGTTTCCAGTGAGGGTTGGACTCCGCCAAGGCTGCCCTTTGTCACCCATTCTGTTCATAACTTTTATGGACAGAATTTCTAGGAGCAGTCAAGGCGTTGAGGGTATCTGGTTTGGTGGCTGCAGGATTAGGTGTCTGCTTTTTGCAGATGATGTGGTCCTGATGGCTTCATCTGGCCAGGATCTTCAGCTCTCTCTGGATCGGTTCGCAGCTGAGTGAAGCGACTGGGATGAGAATCAGCACCTCCGAGTCCATGGTTCTCGCCCGGAAAAGGGTGGAGTGCCATCTCCGGCTTGCAGAGGAGACCCTGCCCCAAGTGGAGGAGTTCAAGTACATCGGAGTCTTGTTCACGAGTGAGGGAAGAGTGGATCGTGAGATCGACAGGCGGATCGGTGCGGCGTCTTCAGTAATGCGGACGCTGTATCGATCCGTTGTGGTGAAGAAGGAGCTGAGCCGGAAGTCAAAGCTCTCAATTTACCGGTCGATCTACGTTCCCATCCTCACCTATGGTCACGAGCTTTGGGTTATGACCGAAAGGACAAGATCACGGGTACAAGCGGCCGAAATTAGTTTCCTCCGCCGGGTGGCGGGTCTCTCCCTTAGACATAGGGTGAGAAGCTCTGCCATCCGGGGGGAGCTCAAAGTAAAGCCGCTGCTCCTCCACATGGAGAGGAGCCAGATGAGGTGGTTCGGGCATCTGGTCAGGATGCCACCCGAACGTCTCCCTAGGGAGGTGTTTAGGGCACGTCCGACCGGTAGGAGGCCACGGGGAAGACCCAGGACACGTTGGGAAGACTATGTCTCCCGCCTGGCCTGGGAATGCCTTGGGATCCCCCGGGAGGAGCTGGACAAAGTGGCTGGGGAGAGGGAAGTCTGGGCTTCCCTACTTAGGCTGCTGCCCCCGCGACACGACCTCGAATAAGCGGAAGAAGATGGATGGATGGATGGATGGATATAACTAATTGTCCAGTCACGGCATAAAAAACTTGAAAATGATCCGTTGAGGGCGCACTTTTTAATGATGAAAAATGATATCTCCCTGCGATTAATCGCGATTCATTTTGAGTTAACTATAAAAAAAAATATTAATTGCGATTAAATATTGTTATCGTTTGACAGCGTGTATGTTTATATACAAAAATAACCATAATGAACCCTTTGTTAATGATGAGTAACGTCAAAAAGCGACTGTAGATGGACTTTGTACATGGAGATTGACTGAGTAAAAGAATAAAAAAGGGTACAATTAGATTGTAGTCATTGTTCAAGAAATGTTTGTCAAGAAAATTCCCCAATGAGAGCGGCCTGAAGAACGTCCTCTGTAGGGACAGGTCACGCTGCCCTCTGGATGTTATTACAATAAACACTCCTCTTCTTCAGCTCAGATAAACAAATGCACCTTTTTCAGCATAGCAGCATGCACTTTTTATTTTGTGACGTCTCAGCGGAATGACAATGGAATTTGCCATTCGTTCGAAAACTCTTATTACAGTAGTTCTGAAATATCTGCGTTATTGGACAGAAATATGGGGACATAACTACAAAACTACCAACTGTCTTACAAAAAAGGTCAGTTAGAATAATACATAATGTTGGATATAGAGAACACTATTTATTGAATCAAAAATATTGAAATTCCACAAAATAGGGATTTTGCAAACATCTAAAATGATGTACAAAGCAAACTGTAATCTGCTACCCAAGAACGTACAACAATTCTTCTCAACAAAAGATAAATATATATATTTTTAAAAGGTATACCGGTACTAATATAGTATTGTGGTACTAATTATTTTAAAAAAAAGGTACTATACTCTGTTTGAAAAGTACAGATTAACCTTTTTTTTTTTAAAACGGGCATGACATTGCTGGTTTTACGAGCAGAGGAGCATGTTCGGCAGTGCACACACACAGAGTACTTACAAGCAGACACAGTGTGTGGACAGAAAAGGGAGAACGGATGTATTTTGGCTTAAAAACTAAAGATAAAGGTGAAATTATAGCACTGAAACACCCTCAGGAAGAGGTGCTTTAAGACATGGCTAGCTAGCTAGCGGCTTTAGCTACTTCTAAATCACTAATCCTCGCCTCCATGGCGACAAATAAAGTAAGTTTCTTACATGTATCATTATCACTGCAGGACGAGGAATAGCTAAACATGCTTCACTACACACCGCAGGAGGATAAGATAGCTCACAATGTAAACAAATGCCATGGGTGGAGTACAAGTACAAGAGCGTATCTAGTCGATACTACTATGATTACATCAATATTATTATTCATATTATGTTTATAAACTCAGGAAATACGTCCCTGGACACATGAGAACTTAAATTATGACCAATGTATGATCCTGTAACTATTTGGTATCGGATCGATACCTAAATTTGTGGTATCATCCAAAACTAATGTAAAGTATCAAACAACAGAAGAATAAGTGATTATTACATTTTAACAGAAGTGTAGATAGAACATGTTCAAAGAGAAAGTAAGCATATATTAACAGTAAATGAACAAGTAGATTAATAATATATTTATACAGTTTGTCCTTAATAATGTTGACAAAATAATAGGTAGATAAATGACACAATATGTTACTGCATATGTCAGCAGACTAATTAGGAGTCTTTGTTTGTTTACTTACTACTAAAAGACAAGTTGTCTAGTATGTTCACTATTTTATTGAAGGACAAACTTGCAATAATAAACATATGTTTAATGTACACTAAGATTTTTTGTTGAAATAAAGCCAATAATGCCATTTTTTGTGGTCCCTTCTAATTTAGAAAAGTATCGAAATACATTTTGGTACCGGTACAAGTACCACAATATTGGTATCGAGACAGCCCTAAAAATGGTAATTTAAAACATTTGTATGCACATACAACACTTAAAACCTTTAGCATATCAGTATGTGGAATGGAATTATGGGATGGATTAAGTAAAGGAGTCAAACAATGTACTGACTTGATCCAATTCAAGAATCTGTTCCAACCCAAAGTGTTTACAAAGTACAAAGAAGAAGAACCATAATGAACATTTTGAACTTGTTAAAAATAAGATAATAATATAAATTTCACCATGGGAATTTAGATTCACTTTATCATTTATTTACGTTTAGAATGTTATTACAAAACCCAAAACCAGTGAAGTTGGCACGTTGTGTAAATGGTAAATAAAAACAGAATACAATGATTTGCAAATCCTTTTCAACTTATATTCAATTGAATAGACTGCAAAGACAAGATATTTCATGTTCAAACCGAGAAGCTTTTTTTTTTTTTTTTTGCAAATAATCATTAACTTAGAATTTAATGGCAGCAACAAAAAGTTGTCACAAGGGCATTTTTACCACTGTGTTACATGGCCTTTCCTTTTAACAACACTCAGTAAACGTTTGGGAACTGAAGAGACACATTTTTGAAGCTTCTCAGGTGGAATTATTTCCCATTCTTGCTTGATGTACAGCTTAAGTTGTTCAACAGTCCGGGGTCTCCGGCTTCATAATGGGCCCAGCGACGCCGACGGTGTTTCTGGGTGTTGTTGATAAATGGCTTTCGCTTTGCATAGTAGAGTTTTAACTTGAACTTACAGATGTAGCGACGAACTGTAGTTACTGACAGTGGTTTTCTGAAGAGTTCCTTAGCCCATGTGGTGATATCCTTTACACCACACTGATGTCGCTTTTTTGATGCAGTACCGCCTGAGGGATCGAAGGTCCGTAATATTATCGCTTACGTGCAGTGATTTCTCCAGATTCTCTGAACCTTTTGATGATATTACGGACCGTAGATGGTGAAATCCCTAAATTCCCATTCTTGCTTGATGTACAGCTTAAGTTGTTCAACAGTCCGGGGGTCTCCGTTGTGGTATTTTAGGCTTCATAATGCGCCACACATTTTTAATGGGAGACAGGTCTGGACTACAGACAGGCCAGTCTAGTACCCGCACTCTTTTACTATGAAGACACGCTGTTGTAACACGTGGCTTGGCATCGTCTTGCTGAAATAAGCAGGGGCGTCCATGAAAAAGACGTTGCTTGGATGGCAACATTTCCAAAACCTGTATGTACCTTTCAGCATTAATGGCGCCTTCACAGATGTGTAAGTTACCCATGCCTGGGGCACTAATACACCCCCATACCATCACAGATACTGGCTTTTACACTTTGCACCTAGAACAATCCGGATGGTTCTTTTCCTCTTTGGTCCGGAGGACACAACGTCCAAAGTTTCCAAAAACAATTTGAAATGTGGACTCGTCAGACCACAGAACACTTTTCCACTTTGCATCAGTCCATCTTAGATGAGCTCGGGCCCAGCGAAGCCGGCGGCGTTTCTGGGTGTTGTTGATAAATGGCTTTCGCTTTGCACTTACATTTGCACTTACAGATGTAGCGACGAACTGTAGTTACTGACAGTGGTTTTCTGAAGTGTTCCTGAGCCCATGTGGATGACTGGGCATTTCATGGAAGCTGCTTTTATACCCAATCATGGCACCCACCTGTTCCCAATTAGCCTGTTCACCTGTCGGATGTTCCAGATAAGTGTTTGATGAGCATTTGTCAACGTTCTCAGTCTTTTTTGCCACTTGTGACAGCTTTTTTGAAACATGTTGCAGGCATCAAATTCCAAATGAGCTAATATTTGCAAAAAATAACAAAGTTTTCCAGCTCAAATATTAAATATCTTGTCTTTGCAGAATATTCAATTGAATATAAGTTGAAAAAGATTTGCAAATCATTGTATTCTGTTTTTATTTACCATTTACACAACGTGACAACTTCACCGGTTTGGGGTTTTGTATTTATGGAGTGAATTGTGTACAAATTAAGAACAGGAAGTGAATAAAAGTGTTAGCAATGGCTATGTAATGGGAAAGGGGTGGGGCTAAACAAGCTCTGCTTCTTCCTACTCCTTTTCGAACGTGTTGAAAAGAGAAACTGGAAATGGGGAACCTCGAGGCCGGACCCCATACCTTACGTAGACAAATGTAAGACAAACATTCAACATGGCTACTATTTATCTGCAGACGTCAGCGTATTTGAAAGTACCGGTATAATCGAAAACATGTTGACTCTATATAGAAGCGAAAATCATATATTTCTGATTTATAACACCAGAAGACTTGTAAAGTTTGCGAGTAAAAACAGATATGATCAAAATAATATCAATTTCACGAGCAGTCACTTGATTCGTGACGTCCCTTCAACAACAACAAACCTACGACAGATAATACTTTGAGCCACAACCTTATATTTTTGAGCCTGAATATACAGAGGACGAGCAACAAGTTACAGAAGCTGTGTGCTAAACAGCCGTAGTCAAACACGTAAGCATCATGCAGCAGTGTTGCTAGGTGCCGAACAAGAAATACAAGCTGAGAAATAGAGATGTCTGATAATGGCTTTTTTTGCTGATTTCCGATATTGTCCAAGTCTTAATTACCGATTCCGATATCAACAGATACCGATATATACAGTCGTGGAATTAACACATTATTATGCCTAATTTTGTTGTGATGCCCCGCTGGATGCATTAAACAATGTAACAAGGTTTTCCAAAATAAATCAACTCAAGTTATGGAAAAAAATGCCAACATGGCACTGCCATATTTATTATTGAAGTCACAAAGTGCATTATTTTTTTTAACATGCCTCAAAACAGCAGCTTGGAATTTGGGACATGCTCTCCCTGAGAGAGCATGAGGAGGTTAAGGTGGGCGGGGTTGGGGGTAGCTGGGGTGTATATTGTAGCGTCCCGGAAGAGTTAGTGCTGCAAGGGGTTCTGGGTATTTGTTCTGTTGTGTTTATGTTGTGTTACGGTGCGGATGTTCTCCCGAAATGTGTTTGTCATTCTTGTTTGGTGTGGGTTCACAGTGTGGCGCATATTTGTAACAGTGTTAAAATTGTTCATACGGTCACCCTCAGTGTGACCTGTATGGCTGTTGACCAAGTATGCCTTGCATTCACTTGTGTGTGTGAAAAGCCGTAGATATTATGTGACTGGGCCGGCACGCAAAGGCAGTGCCTTTGAGGCACGCCCCCAATATTGTTGTCTGGGTGGAAATTGGGAGATATTCGGGAGAATGGTTGCCCCGGGAGATTTTCGAGAGGGGCACTGAAATTCGTGAGTCTCCCGGGAAAATCGGGAGGGTTGACAAGTATGACTGGGAGACGCAACTGCTCTGTACTACGTCCGTGTACCACTCCGTACAGCGGCGTTTTTTAAAAAGTCATACATTTTACTTTTTGAAACCGATACCGATAATTTCCGATATTACATTTTAAAGCATTTATCGGCCGATAACATCGGCAGTCCGATATTATCGGACATCTCTACTGAGAATCTTAGAAAACAACCACTTACTGTACAATGTCTGCTCTCACCGGGACGCCGACTGATTTGATGTTTACAACTTCCGAATTAATCCGCAAAAAAAAGAAGCTGCAACGAGCGTCTTTTTGCGTCTCTTCGTGTCCTTATCGCTATCCCCGGGTCTAAGTTGAGTATCAAAGTTGACCGGACCACCTCCATCCGGGTGAGCGGCATGGTGTGTAATCTAGAATACACTTTCACCAACTCGTAGGGAAAGCAGCAGCAGGTCACCGGCGGTGAAAATACAAAATGGCGTTGTAATCATTGTAGTATCGACTAGATACACTCTTGGTACTTGGTATCATTACAGTGGATATTAGGTGTTGATCCACCCATTTGTTTACATTGTGGAGCGCTAGCTTGTTGTTAGCGGTGAGCTACTGTATCCTCCTATAGTGTGTAGTGAAGCATGTTTAGCTATTCCTCGTCCTCCAGTGATAATAATACTTGTAAGAAACGTACTTGTTTTGTCGCCATGTAGGCGAGGATTAGTGATTTAGAAGTAGCTACAACATCGCCGACGGCGGATGGAATGTTAGCCGCTAGCTAGCTAGCCATGTTTTAAAGTGGCACTTCACCTTTATCGTGAATTTTTAAGCGCAAAATGCGTCCGTTCTCCTTTTTCTGTTTGTAGGTTGTGAGTTCAAACCCCGGCCGAGTCATACCAAAGACTATAAAAAATGGAAGCCATTACCTCCCTGCTTGGCACTCAGCATCAAGGGTTGGAATTGGGGGGTTAAATCACCAAAAGTGACTCCCGGGCGCGGCCGCCGCTGCTGCTCACTGCTCCCCTCACCTCCCAGGGGGTGAACAAGGGTGATGGGTTAAAATGCAGTGAATAATTTCGTGTGTGACAATCATTGGTACTTTAACTTTTAACTTAAACACGGTGTAGCTCCTCTCCCTTATGAATGCAAGTGCTCCTACAGCAGGAATACAAATTCTGTATTACTACAAAATACAAAATCTGGCCAGACACCGACGCACTGCAGGTAATTTTTTTACAATAATTTCGCCACACCTAGTGTGTGTGTGTATGACAATCATTGGTACTTTAACTGTTTTAACTTGAAGTACTCTGTGCGTGCGCGCTGCCGAACATGCTCCCCTGCTCGTAAAACCAGCAATGTCACAAAGTGACGACAGCACGCCGTCATGCCCGTTAATACAAAAAGGGTCTTTTTCAGAGGCAGTATAGTACCGTTTTTAATTGATTAGTACCGCGGTACTTTATTAGCAGCAGTATACTGTCTAACCCTAGTGGGAACCCACACAAGGGGAACATTGAGACGCCACAGAGAGGACACATCCAGAACATCCAGACAAAGCAATTATGTGACAACAATGTCATGGCATCATCTTTTTTACTTAATCAACTGTCATTCCCGATACGTCTCGCAGTGCCTAGAGGACATACGAGGATTGTATTTGGGGATCGCTATAATTGGATGTGATGGATTATCTATCATCCTATGCTGTGATAGATGTTTTTGTAATATATTTTCCATTCTTTGGCCTTTTTTCCAGCATTCACATGCAATTTCTCCTGCTTAGCGTTTAACAGCGAGCATTTATACATTTATATTGTATATCATGCTCATCAGTGTTTATACAACAGTGATGTTGTTACTCCCATCCAAATGACACAACCCAAAACCAGTGAAGTTGGCACGTTGTGTAAATGGTAAATAAAAAGAGAATACAATGATTTGCAAATCCTTTTCAACTTATATTCAATTGAATAGACTGCAAAGACAAGATATTTAAATGAGATTTTCTTATTTAAACGGGGATAGCAGGTCCATTCTATGTGTCATACTTGATCATTTCGCGATATTGCCATATTTTTGCTGAAAGGATTTAGTAGAGAACATCGACGATAAAGTTTGCAACTTTTGGTCGCTGATAAAAAAGCCTTGCCTGTACCGGAAGTAGCGTGACGTCACAGGTTGTGGAGCTCCTCACATCTGCACATTGTTTACAATC